>NC_134707.1:62335238-62688571 GCF_043290135.1 Rhipicephalus microplus | reverse complement strand
GTTGCGAATTGCGAATTTCCGATCCGCCGAAATGCGCGACTGTACACTTGTTTTTCATCGCGAAGATAGTCTGCGGCGAATGTCTGGGCCTTTGTCACTCATTGACCTCAGGACACGGATAATTGCAAAGTCCGCTTCAAAGCCAACCGAGCAGGCTTCTTGACAACTTTGTTCTGTGTCCGAATATTTTATTTTATTTTATGTTACTGTATTTGTAATTCGGAAAAGCTTGCTTACTTTACTTTTTATATTTCTATTTACCAGACGCATTGCTATGACCAACAGCCCCTTGACATCTGCACTCCATACAATGTGAGTCAACCGTTTCCTTTAGGGTGGGAAAAAAAGCCTCTTGCTCAAGAAGCAGCCCAAAAAAGCGCGAAAACTTCGATCTGGTCCAGTGAGAAACTATCTACGGTTGTGTTAATACATACAACTTGTGTTATTGTGTTATTACATAAGCAAGCTATGACCAACAATCTCTTAACATCTACACTCCATACAATGTGAGGCAACTATTTCCTTTCGGGTGGGAAAAAAGTTGTGCCTTGCTCAAGAAGCAGCCCAAAAAGCGCGAAATCTCCTATTTAAATGAGTTGAGAAACCACCCACGATTTTGTTATTACATACAACTTCTGTTATTGTGTTATCACATAGCCAATGTTTCCAGCAATAGCTGACGTGCACTGTTCTGGTAATCAATTTTCGATGTTTTGAGGCTACATAACGTTCCCAAAAAAAGCAGTTAGTTTGATGCTCGCTTGTACTGAAGAAAGATCAGGCAGGCTACTTTACTTGGCAAGGCGTCGCAGCGAAAATAACATTGAATGGGGCAGGAATGTAAGAAGAGATGCTATCTCCATAAGACTCCGTCATTTACGTACCTGTTTCATTGGTTCTTTTTTTTTAACCATGAACGTTTGCTTCAATAAACATTTTGACTATGCCAACACGGTTTCAGCTTGTGTAGATAACTGTTGTTTGAGGAAGTAAACTCTCATATTGTGGACTGGCATATATCAGCTCAGTGTAATCTTTCGCAGAAATGTCAACTGTGTGTGTGTGTGTGTGTGTGTGTGTGTGTGTGTGTGTGTGTGTGTGTGTGTGTGTGTGTGTGTGTGTGTGTGTGTGTGTGTGTGTGTGTGTGTGTGTGTGTGTGTGTGTGTGTGTGTGTGTGTGTGTGTGTGTGTGTGTGTGTGTGTGTGTGTGTGTGTGTGTGTGTGTGTGTGTGTGTGTGTGTGTGTGTGTGTGTGTGTGTGTGTGTGTGTGTGTGTGTGTGTGTGTGTGTGTGTGTGTGTGTGTGTGTGTGTGTGTGTGTGTGTGTGTGTGTGTGTGTGTGTGTGTGTGTGTGTGTGTGTGTGTGTGTGTGTGTGTGTGTGTGTGTGTGTGTGTGTGTGTGTGTGAGGGGGGAGTAGCATACGCTACTATCACCTTTCAGTGAAGCCACAGCGTAACCGTAGACACACTCGTCTCTTGTTTTTTCAGGAAAACGACACCGAGACTGTGCGAGGTTTAATCAACGTAAGTTCAAGTTCCACTTTCTTAGCAGTATCACAAAATGCAACGCATATAAGAAAGTGCAGCATTTCCATTTTCAGAAGGCCCAGAAGTAATATCTCGATGGGCCTCCCGTTAGAACTGGTCTAAACAACTTTAGCTAGTACAGCGCGGGAAAAATATCTTTAGCTGTATCCTACAGATGTTTACGTGCCCATGACAAAATGAGGCACTTCCTGGAAAGTAAATATGGGGTCTAAATGAGTTCTGATCTCGTCTGCACAGAACGGACTGCATTGCTAAGAATGAAGCTGAAACTTGCAGTTTGATTTAGTAAGTTCACAGTATCAGTTAAACGATCTCCGCAGATGTACAATGTGGTCAATTTCCAGTAAGATGAAAATAACGCCCCCAGACTTGAATTTCCACAAACGACGCAGGGGGCTAAGAGAAGAGACGTTGACACACAGTGCACAACACAGATTGTGGATTTTGTACATGTATTGGTTATGTGATGCAACACTCGCGATCATGAACCAACAAGCCAAACTGCCAGCCATTCGGCTGTAACATGTCCCGTTTAGTTTAACTCCTCTGACTGCAAGCTTCCAAATGATGTCCTGCGCCTGAGAATTTCACACCTCCGAACGTACCGGCCAATAACTGCCATTTTGCCGACCCTTTCCAGCGTGTTCCCTGATGTACGCACTGAAGGTATTCATCCTGAAAAAGCAATGTGCACAGCTGCGTAAATCCCTTGATTGGTGGAACCGTGCACCACAGTATCTTGTGACTGATGAAGTTCCATTACCTTCATCTGTTGAAGATACGCGGCTCTTTCAAACGCTAATTGTACACTCCAAACATAATTTTTTTTACAAAGACATGTATTTATTCAAACAGTATGTATACATCTTTAAATAGTTGTAATCATCAAAGCCTTTCCTGGTACTACTTGAGAGAAAAATGGCGAGTTTTACAGAGATCAAGATCAGTGCTGTAGTTACCTTCTACAGACCATGTAACATGTTAAATTCTTAGCATTTCATTACCTAATTGCTATTCGCATTCCACAGCAGATGATTCTAGTTTTCTATACATTTTGTATAGTGCGCAAAGCCTGGATAGTGTGTACTCGGAATATCTTCTAGGCTGTTTTGTGCCAATCCACCACTCTAATTTACTACTACCCTGTACCCTCCTTATGCACAAGCATGTTTTCTTATAACACAATTAAGTGTGCCCTTCCACGTGAAATCTGTCCTAGGATTGACTATGAGTCTCAAGGTATATCTGTAGACAAATATTCATAGGCGAAAGTCGGCTTTATATAAATAACTATCTTGCCATCTTTTCGCCATCTCATATTGACCCTACTAAAGGCTTCGGAACAGCTAATGGGAAGTGACAATTGCTTTATTCCACGGTTTCTTGCAGTGCACCAGCTACGACCCTGAATATAAAGTTCTCATCCTGGCACTTGCGCTCAATGCTTCTGTGGCAGCAACTCTTTCAGAAGAAGACCGCAACGAAAGTTTTGGCAAGTTCACCAACGTTTACCGTTTTTTTTTTCGTGCAGCAACAGCGATATGAGACGTATAACAAGCGAAACGGCATTCATTCGCATTTCTGCTAAAGGCGCCGGTTCCGCTTATTGCTTCGGCGTGGCCGACTTCAGATGGTGACCATATTGCTCAGCCTCATAGTCGTTCGAGGCATTGAACACTTTTCGCGGTTCTGCTTTCTCTGTTCGTACCGACGTTGCTGCGGTCGACGCTTTTCAACTATTTTTTTAGTTTTTAAAGATGATAGTCTTTCTTGGGACCCTTCGGCGCAAAAATTGTGGCCTGTCTGTCTGTACAATTATCTGTTTGCCCGCCCTTAGCGGTACCCTAAACGGCAGCAAGGTGGCCAAATGGTACTCCGAATGGCCGACCCCATCCGCAGCGCCCACCAATATTGCTCAAGGTTCAGCGTTCGTACTTGTGCGATTGTCAAATGAAAAGCAACTATTGCGCATATCTGAGGCACTATAACAACACGTCAATATTCTGTATGCGTGTCTCTTACTTGAGAAGGCATGCATAAGTAATTCTAAGAACCTTAGAGTCTATCAAGTTGCGCTGACCATGCAACGCTTGCACGAAAAGGCAAGTGTTTCCAACGTTTTGCTAAGACGACACGGTGGTGGCACCTACCCGTCGCCTTGCGTTCTACACATTATAACCTCCGAGACGGGCTTTCCAAGATAACTGCCAGATAGCGCTCGTGTCTCTCGTGTGACGTGACTTGATGCGCTCGTTCGCCTCCGCTGCACGCTCGAGGCACTCGAACGCAGCGCCTCCAGAGTACCATTCGCCAATGTTCTTTCGCAGAACATTAAATAAACGTTTTGTTCGCTCTCCGCAGACGCAAGACTATCGACTTTCGACAACATTTGCAGTTTAACATGCAGATACAGGGCAATTTTTTTAGTGGCACGAAAACAATGCATGGTGTCTGCATCTATTCTGCCATTATTTTGTCTGCTTGAGCATGCTCCACCAGCTACGCCATCTCCGTTTGTGTCCACATTTATGTAGTCTACGTGAGCAAGTGATCACCACCTTTATTTGTGGCCCATGTTTTTTAATCATTTTGTCTACATAAAGTCGTCTGCCGTCCGCCTAGGTGTTACTGTGGGTACAGTGCGCAACTACTGCCCAGAGAACTGCGAGTTCCATCCCCGCTGCGGCGGTCGCATTCTGATGTAGGTGAAATGGCAGAGGCCTGTGAACTCTGTGATGTCAGTGCAAGCTGAGGAGCACTTGATGGCCTAAAATTTTCGGAGGCCCCAACTGGGGCATGCCTCATCATTGCGCGTGGCTTTGGCATGTAAAACAACAGTCCAGATAATAATATTTGGGTCGTGAGCCGACCAGGAACCCCTTCTTTGACGTGCATTGTGTAGAAGAGGTAAATAGCCTCACTCTAAAAACACAACCAATAGGAATGTTGTGGATGGCGTAAAACGTTCGAGTGTCGTCAGACCCTATACGCGGTTTGTTTCATGATGTTGATATGTTACGATAATATTTCAGAAGGGTGGAGTGTCCTTTCTCATAACTAGGTTCATTCATCAACTGCATTTTGTGGTCTTTCACTCATTCACACCAGGCTTACTGGTGCCACTCACACATGACCCAACATGCATCTGGGCTGCAATCTCGCCCTTTAAATGTTCGAGAAATCGTTTGAGTGAACCTCATCGGAAAGAAAGAATATTAGTGGGCGGAAATGGAACCACGCATACGAAGACGCGCAGTGATTTTTGCGTGCCCAAGTTCCAGATAATTGCGAGTTCTTGCTTAAAATGGCAGCTTCTAGCAACAAATAACGCAAGAACACAAACTCACGTTGGCTTTAGATGAAACCTTTTTCAGCCCTTCATTTAATCTCGCAGATTCTTGATCATAAGGGTCAGCTAACGGTATCATCTCTTCCCAGAGTATACTAGCCTGTTGTCGCATCTGGAAGTGAAACGTATACCCGGAGGGCTTCGTTGCACTGTGTTGATCCCACTATATTCCCATACACTCGAACACCTCATGATCGACTGGCTATTTGGTAGTTAGTTTTATCTCCTGATTATTCCTCGTGATCTGAACCATGAACGGGTGTTCATGGTTCAGATCCAAACATTGTTGGCGGAAGTTCCAATACCGCCAGAAGTTAGCGAGTCAGTGGGCTGGCCGCCATGATTGCAAGTCTTCTTTTATCGCATTAGCTTGCACACCTTTATGGCCATAGCATTTACACGGAACTCCAAGTATATGACGCCGTCATCTTGAAGTTGCCTCCTAAGTCCCAGGGCTATAGCGACCACACAGGTTGTGTGTTGTATGTGCGAGTGAATGCTTGCACGGTTCTGCTGATGGTCGCGGCTCAAGTGGAGAGCAGATACGCCAGCCGCTTTCCTTCACGCGGTAGGCACAGAAAGGATCCCATAGTCACTTCCGGGCTGCATGAGCCCAGAAGTGACTGTGTATTTGAGGGGTAAGGCGCAGTCAGGCGCGTCCTATTCTTTTTGTGATTAGCGGATTCTGCACTTATGTCAGGTAGCTACACTCACCGCATCAGTCACGTTTTCTTGCGATAGCGTTTCTTTTAGTTAGGCCGAGTTGGACGCTAAATGAGTTCGATGCTGGACTTCATTCGTATAGTGTGTGTGGCTGTCACATTCGCTGTTTTGTGCTCGCAGCGCAGCCATGGCCTTTTTTCTTTCTTTAGCCATTACCGAGTTTATTGTACGGTGGTGCTCCAATGGATATGCTCTACCAAGCAATATTTTCAACTACACATGCGAGCAGTACTTGGCTATGGTTCCAGTTACCTGTGACGCTCCGGTTACGTTGAGCGTTCCTGACGTCAACGGCTTGGGGACGGTAAGAGGCACCACTCTCAAAGATTCTAGTTAGACTCATGTCTTAGCGAGAACTTCTTGCTCGACGAGTTGGTGATCACATGACATGGTGATCTTAGCTCTAAAAAAGACGAACACATGTGAGAAACAGAGCGACCCTGTCTGTATACGCTTTGCGCCTGTCTGCCTCTCACATATGTTCTTATTTTTTTAGCGCTAAGACCACCATGTCAAGACTCATGTCACACTATTCTCCCTTCCCAAAGCTTTTTTTTTTCGAGTTATGTGTACTAAATCTCACGAGGGTATTTACTGTGAAAAGTTACCATGACACCATTCTCCCGAGTACCACACAATGACAATGGTCGAGTGTCTGAATAAATAAAGCTGTGCGCTCGCTTTGTATTGATCTGCTTATTACCCTAGGGACCATTACCATAACGCCCTCAATCGCTGCTCCCTCTATTGGAATAATTGACAAATATTTTTTCAAAATTATTCATTTTAGCAAACGTAACATTAAATGTCTTAACGTGACCGGCATTGTCTTGTAAATCAGGTCGCAATCAATTTACATACATCCCAATGCTAAAAGCCAAGCTAGTTCGTTCAATAGCGTGGTCACGGCGCAAACAAAAAGAACCGCGTAATTACGCATGCGCGTGCAAATTTCCATGCTCTGATTGGCCTAGCATTTGCTGTCAGCAAGGCTTCGACGGGTTTAGGAAAAGATGCTGTATATAAGTGACTGCACGTTTACAGCCACGTTTTTTCATGAAGAGAACATGCGAGTGGGTGGTAGATGGCCTCGCACCACTCAAGCGGCGAGGCGCAGTGGTGAAATCGTAAAATAGAAGGAGAGAGTGGTACGTTCTTCTTACAACCTACAATCCTGCCACTATAGTGTCTTCATTTTACGCTTTCTTTTTGATATCTACTGTTCGGACATCCTGGTGAGCAATGATTGCTTTAGATAGCGATTGTTGCTACTGCAGCTACGTGTGTCCCAAAAATATTAGGCAATCAAAAAAAATAAGGAAAACTCTGAGAAGGTGTGCACCACAATAAACAGAAGTGCATCATCACTCTTTTCTTATTGCCACATTTCGCCGCGGCGCTGCAGTACATGGGCGATACGAGACTATTAGCGATAGGCTAACGTTTTCAATTTGATAAGAATGACGGCTGTGCAAAAATACAAGTGCGCTGGTCCTTGAAATGAAAACAATAATTGTTTTTTAGTATTTATGAATTAGCCAAGGAGAGATGCTCTTAGTTCAGTATGCCCTGTGATCTGGCAGCGTTCCGGGTCCTCACGTTCAGCCTTGGTTGATCGCTGAGATTGCAACTAGCCTCCTATAGATCCTGGATGTGGTAAGAGTTGCGGTTTTTGCTAGTAATTTTCGACATCTTCCTGCAGCATTGAGGCGGAGACTTTAGAATCACAATCAAACGCGAGAATTCATCGTCAGCGTCGGCGTCTCGCTGCGCTCGGAACAACACGAGTGATGCAAAAAAAAAAAACATTACGCCATGAGGTCGCCAGAAGAGGTCATCATGACATCACACGTTTACCCATTTTTCTGATGCCACCAGGACGTCCTGGAGACGTCACATGACGTCATCACATGGCACCGCAGCTTATTCATAGGTGGGCCACGGAGACATCACGGATGTAGTTCAGAACCAGGGGAGGTACCTTCGATCGTGGAGGCCTTGCAAAACCATATTAGGTGGATGAAGCTATGAGAGAGTTGGGGCAGCAGAGTCAATACATGGACTGAGAAGAATAATAAGATGGCTTTCATCTTCACGTCTACTTATTTGAATGCGTAAGGGACCCTGTGAGTGCTTGGAGAGACCTGGACTCACAGCAGAAGCCAGATTCCAAATAAAGTAGAGCGGGCGCTATATTTCAGTTTCACCGTCCGAATGCGTTCACCTGCAGACCCAGGAGTAGTCCTTCCTCATCTATACATTCTGACTTGTGTGCAAAAGCGAACGTATGATTGTGGTATCAACTTGGTGGAGTTACATAATCGAATCAACTCGATTTGGCCATGTCTGTCTTTTACAAAGGCTCTCTAGCTCGAAATCAGCATTGAGGCTACCAAAGTCTAGAATCGTATAAAACAGAACCATAGAATACGGCAGCATCATTAGGCCTGATTGCAGCTCAGTTCTAATTGCAGTAACAGTGACTTTGTGACCAACACTTGAAAGAACACTCAAACACATTGTGTTGCAAGTTATAAGCAACTGTTATTGCAATTTGTATAACGATAAAACAAAGTGTAATAAGGTTCATATACAATGCGCATATGAAGAACAATTAGGCTTTTTTAAATGATGGGCGTAAGAACGAGGTACGATCAGTTCTCTGCCAAAACAGTAAACTCACCGTGTGTAAGGCATTTTGGTAATTCCCGATTTTTTTTTCCTTTCAAAGTGCGCTGAGCGCAACAAGATTACAAATCACTGCATGGAAGGAGACATCATCACCGTAAGTATGAAGGCATGTTACATTGAATATGCTACACTACTCGTGAACTTTAATAACTATAGTTTCTTAGGTTTCTTATGTGGCTTTTTTTTACTCCTAAATTACAGTTCCTAGGTTGCATTTGTTGCAGTAAGTTGTACTATTTCTTGTGTAGACCACAGGTTCTACAATTCGGACAAATAGTTTTAAGCGACTACTTCTGCTAGTGATGTTTTATTTTCGGCCAACGATGAATGGGTCAAAAATAAAGCTTAAGAAAAGTTGCCATTTCTGTTTAATTTTTTCAGACATTTCTTGAAACACTTAGCTTCGGATTTTCATTGTTTTGCGCTTCAGGAAATATTTTGGGTCACGAAAGTGCTTTGCAGATTTCAAATATTGATGTTAATTAGCAATAGACATTTTACTGATAATAGTAATATATATAATAAATGAGGTTTTAAGTCACAAAACGCGATAAAATAATGAGAGACGCCGCAGAGGAGGATTACGGGAATTGGGACCATCTGGTACGAGTTTTTTAACATGCCCTGGCATCATACAGTACACGCGCCTCTACTCTTTTACCTCCATGTGTGTGCGTGCGTGCGTGCGTGCGTGCGTGCGTGTGTGTGTGTGTGTGTGTGTGTGTGTGTGTGTGTGTGTGTGTGTGTGTGTGTGTGTGTGTGTGTGTGTGTGTGTGTGTGTGTGTGTGTGTGTGTGCGTGCGTGCGTGCGTGTGTGTGTGTGTGTGTGTGTGTGTGTGTGCGTGTGCGTGTGCGTGTGTATGTTTGTGTTTGTGTGCGTGTGCGTGTGCGTGTGTGCGTGCGTGTGTGTGGGGGGGGGGGGTGCGCATGCGAATGGGTGAAGGAGGGAGTGAAATCCTTGTGAGAATTCTTTTCTCCTTTGGTTCATGTCTCACATAGTTTTCCTTTCTGTAGTGGCAAACATTTCTGGATCTGCTTGGCTTAGTGCGGGTGAGTCGATCTTCATCTTATTCGCAACAGGACTAGGAATCACGATGAAAGTTTACTTTTGCAGTAGTATGATTCAGTACTACTTCTTCAATACTGGAAATTATTACACGCTGGAAATGGAGATGTTATTAATTTTTGCACACATTCGAAAAATAAGATGAGCCAGCTATAACTAATTGAACAATTCTGATAGAAGTATTCTAATTGTACAGATATCAAAGATATTCAACCTAAAACATTCTTTGCTTGACAGCAACATCCTTTTATTGCAATACATGAAAGAAGCTGCGTACTGCCACCATAGGTGAAGACTTCGTTGAGCTGTACTCTCCTCACGAATTCTAGTACAGAGGTCACAAAAACCTTGCAAGCATGTAGATGGAAACCACAACCAAATCTGAATTTCTCATCAGTTATGAAAAAAATTGACGTAGTACGCTGATAATGATGGTGTCATAACGAGGGTAAAACAGTGCGCCTATTAGGCCTAATATTCGGCAATGCGGTATTCTGACTATAGCTGGCCCTGCAGATTATAGACTGCAATAAAGAGCTAGCATTCTTAAGCAGTGCTCCAGTGGTAGGCGACTACTAAATTAGAAGTTCTTAGAACATAACTGTCTCAACTGCATAGTTGTCACAGCAGACTTTCCGATAAAGTTCTCCAAATACGTTTGCATTGGAGTCACCTACGGCGCAGTGTGAGTTTGGTATTTTCTATGAACAGATAAAACCACGTACATGGCTACGCCTAATTTTATATGCCTACAGAGAGCACTGAGTGGAATTCTATAATCGAATACAACGTAAGAAGACCGGAGAGGCTTCGCCAAGACGGTCCAGGAGCGTCCTCAAATCACCTTCATTAATGAAGAAGTGCTGCACAAGCACTCAGCAATGTGCTCCATTGACAGGGTCACCGACCGTCCGTCGGGACTGCGTGCCCATTTGCGCATGCGTGTGTGCATCTGCCTTTGAATCGAAACGGCAGTGGACTTCTAAATTTGTGTCCGATTACAGAGGTTTCTAGATTACCCACGTTAAAATGTACGCAGTAATCGCCTACGCGATACGCAGACGTGATATCTCTCAATCGAGCAAGCTCTGCAATAAATTTCATTTTTGTTTCAGTGTATCTACTTTAGCATTGCACCAAGCCTTCCATTTCCGGATGATTGAAGAACTTACAAGAAACCAATCGAAAGGCATGCCATGCATGGTATCTTGGACTGCTACAACCGTAGCCAGATGTGGCTTAACTAAATAAAGTGCACAAGTTTTAATAAGCAAGATATTTGTTCAGTTTGTTTCCGTATATGATCGATTCTGTGGTTCGTTTTCAATAGGATCAATTCTGTGACTGAATATGATCAATTCTGTTACTCGTTTTGAAATAACGAATCGCAAGTGTGACCCAATTCAATGGCGTTGAAAAGCCATCTTGTAAGCCCTGCAAAATCATTTCGGCGCTGCCTGATAAAAAAAATCTCACCGGCTACTTTTGCATTCACCAAGTTCACTCGAAGGTAAAAGCCACGTTATTTTTTATTCTCAGGCGATTTATTGATGATCACCACCGCCCTCCAAAAGCGTTGTGTACCTAAGGTGCGTTTTCGCATTCCCTTCAGCAATGAAGGCACTTCACCTGCTTTAGCCTGCTCGAGTGGGCTCAGCTTTGGCTACTCACGATCTCATGTGATGATGTCACAAATTTTTGATATCTATGACGTCATATGACATCATATAGCAAACGCGCTCACGTGATAATCTTTTGCATCAGCGGTGTTGGCCTCCACGTCGTGGAACGCCGACAATTTTCGCCTGTTATGAAGCATCTGGAGCTTTCAACTAAAAAAGTGAACTGGGAACTCGATGTCTTCGACGAATGGCCAAAGAAGCCATACGCCGAAGAAACTCACCCCCCCCCCCCAGCAGTCCCTACAAATGGTACCTGCGAAAGCTGAAACGTGCGGCCCCGGTGTTTAGTAGTGGGTTCAACCCGATGCTGCACTGAATCCTTTCACACCTGTGAAGCCTTTCACACCACATCAACACCTGTGGCGAGGGATTGTGTGAATTTACGGGACAGCGTTGCACAAGCTAGTCAAAGAGTCATAGAGTCATAGAGTCAAAGCTAGTCAAAGAATCATAATACTAGTAAAAACTCATCACCTCTACCCAAGTCATAGCATTACTAGCAAAATTCGCTAGGTCGAACACTAGCTCCGCTTTGATTGTTTGCTAGTTTCGCGACACTATGATCAAAGCTGCGCACTTTGTCGTTCCAGTTGTTTCGGAGTCTATCATACGATTCTATTCATATGGAGTTAGACTTCCGAGAGACCGCTTCAAGTACACGTGCGAACAGTACTTGGCTATGATTACCGTTACGTGTGACCCCCCAATTGAACTGAGTGTTCCTGGCGTTGGAGGCCTAGGCATAGTAAGAGATTCCAGCTGCTGTATCAAGACGCATGCTGCTTGGCATCTGTTATTTGTACAATGTGTGGAAGTGCTATTCACCTTTTTTACCCTACAGAAATGCTTCTAAATTACACTAAATTTTCAATTACCCGATAATCACAGAAAAGGCATGAAGTCAAATTTGTGGGTTTTTTCTGAACACAAGTGTTCCTATAGATTAGGATTTCATTGCTGATATGTAAAGCAGAGATCAATTGCTTTCGTGATAATCTTTCTTTTCTCTACCACTTGCAACAAAGTATCTTCTTTTAATGCTGATAGTTTGTTGCTGCCTGTGCAGCATCGTATGATAACATTGCATGTGCAATTACCGGTGCATCGTGGTTCGATGAACATGATTGCTTGCCAATACTAAAGGCTGGATGGGTGGCTTGTATCCGTGCATTAGTTCGAACATAGCCTCAAAATTACAGCCCTGAGATACAGAGCCCCCCGCAGGGGCGCCTGCACAAGTAGGCGTTTGGTGTGTCGCGACACCACGGATCCGAGATAACGGGGGAGTTTTGGCTCCCTCCCTCCCCTAGCCGTGCGTGGCTGAGCCGTGTCCGGGGAAAAGGGGATCCTGGGGGTTGAGTTGACGCTGGGTACTTGGACCTCTAAGGCCCCCCGGCAGAGGCAACACACCCCTTTGGCCCCGGCTTCCCGTAGACGGCACCTCTGGGCTGACCCACCCAGAAGAAATCGGCAGTCGCCTTTTCCTATCTCTCTCTCCCTACATCTTCGTCTATATCTCTCACTATTTATCTGTCCTGTCTTCTACTCTCTTCTGTTAACTTCCAAACTTCCTGGCGGCTAGGGTTAACCCTGTGCAAATAGCCTACCTTGGTCTAGGTGCATTGGGTTATAGTAGCGTTGTACGGCTGGCGTCTGCAGGTTTAGCATCCGCAAACATGTAGTGTCCCCTCGTTGGGCTCCGTGGTGGGTGGCCGCCAACGCTTCCGAAGAAAATTAAACTGGCATGCCTAGAGCGTTTCCCTTATCAAGTGATCGTACCGCCTTAAAGCACGTACGCACCGAAGACTTAGGCTTTTTCAATCGATCAAATGAAAACTTTCCCCATTTCCATGTTATACATAGTGAGATAAGTGGCAAGCCCCCTTTGTAGTAGCCAGGTGTCTCACAGAAACTCTTGGGACTGGGTACAAGGTTACCAAAATGGCCAGCAGAGACCTTCTCCTTGAAGTTTGTGAAAAAGAACAGTTTGAGAAGCTACAGAATCTTTCAACTTTTGGTGACACTCCGATCACTGTAACGCCACACAGATCTGTGAACACAACCCGTGGAGTAGTCTCTGATGCTGATTTGCTCGGCTTGACCGAAGAGTAACTTCTGAAGGGGTGGAAGAGTCAGAATGTGACAAATGTACAAAGGATCATCATCAGAAGAGACAACAAGGTAACACTAACAAAACACCTAATACACACGTTCGCTTCCAGTAATCTGCCAGAAAGTATTCAAACAGGGTACATGAAGACGTCGATCAGACCATACATACCTAACCCACGTCGTTGTTTTAAGTGCCAGAGGTATGGCCACGGCTCACAAAGCTGTCGTGGTCACCAAACTTGTGCACAATGTGGAGTGTCAGGCCACACTTCTGACAACTGCGAAGAACCATCACACTGTGTGAACTGTGGCGGAAATCATGCCGCATACTCATGGCCTTGTTCATTTTGGAAAAAAGAAAAAGAAATAATCACATTGAAAATTAAAGAAAATTTCTCATCCAAAGAAGCAAGACGAAGACTGTCGCCATTTTACGGTGCTACATATGCTGATATGGCGCGTCAGGGGGCAATGCCGCACCAGCCCTCGCCACCCCTTGGGCCAGCGCAGAGCGAGCCGTCGGCTGTGGCGCCTGCCCCCAAGGCGGCAGTAGTTCACTCTACTCCGCCTCCTAGCGAATTGAGGCCGGAGACTCCAGGGTCCTCTGGTCTCAAGGCCTTACCTCACCAGGCGAGGCCTAAAATCTGAACCACCAGCTCGCATGGGCGGGCACCCAGTGCCTCTGAGGAGGCAATAGATACAACGGTACCCTTGGTACCGAAAGAGCGGCGCGGCTCCTTGGAGCGGGCCAAGAAAAATAAAAAACCAATAACGGGGCCGGACGACCGTCCTGCCATCTGAATTAACAAGCTCACTCCAACACAGGATACTCTCTGTACACACAGCAGCATTTTTTTAATATGCAGACAGAAATATTACAGTGGAACATCTGAGGCCTTCTTCGAAACCTCGATGACTTACAAAAACTCCTCCATGAACACAATCCTAGAGTGCTGTGTGTACAAGAGACACACTTAAAACGAACAAACACAAACTTTTCACGTACTACGTAATCTTTCGAAAGGATAGAGATGATGCCATGCCACCATCCGGTGGTGTAGCGGTTATAGTTAGTCAAGGTATAGCATGTACACAAGTACCCCTTAAGACTTCCCTCGAGGCGGTGGCTGTCCAAGCAGTTATTCTAAACAAACTCGTCACCGTCTGCTCTTTGTACATACCTCCGAACCACCGCCTTGAAAAACTTCAATTCCAGTCTTTAATAGACGAACTACCTGAACCTTATCTGGTCCTTGGGGACCTGAATGCACATAATGGTCTGTGGGGTGATTCTCGCTGTGACGCCCGAGGTCGTCTCATTGAACACTTCCTCATTTCATCAGGTGCTTGTCTGTTGAATAGGAAAGAGGCAACATACTATAACCTTGCCAGCAAAACTTACTCTTCCATAGACCTCAGTATCGCAACTCCTTCACTTGTACCATTATTTCAGTGGAAAGTCATAAATAATCCATACGGAAGGGACCATTTTCCTTCAGTTTTAAGTACACCAACATTATGTGAATGTGCTCCAAATGTTCCCAAATGGCTGGTAAACAAAGCCGACTGTGAACAATTTCAAAAGATTACTCACTTAAGTTGGACTGACATATGCGGATTAGGCATAGATGAAGCTGTGAAGTACTTCACGGCTTTTCTTACTGACGCAGCAGCCAAGTGCATTCCACAAACATGTGGACTGCCCGGCAAACGACACGTCCCAAGGTGGAACACTGAGTGTCGTAATGCGCGAAAAGAACAGTACAGGGCATAGAGGTTGCTGCGGAACTCGCCGACAGCAGAAAACCTTGAGAGCTTCAAGAAAATAAAATCTCGAGGCAAGAGAATGCGTCGGCAGGCTAGAACAAAAAGCTGGCACAAGTTTTTATCAGGTATAAATTCATATACACAAGAGGTTAAAGTCTGGAACATGGTTGGTAGGGCAGCAGGAAGACAAGCACACTCACTCCCACTCGTAAACACACAGGGTGATAGCCTAGAAGATCAGGCGTACTTCCTCGGTGCACACTGTGAGAGAGTGTCAGTTCGTCACATATACTGAAACTTTCCAAAGATATAAAGCAAGGATAGAAAAGCAGAAACTATAATACAAGTGCACAAATCACGAGGCATACAACAAACCTTTCAACTTAGCTGAGCTACAAACATCACTAAACTCTTGCAGTAAT
Source organism: Rhipicephalus microplus (assembly GCF_043290135.1). Lineage (NCBI taxonomy): Eukaryota > Metazoa > Arthropoda > Arachnida > Ixodida > Ixodidae > Rhipicephalus > Rhipicephalus microplus. The sequence goes on along the minus strand of NC_134707.1, from coordinate 62,673,215 downwards.
TCTGCCGCAGGCTACGACCGTGTCACGTATGAAATGTTGAAATACCTGCCGCTCAAAACGCGAAAAAACTTTACTCTCTCTATACAATGCTATCTGGCTTTCTGGCACCATCCCTGCTTCCAGGAAACAGGCCATTGTTATCCCTATCTTGAAACAGGGCAAGAACCTTTCCTCAGTTTCAAGTTATAGGTCCATTACACTAACCAGCTGCCTTTCTAAACTTTTTGAAAAAATGATAAACCGCCGACTTTTACATTTCCTTGAAACACACAATCTGCTCGACCGATTCCAGCGTGGGTTTTGAGAGGGTAGATCCACCACCGACCATCTGGTGCGTATCGAGGCACAGATCCGAGACGCTTTCGTCCACCAACAGTACTTTCTCTCGGTGTTTCTCGATATCGGAAAGGCTTACGACACAACATGGCGTTTTGGCATATTAAGAGACTTGTCTCACCTGGGTGTGCGCGATAAAATGCTTTTCATAATCGAGAGTTACTTGTCCAATCGAAAATTCCGTGTTCGTGTGGGCAGTATTCTCTCCCAAACATTTGTGCAAGAAACGGGAGTACCGCAAGGTGGTGTACTTAGTTGTACACTTATTATAATCAAAATGAATTCCTTGCACCTGTTCATCCCCCGCAACATGTTCTATTCCACATATGTTGGTGACGTCCAGCTTGGCTTTAAGTCATGCAACCTAGCAATGTGTGAGTGGCAGGTTTAGTTAGGTTTAAACAAGGTCTCCAAATGGGCAGTGGAAAACGGATTCCGGCTGAACCCAGAAAAAAGCACGTGTGTCTTGTTCTCCCGAAAGAGAGGCGTGCACTCAGAACCTGGCAATGAACTGAACGGTCAACGTCTGTCTGTCAAAGCGGAGCATAAATTCTTAGGCTTAATCTTGGACAACAAGTTGACCTTCGTACCACACATCAAGTATTTAAAAGCAAAATGTTTAAAAGCCATGAATGATATAAAAGTGTTGTCACGTACTACGTGGGATAGTGATAGGCAATGTCTCATGAACCTGTATAGAAGCCTCATTCGCGCCCGCTTAGATTATGGGGTCGTTGTTTATCACTCTGCGACTCAAAGCCAGTTGAAGATGCTGGATACCGTGCAACATTTGGGCATCCGCCTTTCTACGGGTGCTTTTCGCACCAGTCCTGTAGAAAGCCTTTAAGTTGAGTTAAATGAATGGTCGCTTCATCAACAAAGAACTTACATGTCCTTTGCATATTTTCTTAAGGTGAAAGCAAACAAGAAGCATCCCTCATACTCTACTATTGATGATTAGTCGAGCTCCATTCCGTTTCAAAACAGGCCTTCGACGAGGCAGCCCTTCTAAGTTCGCCTGAAGGGTCTAGCTGAGAAAACTGGAGTGTCACTTTAACACAGTTTAATGGCCCTTGTAGTATACCCGCCACCGTGGCAGTGGCAGATGATAGACTGCGATGTGTCTTTCCTAGAAGTTACAAAACATGCACCTATTGCCCATATCCGAAACTACTTCCTGGAACTTCAACACAAATACACACGTCCTGAGGTCTTTACAGATGCCTCCATGTCTAACTCCTCTGTGTCCTACGCTGCTGTCGGCCCATCCTTTTCGGATGCTGGCCCTCTACATCCAGGCACAAGTATCTTCACAGCGGAAGCATACGCGATACTTCAGGTGGCTAAACACATCAAGCAATTACAAATACAAAAATCAGTAATTTATACGGACTCTCTCAGTGTGGTAACGGCTCTGCACACTCTTAAAAACAAAAACTCTGTCCTCGTCTCACTTTACTCGATTTTGTGCACACTCTACACACTCAACCAACATGTTGTGTTCTGGGTGCCAGGGCACCGTGAGATCCAAGGCAACGTGATGGCGGATCAGCTTGCTGCATCCGTCCACGAAAGCACCGCCACTACACCCATATCAATCCCGGCCCTTGATCTGAAGCCGGCTCTCAAACGAAAGCTCAGGGACTACTGGCAGAGCATGTGGGATAGACACACACAAAACAAACTACACATTATTAAGCCACACCTTGCCCATTGACCACCAGTATCAAAATCAAGTCATACAGAGGTAATACTAACGAGGCTCAGGATAGGACACACATACACGACACACTCATATCTTTTGTCCGGTGGCGATCCACCATTGTGTGACAGATGTGGTGAAGTACTAACAGTTCTTCACATTTTAATCCAGTGCAAACTGTTAGAAACTCTAAGAAAATAACACTTTCTATTACCCTACCAACAACATATACCTTTACACCCTGCAATGTTCGTTGGTAGGGAATTACTTTTTAGTCATAAATTACTGTTGGCGTTTCTAAAGAAATTCGTAGTTTTTATATCATATACCCGGGCATTCCCTAGCACGACATCTCCAGAGAGGTTTTCGCTGCAGTGGCTGCACAACAAAGTACTTGCCTCACGGCCCTTGGACGCAAGGGTATGAATGAGTGAGGCACTTGTGCTAATGTCATACATGTACACCATCGTTTTTTATTATCACCAACTGTTGTCATCTATTCAAACCACACACACCTTTCACAGCATGGTCATGATTTTAATACTTGTATGTTTTTCCCGCCTCACCACGAGGAATTTTATGGCCCTTATACAGCCGCTTATCACAATCATTGTCCATATCTTTAGTAAGATGAACTGGCGCTCTTTGGCCGTGAAATGACCCTTGCGCCACAAAACATTAAACATTATCATGAGATACAGAGCCACCGAAATTTTGCGTGTTCGTGTGTCTTTTATTTTACTTTAATATCACTGCTGTCCCAGTTTCAAAGAGGCTTAATAAGGCTACGACAAGTTGATTAGAACTAGCAAGGGACGTTCTAATGAAAGCATACTTCCACTTGAATTGAAAATACGCGTAAATAACGCAGATTAGCGACTCTACTAAAGCTCGCTTTGCTCGTAGATTTCTGTTCTGTTCTGTTCTGTTCTGTTTTAACTGTTTTGCTGTGGAGAGGTTGAGGTGCCTATTGCCTCGGCTACTCCATATCAAAAAGTTCTGCAGCGAAAAATAAAATAATAATACAGAACAGTACCCAAAAATTAACAATACGGAAAAGAAAAAAAAACATAATAGCACACTGAAATCAGTTCAAATATCATGCCAATACACAGTTTTCTTCGCGCAGTTCACACAGTCATAAATTACTTACACGCACACCTTACTAATCTTATGTCAGTATATACACGACCACATTTTATATAATACCCATCTCTGGCTGTCAGTCATAGGCGCTTGTCCAGTCCGGTCTCCATTAAAAAGTCTGTCAGGAAGATTATTGCCTTTTTCTGGAGATGCATCTCAGGCCATGGTACAAGTAGTTTCTATTGTGAGGGGCCGTCTGTCCAAACTTGCTAATTTGTTCTTTAATTTTTCTCTTTCATTCACGTATTTAACGCACTCCAAAAGAATATGGCGAACATTTTCTTCTGCATGACCACAATGGCATTCCGGTGAGTTGGATCGATGTATCTTGTGCAGGAAGCTGCTTGTGTATGCTACTTCCAATCTAAGTCGGTGGATCAATGTCTCTAGGTATCGTGGGAGGTTTGTTGCTATGGAAAATTTTCTGTGTGGATCAAATTCATAAAGTACCGTTTCCTTTGATTTAGGGCTCTCAAACCACTTCTCCATCGAACAATGGTTAGCTCCTTGCGATATAAAATGTCGAATATCCGTCCCAGACATAGGGATTGCGCAATCCCGTCCTTCATTTAATGCTTTCTTCGCGAGACTATCAGCATCTTCATTTCCCTTTATTCCAATGTGGCAGGGTATCCATTGGAATACGATGTTGTGACCCTGCGATGAGGCATATTCCACAGTTTCTGCGATACATTGTGCTATTTCACCATTTTTGTAAGGTGATCTCACATTTCTGATTAGCTGAAGAGCAGGCTTGCTATCAGTGCATATCACCCATTTTCGTGGCTCAGGATTCTCGCAGATAAGCCTAACTGCTTCAAACATAGCCACCAATTCTGCTGTCGTCGATGAAGATTTGTGCGATAATTTGTACATCTTCTTTTTCTGAATTTCGGGTATAAAGACCGCACAGGCTGACGCTTCTTCTGTGCATGATCCGTCTGTATATATCTTCGTTTTTTTTCATTATGCATTACATGAAGCTGATGAAGTACCAACTGTGCCGCTACTAGAGGTTCCATGTCTGCTTTCTTCTCTATGCCGTCTATTTCACGAATAACGTTGAGAAGGGGCAGCGTCCAAGGTGGTTTTGAAGGTTTCCATTGTTTAAATTCTGGTACTACTGCTTGAAATGATGATATAGTATCCTGTAGTCTCGTTGCCGTTCTTTGTGTTAGTGCACCAGATAAAAAATGACTTTCATGCTGCGTGAAAATTGAAATAAATTTCGAGATGTTTCTTTAGTTCGGAGTACTGCCAAAGGTGGCTCTCGAGCCTCCGCATACACTAAAGAACTGGAAGTTGACCGTGGTAAACCCAGACATACCCTCAAGCTCCTTGCCAATAACAAGTGAAGTCTCCTTTCGGTGGAGGCTGGGAGTCCGTGCAGCACAGGCAGTGAGTAAGTTACGATGGGGCGTATCCAGGCAACATGTAGGGCTAATAACGACTCTGTAGTACCACCCCATTTGGCCCCGTAGAGATGCCGGAGGATTCGAATGGCCTGATTCACTTTTTGTTCCAGAGACTGGACATGAGGCGACCATGTTAGTCTCCGGTATAAAATTACTCCTAAAAATTTATGAGTTTTAACCATTCGAATAGGCTGATTTTGCAGAATAATCTGGAAATTTCCAGGTCTTTTTAATGTAAACTGAAGTATGGCTGTTTTAGCCAGACTCAGTGCCATACCTCTTTTTTTAGAAAACGGTCTACATAATCCAATCCTTCTTGTAGAGTTTGTTGTACATCCAAAAACGATGGACCAGACGTCCATATACTTATATCATCAGCATATACAGAGCATCTGATGTTAGGTGGAAGATTATACGGGAGCTGCGCCATGACTGCATTAAAGAAAGTAGGGCTTAGCACGCTGCCCTGTGGCACTCCTTGGTTGACGACATGTTCTGACGTTGGGCCCTCCTGCATAACTACAAACATTTTCCGGTGCTTCAGGAAGTCAGCAATCCAACGCAGTATCTTTCCTTTGAATCCCTGTAACGCCAGGCCTTCCAGAACGTGAACGTGACTCACTCTGTCGTATGCTCGGTGGACATCGAGGAATACAGCGACAGTGATGTTTCCTTGCCTTCGTTGGTTTTCCACATCTGTGACCAAATCCAGAATGCAGTCCACTGTGCATTTACCTCTTCTGAAGCCGGCTATGCTTCCTGGTAGTAGTTTTTTCATGTCTTGCCACCACAAAATTCGTTCATTGATCATTTTTTCCATCACTTTTGAAAAACAACTTGTCAAACTAACCAGCCTAAATGAGTCCAACTGCATAGGGCTCTTCCCTGGCTTTAGCAACGGTACTACTTATGATATCTTCCAATTTTCCGGAACTTTTTCTTCTTGCCAACTTTTATTATAGATATCCAACAGGTGTAATTTTCCTTTTTTGCACAAATTAGCAAGAGCAGCGTATGTAACTCCATCTGTTCCTGGTTAGCCTGTTCGTTTTACTGAAAACAGCACATATTGGAGCTCCTCTGGTGTGAAGCTGTCATCCAGATCTGATGAACTGACCGCAGAGAACTTTGTTACAACTGCCGAAGCTGATTCTGCTGAGGATTTATACTCGCTATTTTGGGCGGTCTCTCCATTTCTCAGTATAAGATCGCAAAATTCTTCGGCAATCACACGTTCGCTAACTCCTCGAGACAGCGCTAGAGCCTGTAGTGCTCTCGAGGGGACTACTCGCTGTCGCAGGGCGCGCACCATGTTCCACAGTTGAGGCACCGAGGTAAATGGAGAAAGTGAGGCACATAAATCTTGCCATCTTTTGGTTGAAAGCTTCTGCGGTTGGTTAAGCATTGCAGAATGTACCTTCTGTGCAACCTTGAAATCTTCTAAATTACCCGACCTGCGATATCTTCTTTCAGATCGGCTTCATATTGCCCGAAGCCTCTCATACTCAGCGTCAACACACGAATGCCCATCTGGAATGGGTACTGCACGAGTTGCTTTTGTTAGAAAATTTTTTATCTTCCATGCATATGTTTCTGCGTCAGAACAAGGTTCAAGATTTGGTCTCTGGAGTTCTCGAAAGATTGCCCAATTTTTAATTCTTGTTGTGTGGTTATTTCTCGTTTTCTTCAACTTTGGGTGATATATGAATACTGGCGAGTGGTCACTTCCTCTTGTATCAGCGTCTGCAGTCCAGTCTGCTCTAGCCGCTAATTCAGAGGAGAACACAGTGATGTCTAGTACGCTGCAGTAGTTATGCCCCCGTAAAAACGTCGGTGAACCATCATTTAGTATAGTGTAACCATAATCTTCACATATTTTTACTATAGCAGATCCCCCTACACTGCAACGCTCACTACCCAACAATTCATGGTGCGCGTTAAAATCACCACATAAAATTATGGGATCATTGTCAGATCTACACACTGCAGCCAACTCTGCGTATGAAACGTTTGCTTCAGTGTGCACGTAAACACTAACTACACTTACAGTAACGTTACCAAACTTCACCTTGCATCTAACAAATTCCGGCGCATCTGTTTTTGAAGTAGCCACAAGTGTCGACGGAATATCGCGTCTCACACACAACATCACTCTGCTTTTTGCAGCAGGACGTTCTGCTTGGTACACCACATAATTGGACAAGCGAATGTTAGTGGATACTCTTGTTTCGGAAATACACAAAATCAGAAACCTGTGCTGAGCGACGAATTTCCAAAAATCTCCACTCTTATTCTGCAAAAAATTGCAGTTCCACTGGAATATTGCACTTCTTTTGTACCAGTTAGATAGTCCGGTAGCCATGATTACGACAAGAGAAGATGCTCAACATCTAGCAGCAATTTCACTTCTGGTAAAGACCCTGCTTGTGGCAGGGATCGTAGAATTGCTTTAAGAGCCGCAAAGATTACTGGCAAAATGACTTGCTCGTTTCCGGCTGTCTCCGCCGAGATCGCATTTCTTAAAGAATTTTTCCTCAGCAAGCTTCCCTTCCCTTTGATAGTCAGTGGCTCCTTGGCTGTGTCTGGCCCGGCAGTAAGTTCCACTTCAGCATGTTCCTGGGCCCGGACTTCTTTGCCAACGCGATGTTTTGGTGCTGAGCGCTTCAATACTTCCGAGTAAGAGTCGTGGCGCCACTGTTTTGCATTTCTTTGTGCTGCAGGAACATCTTCGACTACATCCTAATTGGGTGCTGGACCTGTCTGTATCTTATGGTAACCTTTTACAATTCTCTCTCTTTGTGCCGCTGATGCCAAACGGTTTCGAGAGCAGCCTGAGAACGATGCCGGATGTGGTCCAGCACAATTGGCACACTTATGTTGACGCTTCGAGGTGCATTCTTTGTAATCATGTGCACCCGCACATACCTTGCATCTCTTGGTTCCCCTGCAAGTCTTAACCTTATGCCCATATCTCTGGCAGTTGTAACACCTTACCGCCGGCTCAATGTATTCCTCGACAGTGTGAACCGTAAAGCCGAGAGCAACTCTTTTTGGCAAGGGCATGTCATGTCAAAACTGGAGTATTACATTACGTATGGGCTACATTGTGGCACTTCCATCTTCATTTCTGGCCCATCTCTTTTGTCGTGTGACTGAGATTACTCCAGCATCTTTAAGATATTCCAATAGGTCATAATCACTGTATTCGAGTGGAACATCTCTTATCTTTGCTAGGGTCTTCATGTAAGACTGAGGGATCATCACATGTACAGGCAATCCAGCCAGACTCTTGATCAGCAGCAACTTGTTTGCGAGTACAAATACCGTACTCCAACACAAAAACTTCTGTCTCTGTTGATTTTTGATGATTTCACTTTCTCATTGATAGCAGAGATTATCTCAGATGTCATGCGATTGGGATTCACTTTCCAGAAGTAGTCCTCGGCAGTGATTGGTCTGAACACCACCGGTATCCCTGTAGCTCAGTTCTTGTGATGGGTGACCACCGTGTAAGCTCCCTCGTCTTCCTTGGGTGCTTCTGTATCCTTCTGTACCATGTCATTAAGGGAGTACGTCTATGTAGCGTCATCGTTGTCAACCTCTTCTTCCTCCTCTGTACGCCTCTTCTTACACTGCGAGGCCTCGCTGTTCTCTGTATGGGACGTCGATATTGTTGCTGGAACTGCAGCAACTTGAAGTCGAGCGGGATAAATAAGTGGTGCTCCGCTTGGCGCTAGCGGCATCTCGTTGTCCTCCATACCCGGGCTTTGCCAGGTATGAGGCACGGACCCGCTAAGGGTCAATTCTGATTGCAATGCGTGGTGAAACTCCGACTCACCGATGTTTAGCTGCCACTCTGGAGACAGTCCACCCACCGCACACACTGTGAAAAGATCCCGAACTCAATATAATAACTGAATTAAGAGAGAGAGATAAATAGAGAGAAAAGGTTAACCAAGCTGGGCTCGGTTGGCTACCCTACATCTGAATTACAATACAACTGAATTAAGAGAGCGGAATGAAGCTATGAGCTTCTTCTATTCACTTCTTCCTCCTCCGCTCGTAGATTTCCTTGCTCGTAGATTTCCTTCAGCAAAACAGTAGTTTGAAATCAAGTGTGATTTTGAACACTGAAATAACACGAACTTCATAGGTAGCATTCCTCATGCCAGAAGAAAATGAACACCGGTTTAGTGATGAATGCCCATACATATATCATTTGTTTGAGCTTTATTTATTTATTTATTTATTTATTTATTTATTTGCCTTTGTTTGTTTGTTTGTTTGTTTGTTTGTTCGTTTGTTTGTTTGTTTCTTTGTTTTGTGAAGAGGTTTAATAGCCGTTAAAAACAGCGACGAGACAGCGCGAAGAACCGTCCAGCGATCGGCACAGCAACGAACCGAAGCACGAGCTGAGAGAGCCGGGCGTTGGCGATGCTGCTTGCTGCAGGCCCATGTTCTTCTTCACAATCGCCCCGGTTGAAAAAGGAGCCATCCTGGCGACCTAAGAAGTTTCAGGGAGAGGCTCATGATACGGTTTTAGGCGGCAAACATGGACGATGTCACGTGCACGCCGGCGCATGTCATCCGATAGGGAAACTGGCTCAATTAGGTAATTACCGGATAGGTTTTCTCTAAAACGGTGTAAGGCCCCTCGTACCGGGGCACAAGTTTCGAGAAGAGTCCCGGTGTTTGGTATGGGATGTCAAGCCACACGAGAGACCCTGGGGCATAGCTGGGATGCGGAAGAGATGTGCAACGGTTTTCTTTCTGGCGTTGTTGCTCGTCCGAGGTGAACGCACGGGCGAGCTGGCGGCACTCTTCGGCTTGTCTAGCAGCATCGGATATAGGTGGACATTCGGAAGCATCAGGACGGTAGGGCAGTAGGGTATCAATTGTATGGGAAGGCTCACGTCCATAAAGAAGAAAGAAAGGTGAAAATCCCGTGGTTGTTTGTATTGCAGTATTATATACGAATGTGACGTATGGGAGAACACGGTCCCAGTTGCTATGATCAGATGCCTAGTACATTGAGAGCATATCTCCCAGCGTGCGATTAAACCGTTCCGTTAGCCCATTAGTCTGCGGGTGGTATGCGGTCGTTTTCCGATGAATGACGTGGCAATCCGACAGCAGAGTTTTGACGACCTCGGAGAGGAAAGCGCGGCCTCTATCACTAAGAAGCTCTCGAGGTGCGCCATGTCGAAGGATAAAACGACGTAAAATGAAAGAGGCGACATCCTGAGCGGTAGCGCTCGGCAAAGCGGCTGTTTCGGCGTAGCGTGTTAGATGGTCGACCGCCACTATAATCCACCGATTGCCATCTGGTGTCAATGGAAGGGGGCCGTAGAGGTCAACGCCAACGCGATCAAATGGCTTGGAAGGGCACGGAAGTGGCTGTAATTCGCCTGTCACACGTAGCGGTATTTGCGTCGCTGACAGTCAGGACAGACCTGCACAAATTTGCGTACGAAATTGTACATGCCGCGCATGTAATTGCGATGGCGAAGGCGTTCATATGTTTTGAACACCCCGGCGTGGCCACATTGTGGGTCGCCGTGAAGAGAGGCGCATACCTGCGATCGTAAAGTGCGTGGAATGACCAGTAGCCACCGGCGGCCATCAGGAGCGTAGTTGCGTCGATGAAGTAGTTGATCACGGATGGCAAAATGGAAAGCTTGACGTCGGAGGGATCGAGATACCGGAAGGTTGGGCCTACCGGATAGATATTTGAGAAGAGATGCGATCCATGGGTCACGACGTTGTTCGGTGGCAATTGAGTCAAGATATAACGATGACAAGGTCTGGGGGCACGTGTTTTCGCACGTCGGATCTGGTGGCAAAGGTGAGCGAGACAGGGCGTCAGCGTCAGAGTGTTTGCGTCCGCAGCGGTATACGACGCGAATGTCGTACTCCTGATGCGGAGTGCCCATCGCGCAAGGCGGCCAGAAGGGTCTTTCAACGTGGAGAGCCAGCAAAGCGCGTGGTGATCAGTTACTAGATCGAACGGGCGGCCGTATAAGTACGGCCGGAACTTTCCAAGCGCCCACACCAGAGCCAAACACTCTTTTTCTCTCACGCTGTAATTAGTTTCGGCTTTCGTCAGAGTGCGGCTAGCGTAGGCTACCACGTATTCTGAATAGCCGGGCTTTCGTTGAGTGAGGACAGCGCCTAGCCCGACGCCGCTGGCATCAGTGTGCACTTCGGTAGGAGCCGTCGGCTCGAAGTGGCGAAGAATAGGTGAGGAGGTGAGGCAAACGTCGAGCGCAGGGGACCAGGAGGAGAGGTTCACGTCACCGCGAAGAAGCTGGGTTAATGGTGACATTATGGATGCAAAATTGCGAACAAAGCGTCGGAAATAAGAGCATAGGTCTACAAAACTGCGAAGTTTTTTCATGGTCGTCGGTTTGGGAAATTCTGCGACAGCTCGAAGTTTTGCTGGGTCAGGTAATACGCCGTGCTTCGACACGATGTGGCCTGGGATGACGAGCTCGCGTGCAGCGAAGCGGCATTTTTTCAGGTTAAGCTGCAGGCCAGCGTTGGTCAGACAAGTCAAAACGTGCCTGAGGCGAAGGAGGTGCGTAGAAAAGTCGTGCGAGAAAACCACGACATCGTCGAGGTAGCAAAGGCATATATTCCACTTGAGGCCACGTAGCGTATTATCCATAAGTCGTTCAAACGTGGCGGGCGCGTTACAAAGCCCAAAGGGCATGACGTTAAACTCATATAGTCCGTCAGGTGTAATAAATTCAGTTTTTTGGCGATCGGCTTCAGCCATTGGAACTTGCCAGTAGCCAGACCGCAAATCTAGCGACGAGAAGAATTCCGCTCCGTGAAGGGTGTCAACGGCGTCATCAGTGCGCGGCAAAGAATATACGTCCTTGCGGGTTATCTTATTCAAACGACGATAGTCCACGCAAAATCGGATAGATCAGTCTTTCTTACGCACCAGGACGACAGGAGACGCCCAAGGACCGTGAGATGGTCGAATGACGTCTCTACGAAGCATATCTTCGACTTCATCGTTGATGACGCGGCGCTCTTCAGTGGAGACACGGTATGGTCTTTGACGGAGTGGCTGGTGTAGGCCGGTGCCAACATGATGCTTGACTTGCGACGTGCGGCCCAGTTGAGGTTGCGACACATCGAACGAACTCCGTAACTCATGCAGAATATCAAGCAGGTCGGCATGTTCGGTGGAAGCGAGGGTGTCGGCGATGGCGCTGGGAAACGTATCATTGGACGACTCCTCGAGGGCTGACAGTGATTTTGGGTGGCCGCAGTAGTCATCCGGGACATCAACCAACGACGAAGGGCCGAGATTCTGCATGCGGCCGAGACATTCCCCCGCAAGCAAAGTGACAGGTGTGGAAAGCGGGTTGAGTATGAACATATTGCTTCTTCCGGTGGCAAGGTCCATCGTTGCGAAAGGCAGCGGCAGAACTCGACGACTCGTGAAGATATCGGAAGGCATAAAAAAGACTGTAGCGTTTGTGTAGACGTTGCATGAAACTGGAACAAGTGCGAAACTTTCAGGTGGAATATCGTTATCTTCATGCACGAACAACTTCGGCGGCTGATGAAGAGCGTCAAGTATTGGGACATCACACAAGGGTGAAAACTCAACTTCGGCGCGTGCGCAGTCGATGACGGCCTTATGACGGGATAGAAAGTCCCATCCGAGGATAACGTCATGCGAACAGACAGCGAGGACAATAAACTCCACAATGTAAACAATGCCTTCGATGGACACTCTTGCAGTGCAGGCGGCGAGAGGCGTTACTTGCTGTGCACTTGCGGTGTGGAGTGACAGTCCCGAAAGCGGCGTCGTGACTTTACGTAATACACGGCAGACATTAGCGGCAATAACAGAAACAGCGGCGCCGGTGTCCACAAGGGCGAAAGTATGATAACCTTCGACCGTTACTGCGACCACGTTAGCAGGAGAGGGGCGAGGGCTGAGACAGTTCGAAAACGGCGCAGTTCTTGCCTCTTGAACTGCGGTGCTTAGTTTTCCTGGTCAGAATGTCTAGGCCGGTGACGCATGGGGGAGGGCGATCGCCGACGAGGAGAGGGTGCGCGCGGCGTCACGAAGTCGGGGTCGTTGGGAGGGGCATAGCGAGGTGACGAGGCCGGCCCGTAAGGCGCGAAGGGTTGGCTGCCGGGTTGCGACGATTGGACATAGTCGCAGAACGTCTGAGGTCGACGGTGGCAGTAGCGGGCAACGTGTCCGGGAGTGAAGCAGGCGTAGCATATCGGTCGGTTATCGGGCGTCCTCCAAGGATTGGCGACTGGCGATGCCACCCAAGGTGCAGTATAAGCAGCCGGGCGAGCGGGCTGTGAGCGCGAGGTGTAGGGTGGTTGCGGAAGCCTACGAACAGCGTCTGCATATGTGAACGGCGCTGCTACAGGCTGCATCTCTTGCGAACAGGCGACAGGAGGAGCAACAGGCTTCGCTGCATACGTTAGGTGTGCGGCCACAGGCTGCACGGCTGGCGGATAGGCGACAGGAGGGCCTACCGGCTGCGCTACACGCTGGCAGTGAACACGGCTGGATAGAGGCGGCTCGTGGTGCGCAAGAGGAACAGCTTGGGCAACCTCTTCCGAAATAGCAGTGCGAAGCGGGGCAGGTAGACGGGTGGTGGTCTCGTGAGTGAAGAGCACTAGGGAAAGTTAGCGGGTGACTTCCTCACGGACGAAGGCTCGAACTTGCTGAAGCAACGGTGAATTGTCAGGCAGGGTGTCGAAACTGGACAGTGACTCACCACCATGCTGTGGCTGCCGAGTCAGAGTGCGTTGCTTCTTTAACTCGTCGTAGCTCTGGCACAAGCTGACGACTTCGGAAACTGTGCTCAGATTTCTCGCCAAGAGCATTTGAAATGCGCCGTCGTCGATGCCCTTCAGGATGTTTTTGACCTTGTCGAATTCGGGCATGGTGTCATTCGCACGTCGACAAAGGTCGACGACGTCCTCAATATAGCTGGTAAATGTCTCGCCAGTATGCTGAGAGCGGATGCGCAAGCGCTGTTCTGCCCGCTGCTTGCGGACAGCCGGCCGACCGAACACTTCAGCACATGACGCCTTGAAGACGCTCCATGTGGGGATGTTGTGTTTGTGGTTGTTAAACCACAATTCGGCGACGCCAGTGAGATAAAATATGACGTGGCCCAGCTTGTATGCTTCATCCCACTTATTGTTGGCGCTCACCAGTTCGTAGTGCTCGAGCCAGTCTTCGACGTCGGTCCCATCCGCACCGCTGAAGACTTTCGGGTCCCGTAGCCTAGGATGGCCAGGGCAGTTGAACTGGGGCGATGGCACCGATGTAGTGGTGTTGTCAGTCATGACAGGCGGTAGCGTGCGGTTTCGCAGCTCCAGAGTGTAGCAACGGGGATTAACAGCACCTTTCACCAAATGTGAAGAGGTTTAATAGCCGTTAAAAACAGCGACGAAACAGCGTGAAGAACCGTCCAATGATCGGCACAGCAACGAACCGAAGCACGAGCCGAGAGAGCCGGGCGTTGGCGATGCTGCTTGCTGCAGGCCCATCTTTTTCTTCACAGTTTGATTGTTTGTTTGCTTGTTTGTTTGTTTGTTCGTTTGTTTGTTTGTTTGTTTGTTTTGTGAGGAGGTTTATTAGCCGTTAAAGACAGCGACGAGACAGCGTTAAGAACCGTCCAGCGATCGGCACAGCAACGAACCGAAGCACGAGCCGAGAGAGGCGGGCGTTGGCGATGCTGCTCGCTGCAGGCACATCTTCTTCTTCACAATCGCCCCCGCTGAAAAAGGAGCCATCCTGGCAACTTAAGAAGTTTCAGGCAAAGGCTCATGGTACGGTTTCAGTCGGGAAACATGTACGATGTCACGTGAACGCCAGCGCATGTCGTCCGATCGGGAAACTGGTTCAATTAGAAAATTAACCGGAGAGGTTTTCTCCAAAACGGTGTAAGGCCCCTCGTACCGGGGCACAAGTTTCGAGAAGAGTCCCGGTGTTTGGTATGGGATGTCAAGCCACACAAGAGACCCTGGGGCATAGCTGGGATCCGGAAGAGAGGTACTACGGGTTTCTTTCTGGCGTTGTTGCTCTTCCGAGGTGAACGCACGGGCGAGCTGGCGGCACTCTTCGGCTTGTCTAGCAGCATCGGAGATAGGTGGACACTCGGAAGCATTAAGTCGGTAAGGAAGTAGGGTATCAATTGTATGGGAAGACTCACGTCCGTAAAGAAGAAAGAAAGTTGAGAATCCCGTGGTGGTTTGTATCGCGGTGTTATATGTGAACGTGACGAATGGGAGAACACGGTCCCAGTTGCTATGATCAGATGCCACGTACATTGAGAGCATATCACCTAGCGTGCGGTTGAACCGTTCCGTTAGTCCGTTAGTCTGCGGGTGGTATGCTGTCGTTTTCCGATGAATGACGTGGCATTCCGAAAGCAGAGTTTCGACGACCTCGGAAAGGAAAGCGCGGCCTCTGTTACTAAGGAGCTCTCGAGGTGCACCATGTCGAAGGATAAAGCGTTGCAAAATGAAAGAGGCGACATCCTGAGCTGTAGCGCTCGGCAAAGCGGCTGTTTCGGCGTAGCGTGTCAGGTGGTCAACCGCCACTATAATCCACCGATTATCATCTGGTGTCAATCGAAGGGGACCGTAGAGGTCAACGCCGACGCGATCAAATGGCTTGGCAGGGCATGGAAGTGGCTGCAATGCGCCAGTCGCACGTGGCAGTGTTGATTTACGTCGCTGGCAGTCAGGACAGTACTGCACGAATTTACGTACAAAATTGTACATGACGCGCCAGTAATAGCGATGGCGAAGGCGTTCATATATTTTGAACACTCCGGCGTGGCCACATTGTGGATCGTCGTGAAGGGAAGTGCATACTTGCGATCGTAAAGAGCTGGAATGACCAGCAACCACCGGCGGCCATCGGGAGCGTAGTTGCGTCGACGAAGAAGTTGATCGCGGATGGCGAAATGGAAAGCTTGACGTCGGAGGGATCGAGATACTGGAAAGTTGGGCGTGCCAGATAAATATTCGATAAGAGAGGCGATCCACGGGTCACGACGTTGTTCGGTGGCAATCGAGTCGAGATCTAGTGATGACAAGGTCTGGAGGCAAGTGTTTCCGCACGTCTGATCTGGTGGTAAAGGTGAGCGGGACAGGGCATCAGAGTCAGAGTGTTTGCGTCCGCAGCGGTATACGACGCGAATGTCGTACTCCTGGATGCGGAGTGCCCATCGCGCAAGGCGGCCAGAAGGGTCTTTCAACGTGGAGAGCCAGCAAAGCGCGTGGTGATCAGTTACTAGATCGAACGGGCGGTCGTATAAGAACGGCCGGAACTTTCCAAGCGCCCACACTAGGGCCAAACACCCTGTTTCTGTCACGCTGTAATTAGTTTCGGCTTTCGTCAGAGTGCGGCTAGCGTAGGCTACAACCTATTCTGAATAGCCGGGCTTTCGTTGAGCGAGGACCGCGCCTAGGCCGACGCCGCTGGCGTCGGTGTGCACTCCGGTAGGAGCCGTCGGGTCGAAGTGGCGAAGAATAGGTGGGGAAGTGAGCAGACGGCGCAGAGTAGTGACGGCAACGTCACATGCAGGGGACCAGGAGGTGAGGTTCACGTCACCGCGAAGAAGCTGGGTTAACGGTGACATGATAGATGCAAAATTGCGAACAAAGCGCCGGAAATAGGAGCATAGGCCTACAAAACTGCGAAGTTCTTTCATGGTCGTCGGCTTCGGAAATTCTGCGACTGCTCGAAGTTTTGCTGGGTCTGGTAATACGCCGTGCTTGGACACGATGTGGCCTAGGAAGACGAACTCGCGTGCAGCGAAGCGGCATTTTTTCAGGTTAGGCTGCAGACCAGCGTTGGTCAGACAACTCAAAACGTGCCTGAGGTGAAGGAGGTGCGTAGGAAAGTCATGGGAGAATACCACGACATCGTCGAGGTAACAGAAGCACATATTCCATTTGAGGCCACGTAGCGTATTATCCATAAGACGTTCAAACGTGGCAGGCGCGTTACAAAGCCCAAAGGACATGACGTTAAATTCATATAGTCCGTCTGGTGTATTAAATGCCATTTTTGGCGATCGGCTTTTGCCATTGGGACCTGCCAGTAGCCAGACAGCAAATCTAGCGACGAGAAAAATTCCGCTTCGTGAAGGGTGTCAATGGCGTCATCAATGCGCGGCAAACGATAGACTTCCTTGCGGGTTATCTTATTCAAACGACGATAGTCTACGCACAATCGGATAGATCCGTCTTTCTTACGCACCAGGACGACGGGAGACGCCCAGGGACTGTGAGATGGTCGAATGATGTCTCTATGAAGCATACCTTCGACTTGATCGTTGATGACGCGGCGCTCTTCAGTGGAGACACGGTATGGTCTTTGACGCAGTGGTTGATGTAGGCCGGTGTCAACATTATGTTTGACTTGTGATTCGCGGCCCAGTTGAGGTTGCGACACATCGAACGAACTCCTGAACTCATGCAGAAGATCCAGCAAGTCGGCATGTTCGGTGGGAGTGAGAGTGTCGGCGATGGCGCTGGAAAACGTATCATTAGACGACTCCCCGAGTGCCAACAGTGCTTTTGGGTGGTCGCAGTAGTCGTCCAGGACATCAAACAAAAACGAAGGGTCGAGATCCTGCACGCGGCCGAGACATTCCCCTGCAAGCAATGTGACAGGTGTGGAAAGCGGATTGCTTACGAACATGTTGCTTCTTCCGGCGGCAAGGTCAATTGTTGCGAAAGGCAGCGGCAAAGCTCGACGACATTTGAAGATATCGGAAGGCATAAAAAGAACTGTAGCGTCAGTGTAGGCGTTGCATGAAACGGGAACAAGGGCGAAATTTCCAGGCGGAATATCGGTATCTTCATTAACGAGCAACTTCGGCGGCTGATGAGGAGCGTCCAGTAATGCGACATCACACAAGGGTGAAAACTCAACTTCGGCGCGTGCGCAGTCTATGACGGCATTATGGCGGGATAGGAAGTCCCACCCGAGGATGACGTCATGCGAACAGACAGGAAGAACAATAAACTCCACGATGTAAAGAATGCCTTCGATGGAGACTCTTGCAGTGCAGGCTGCGAGAGGCGTTACTTTCTGTGCACTTGCGGTGTGAAGCGACAGTCCCGAAAGCGGCGTCGTTACTTTGCGTAATAAACGGCAGAGATTAGCGGCAATAACAGAAACAGCGGTGCCAGTGTCCACAAGGGCGAAAGTACAATAACCTTCAACAATTACTGCGACCACGTTAGCAGGAGAGGACCGAGGGCTTAGACAGTTCGAAAACGGTGCAGTTCTTGCCTCTTGAACTGCGTTGCCTAGTTTTCCTGGTCGGAGGGTCCGGGCCGGCGACGCATGGGGGAGGGCGATCGCCGACGAGGAGAGGGTGCGCGTTGCGGCTGGAAGGCAAGGTGGTCAGTAGGCGCATAGCGAGGTGGCGAGACCGGCCCGTATTGGACGAAGGGTTGGCTGCCGGGATGCGACGACCGGGCATAGTTGCCGAACGTCTGAGGTCGGCGGTGGCAGTAGCGAGCAACGTGTCCGAGAGTGAAGCAAGCTAGCAAATCGGTCGGTTATCGCGCGTTCTCCAGGGATTGGCGACTGGTGCTGCCGCCCAAGGTGCAGTATAAGCAGCCGGGTGTGCGGGCTGTGAGCGCGTGGTGTAGGGTGGTTGCGGGAGCCTACGTACAGCGTCTGCATATGTGAGCGGCGCGGCTACGGGCTGCATATCTTGCGAAAAGGCGACAGGAGGAGCCACAGGCTGCGTTGCATAGGTTAGGGGCGCGGCAACAGGCTGAACGGCTGGCGGATAGGCGACAGGAGCGCCTACCGGCTGTGTGGCACCCGGGCAGTGACCACGGCTAGATAGAGGTGGCTCGTAGTGTGCAAGAGGAACAGCTTGTGCAATCTCTTCCGATATAGCAGTGCGAAGCGGGGCAGGTAGACGGGTGGTGGTCTCGTGAGTAAAGGGCACTAGGGAAAGTTGACGGGCGACTTCCTCACGGACGAAGGCTCGGACTTGCTGAAGCAACGGTGAATTGTCAGGCAGGGTGTCGAAACTGGACAGTGACTCACCACCATGCTGTGGCTGCCGAGTCAGAGTGCGTTGCTTCTTTAACTCGTCGTAGCTCTGGCACAAGCTGACGACTTCGGAAACTGTGCTCAGATTTCTCGCCAAGAGCATTTGAAATGCGCCGTCGTCGATGCCCTTCAGGATGTTTTTGACCTTGTCGAATTCGGGCATGGTGTCATTCGCACGTCGACAAAGGTCGACTACGCCCTCAATATAGCTTGTAAAGGTCTCGCCAGTCTGCTGAAAGCGGACGCGCAAGCGCTGTTCTGCCCGCTGCTTGCGGACAGCCGGCCGACTGAACACTTCAGCACATGACGCCTTGAAGACGCTCCATGTGGGGATGTTGTGTTTGTGGTTATTAAACCACAATTCGGCGACGCCAGTGAGATAAAATATCACGTGGCCCAGCTTGTCGGCTTCGTCCCACTTATTGTTGGCGCTCACCAGTTCGTAGTGCTCGAGCCAATCTTCGACGTCGGTCCCATCCGCACCGCTGAAGACATTCGGCTCCCGTAGCGTAAGATGGCCAGGGCAGTTGAACTGGAGCGAAGGCATCGATGTAGTGGCGTTGGCAGTCATGACAGGTGGTAGCGTGCGGCTTCGCAGCTCCAGGGTGTAGCAACGGGGATTAACAGCACCTTCCACCAAATGTGAGGAGGTTTATTAGCCGTTAAAGACAGCGACGAGACAGCGTGAAGAACCGTCCAGCGATCGGCACAGCAACGAACTGAAGCACGAGCCGAGAGAGCCGGGCGTTGGCGATGCTGCTCGCTGCAGGCACATCTTCTTCTTCACAGTTTGTTAGTTTGTTTGTATGTTGGTTTGTTTGTTTGTTTGTTTGTTTGTTTTTGTTTGTTTGTTTGTTTGTTTGTTTGTTTGTTTGTTTGTTTGTTTGTTTGTTTGTTTGTTTGTTTGTTTGTTTGTTTGTTTGTTTGTTTGTTTGTAATATCAAGCCGTCATTTTAGGTCAAGCAAGAAGGCCCTCACGTACAATGCACAATTAGATATCAAAACAACGCAATAGGCGAGCACAAGAAACAAACTGATCTAATGAGCTTTCGATCAATGTCGTGACCGCAAAAATAGCAGGGTAGTACCTGCACCAAATGTAAGAAAACGAGTATAAAATCAAACTTCCTTTTTTTCTGGCTTCATTACGTTTTTTCTAAAAAAGAAAATAGTTCTCCGGTGCATTCCCTCTCCTTCTGAACTAAATGTGACGCTCATGATGCACGTTATTTAGTTGGTTTAAGCATTATCGATAAAATAGCAAGATATTAGTACATATTTTTTATAAATTCAGAAACCTCTTCACGTGTCGCGCTCGTTAATTAGTGGCCTTTCTTTGCTTAACAGTGCGCTGAGCGCAATAAAATTGACAACGTGCACGAAAGGAGACGCCATGAGTGTGAGTATAACGACCTATTGCTTAATGTTATGGAACTTTACTGATATGTTATTAGTTCTAATCAGCTTTTACAGGACGAAGATGTACATTTATTGAGTTGTAATAAGCACATTTATTAATTTTAGATATATTCCAGAAACTAATTCGCAGCTTCGTCATTTGGTTACACCATTTTCCCCCTCTAACCATGCAGTGCGTAGAGTTTTACTTGCAAGTTGGCGAGTTATTCAAGGGAGCTTTTTTTCTTGTTAGATACAGCCTCGTGAAACCAATAGACCATGAAGCCCAGGGAGGTAGATAAAGGACACAAATAATGTCCTCTTTATCTTCCTTGAATTCGTTGTCTGCTAGTTTCGTAAGGCTGTGTGTTATTCGCGAGCTGTAGAAGATATATTATCTGCGAACTTTCTAAGTTTTGCATTTCGATTTTCACTCACGAGCAAAGCTTAAAGAAAACATGATTGTCTTTTATGAGTACGTGATACAGATGAATGGATGGATGAAAAACTTTATTGGGGCCCTGAAGGATGCCAGCCCCGTTTTGTAGGGGTAGGATCGCGGGAAGCTCCCACGTAGGAACGGGGAGGCCTAGCCTCACCGCCGCATCGTGGGCGATACACTCGTTCACAAAAAAATTTTACATTTGTACAAGCCCTCATTGATAATATAACTTCGTATTCATAAGATAATGGTGAAATAGCTTTGAAAATGCCTACATATCTTTATCACAATTGTGTCTAGCACTGTATTTCGAAGTCACGAAAGTGTCACCTAAGTTTTATTTTCGACTACAAGCACGTAGTTTGTAGATCTACTATTTTGGTAGAACCGAACGAAGTGTGTAATTATTTTTTTTACAGGAGACAAAAACTTTACCGGGTCGCTATTACATCGCGTACTCATAGTGCGTTGCGTAATCTATTCTCCTGCGCCACAATATGATGCTAAACAGTATTTCAATTTCTGCAACAGACACCTCGGGAGAAAAGCCCTATAGTTTCTTCGCCTCGAATTTCTCTTTTTTTCTACAGTGGTAGACATTCAGAGACCTGATTAACCTGTCGAGTGTGAGTGAATTTCTCTTGTGTTGGTTTATGACTTGCCAAAACAGTTAAAGGTGGTCACATTTTAAAGAAATTCTAGGTGTAGAATCTGAGCTGCCAATGGCGAGGGACTTGAGAAAGAACTAACAAAAAGCTCTTTATATTTCTAGAATTACGGCACCATTTATTATGACGCCTGCATGCTACTTCATATAGAGGAAGGGAATTACCAACAAAAAGGCCCTAAGAGCAGGGTAGCAGAATAAGAAAAAGAAAAAAGTCAGAAAATTTATGACCCAGGCATCGGGAAGTATGGACCTAACCACACTGTTATGTTCCACTGTAGACTTCATCAATTAAAGTAATATTCTTCAGCAGCACGAACAGAAATATCGAAACGTTTCCGTTTCTGAGAAAAACAAGACATAGATACAGGTATTTTCTCTACACCTAAGAGAACCTGGATGGATGAACATGGTCCACTCTCCAGACAAGATCTTTCTTCTCTGTGTGCCTGGGAATACAGCAATGTACGTGGGATTGTTTCCAACGCACCGCCTGCTGTTGTGACTAGAAAATTATTCTCTCAGCCTTCACCATTACAATAACTCTACCAAATAAAACATAATGTCAATTAATAGAAATTATTTTTCGATTGACGCGATGTAATGTGATGCCAGCATAAAAATAAGGCACCGCCTACTCATTATGCCTTAGATCTTGAATAACAAAAGTTCACGTCGGGTTTGAGTCTCTATGAGTAACAAGTCCACAGCACATACTACAATATGCAAGTTAGCATAACAGCTAGGACATTAGATCTATAAACGGCGTATTGAACGATCACATATAAGTGCGTATACAGTGATGTGAGGCAGTCTCGACAGAAAACAGGGCTTCACGGTAGGTTAAGAGACGCTGGAAGTTTTTAAGTAATAGGTCTACTTAGGACAGATAGTAGTCACGGGGCCAAATCATGAGAGTGAAATAAATAGAGGAATAAAAATGGGGTGTATCGTATTCGTATAACCATTTTCAAATTATGAATGGTAATCTGCCACTAACTCCTATAGAGGAAGGTATATAACCGCTGCATCTTGTCGGTACTTACCTACGGAGCAAGAACCTGTAGTCTTACAAAGAGGCTTCAGCTTAAATTGAGCACAACACAGCGAGCAATGGGAAGGAAAATGAAAGGTGTGACCTTAAGAGACAAAAAGAGGGCAGAATGGGTTACGTAACAAACTGCGGTTAAGGATATCATAGATAAAATCAAGAAGAAGAAATGCACTCGGGCCGGGCACTTAGCACGTAGGCAGGATAATCGCTTGTCATTAAGGGTAACTGACAGGATTCCTAAAGAAGGCAAACGCACGAAGGGGAGACAGAAAGTTAGCTGGACCGATGAGATTAAAAGGTTCGCAGGTGTAACGTGGCAGCAGAAAGCACGAGAGCAGGTTGATTGGCAGATTATGGGGAAAAGCTTTTGTCCTGCAGTGGGCGTAATCAGGATGATGATGATGATGATGATGATGATGATGATGATGGTGGTGGTGGTGGTGGTGGTGGTGGTGGTGGTGGTGGTGGTGGTGGTGGTGGTGGTGGTGGTGGTGGTGGTGGTGGTGGTGGTGGTGGTGGTGGTGGTGGTGGTGGTGGTTATGATGATGATTACAGCGATGTTAACAAATTCAAGAGCACCCACTGCATACAGCGAACAGTCACATTATTGTCAAGATAACGGAAGTTATTATCATTGTCAGATCACGAAAGCGTTTTAACCGAAAGTTATACATTTTTGTACAACTTGTCGGCGGAATATAGGTGTGTTAGAAATAAACTTGATGCGTTGCCAGCGATGTTGCACTCAATCCGACATGGTCCCGTAGGAGCCAGCATAGGTGTATTGTTTGGTTCCCAGATTTGGTCACTGGCGGTTTGGTATTGTGGCATATATGACGTATCAGTATTTTTATATTAGTTTAGTTTCCGTAAATAATACTGTTTTCGTATCGTTTTAGTGTGTCTTCTATGGTATCACTTCAGTCCTTTCGTATCAGGAATACTAGCGAGGCGCCAACCAAAATATTCATGAACATGCACTGCAAACTACACCATACAACAGGAGCTGTACCAAACTAGAGCAAATGTCAGTTACCGGGCACAGTATCTAAGCAATAAAGCTACACAAAGCAAAGTTTTGGCGTGTTTTGTTTCTTATTTCAAGCAGGGGTCAAAACGAAATGTGCCACGAACATTTAAATTAGAAAAACTCGCCGTGATGTCGTTCCATGGAGCACATTACAAACATCCCAAGGGGTCCATAAAAGATTGCTACCGAAAAACATGGAACAAAGCATAAAACGGCGGCAGAGTGAGCCGTTTGCATGGACCCAATATTGTTGCGAAGATATACGAATCAGTGCCACAAATTGTTTTTCCTTAATGAAAAATTATCTCTCCTCAATAATTATGTACTCGAGGTCTACGGTATAAACTTTTAAAGAGCACAGGAGATGTGAAACTACCACATTACCGCCGCTAGTTACGCCTTAGGCCAGATGAACGCAAGAGATTGCGCAAGTTTAAACCACTTGTTCAACGAACTGGGAGCACAAGAGGAACATACACCCGGAGAAGATTATGATGATCATGATGTTCCTCGGATCATTGGCACCTGGGAATCGGCGTTGAGTCGGGCGGATCATACATACTAGATTTATGATTAATAATTAGTAAGAGCTAAAATTATTTTGAGATAATTTTTGTGCTACGTTAATTATTAATTATTGTAATTTCCACTATTTTGTGTAATCTCCCAAAGACTAAGATCTTTTGATTAGGAAGGCTGAAGCAAAGAGGAGGCACACAGCACGAGCACTCTCTTTGCCTCCTCTTTGCTTCGTGTGTGCGTTCTTCCCGTGCTCCCAGTTCGCTGAACAATTATGAATTACCAGCTAGCCCATATTTCCATCCTGTTGCCAAGGTCTACGTGTGCTGGTGACCAGCAACACCTCTGTGCGTGCCATACGAACGAAAAAAAATCGGTCCGAGACGAATTTTCCCGCCGCCTGAAAGCGGATCCTCTTTCCACTTCACGGCTTTGGCTGCATTAGCTCATACTACGTGATCTAACCAGCCAGCCGCAGATTCAACATGGTGGCAAAGGCGTCGGCTATGTCTCGCATCGGCTTAAATTGCAAACTACCCTGGCAGCACGACGAAGCTTCACGGCCTCAAAAAGGGCACTTGTCGAGAGCTTGGTTTGGATTATAATCACTGAGAACACTGGAAGTAGACGGTGCAGCAGCAGCGAGTCGGCATGCCCAACGTGTCTCGCTTTTGTGCACAGCGGGCTTAATCCGCCACCGCCACTGCGCTAGCTCGTGTCCTTTCTGCTGGCGTATCTTCCGACACAAAGGTTGAAAAGGTGCGAGTTGTTTCTGTTCAGTACTTTGCGTGAATAACAAAAACTCGGTATGAAACTTAGTGTTCAGGAAAGCAGGCAAAATCGAAATAACTCTCAATGTAGCGACGGCAGCAGCTTCGCTACGGGTGCTAATGTGAAGACTTTCTACAGGTGCTGTTTTCTGGCCGTTCTGGCATTTTAGCTTCAGTTGTCTAGTTTGAATGTAGCCTCAGGGTAGCCTCCGGATTTTATTCCGATAGAAAGTAAATGGACATTCTCGGCTAGTTCTTGCTACCGTTAGTCGCCTCCGTCATTCACCGTATATATTGTCACGCGCTAAGAGCTCGAACGAACGTACAAAGGGACGCGACTGTCCAAAATCTCAGAGACAAAGAAGGACGTCTCCGCTGGCACGGGTTTTGTTTTGTTTTGTTTTGTTTCCCTGGGAGGTTGGCTCATACCCACTCAAGGGGATTGGCCAAGAAAGTGTAGTGCAGCTTTTTTGTGATCATTTTAACTATGTGTAATGAATTGGTATTATTGCTCGTCTTCGTCTTCCTCGTTCACCGGCACAGAACTGACCCACTGTTCACTGGCACAGAACACCAGGTGGCATTACTCCTCCTCCCAAGAGAGCATCGACCCGATGCTCAAACAAAAGTGTTGCACAGCAGTGGGTCGAAGTAGGTAACATAAAGAAACATTAAACAAATTAGTGCACGAGAGAAAATGCGTCCTGGGCCCGGCAATTGGAAATAAACCACATTCACTGTTCACATGAAGAGTTCACTGGCACAAGAAGAAAATTCGCATCACCGCGTAAAGTATGGTTTTAGGCGCACTACGTGTAGAGTCTCTGGGCGTGGTAACCTGCGCTGGGATGATGGCGAGCCTCCGTCTGGAACCACTTCGTAGTTCACGTCGCTCACACGACTGAGTACTTTGTAAGGTTTAAAGTACTTCCTCAAGAGTTTCTCACTGAGACCTCGCCGCCTAATGGGTGTCCAAACCCAAACTTGGTCACCAGGTTCATAATTACCTTCTGGATGGTGGGTGTTGTACCGCCGTGCATCTGCGCACAGTTGAGTTCGGATGTGCACACGGGCCAGTTGACGTGCTTCCTCAGCGCGCTGAATGTACTCATTGATGTCGGGAGCTAATTGGTCGAGCTTGTCGATGTCCTCATATGAAATCATGGCGTCCAGCATAGTTCTAACATCTCGATCATAAACGAGCCGGAATGGTGTGAAGCGTGTAGTTTCCTGCGTCGCAGTGTTATACGCAAATGTTACGTACGGCAGGATGTCGTCCCACGTTTTGTGCTGCACATCCACGTACATAGAGATCATGTCAGCTAGCGTTTTGTTTAGCCTTTCTGTTACACCATTACTCTGAGGGTGATACGCAGTGGTCTTTCGATGGGTTGTGTAACTCAACCTGAAGATATCATCCAAGAGTTTCGCTGTGAATGATGTCCCTCGATCAGTGATGACATGTGACGGGGGGCCATGCCGTAGCACAATTTGATGCATAAAAAAACTGGCAATTTCAGATGCGGTCCCTCGTGGCAACGCCTTCGTCTCGGCGTAACGCGTCAAATAATCGGTTGCGACAATAATCCGTTTGTTGCCAGAAGAAAACAAAGGAAACGGGCCTAGGAGGTCCATTCCCACTTGTTCAAACGGTGTACGTGGTCGATCGATCGGTTGTAGATGGCCTGCAGGCTTTAAATGTGGTGTCTTGCGACGCTGGCATTCACGGCATCCCTTCACGTAGCGTTTGACACAGGCAGACATTTTAGGCCAGTAGTAGAGTTGTCGCACCCGATCCATAGTTCTCGAGTAGCCCAGATGGCCAGATGTGGGCTCGTCGTGGCAAGCTAATAAGACGTCATCGCGGAGGGCTTCAGGCACGACGAGAAGATGAGATCTGTCACCAGCACCGGCGTTCCTTTTGTATAAGACGCCATTTCGTAGGCAAAATGATAACAACGTTCGCGACATCGGACGAGGAATGGGCGCAGTGCCACCTTCTAAATGGTCTATAATCATTCTTAGATTGGCGTCATTTCGTTGATGCGACATCAGATCCGGTCCACTGACAGTTGCCACGAAGGCACCGTCCTCTTCTGCGTTAGTACTGGCGGATTGAAGAAGTGCTCGTGATAGCGTGTCGGCGTCTTCGTGCTTTTTGCCTGACTTGTACACGATGGTGACATCGAATTCCTGAAGGCGCTGACTCCATCGTGCTAATCTTCCTGAAGCGTCTCGTAGATTGGTCAACCAGCACAAATCATGATGGTCAGTCACCACTTTAAATGGTCTTCCATAGAGATATGGCCTAAACTTTGTAATTGCCCAAATGACCGCGAGACATTCTTTCTCTGATGTGGAATAGTTAGATTCTGCGCGAGACAGTGTGCGACTTGCGTAGGCTATCACCCGTTCAACGCCATCTTGTATTTGTACCAAAATAGCTCCAAGATCAATATTGCTGGCATCAGTGCGTACTTCAGTGTCAGCATCTTCATCGAAGTGGCCGAGCACGGGAGGGGAAGAGAGCCGGTGCTGTAGTTCCGCAAAGGCAGTCTGCTGTTCGTCAGCCCAGACAAATGGTGTGTCATCACGCGTGAGGCGTAATAGTGGCTCCGCAATGTTAGAGAAATTTTCAATGAAGCGCCGGTAATAAACGCACAGACCCAGAAATCATCGAAGACTTTTCTTGTCAGTTGGAGGTGAAAAAGCGGTGACGGCAGCAGTTTTGTCAGGATCAGGCCGAACACCAACGGCGCTCACGACGTGACCAAGAAACTTTAATTCTTCGTAACCGAAATGACATTTCTCAGGCTTGAGTGTGAGATCGGCGGAATTTATGGCTTCGAGCACATTCCGAAGGCGACGAAGATGCTCGTCAAACGTTTCTGAAAATACAACGACATCATCGAGGTAGACGAGACAGCTTTTCCACTTGAGGTCTGCCAGGACGGTGTCCATCATTCGCTGGAATGTGGCTGGAGCGGAACAAAGGCCGAAAGGGAGCACTTTGAATTCATAAAGGCCATCCGGCGTTACAAAAGCGGTCTTTTCCCGGTCACGTTCATCGACCTCTATTTGCCAATAACCGCTCTTCAAGTCGACGGAAGAAAAATACTTCGCGCGTCGCAGCTTGTCCAGAGAATCATCCACTCTGGGCAACGGGTACACGTCTTTCTTTGTGACATTGTTCAACTTTCTGTAGTCGACACAAACGCGAAGCGTGCCATCTTTCTTTTTCACAAGGACGACTGGTGATGACCAAGGGCTGCTTGAAGGCTGTATCACGCCATCCTGAAGCATTTCCTTAACCTGCGTTTGAATCGCGTGCCGTTCGGTTGGCGAAACACGGTAAGGCTGCTGCCGTATGGGATGCGCGTCGTCGTAGGTGATAATACAGTGTTTCGTTATCGGTGTTTGACGTATCTTTGAAGAACGTGCAAAGCATGTGTGGAGCTCCAGCAACACCTCGCTCAAACGCTGCTTGTTCGCTTCAGAAAGCGTTGGATTGATGTCGACGCTGCGGAAAGGCGCTTCAGCAGTGCCGATGGCCTCAGAAGCAAAACACTCTGTGACATTGGCGATTGGGTCGGCGTAGGCGATGACAGTTCCAGGAAAAAGGTACCGGTGCTCGTAGCTGAAGTTTGTGACAAAAACGTTGCAGTGATAATCACGAAGGTCGACAAGGCTTCTCGCTACGCAGACACCCTGAGACAGCAAAAGCGAGTGATTGCTTTCTACGACTGCTTCACCGTGCATCATTCCGTCCCACGCCACCTGAACCACAGCAGTTGCACGGGGTGGTAACGTGACAGCGTCGTCGACGACGCGAAGAGACTCTCGGGAGTGGCTGGGGTCGGCGTAAACTGTTGTGGCGTTTGTGGTCGCGAAAGTGACTAGACGTCGTCGAATGTCAATTATAGCTCCATGCTCCCTGAGAAAATCCATGCCAATGATCAGGTCTCGAGAACACTGCCGGAAAACGCTCAAACTGGCAACAAATGTACAACCGCGGACTTGCAGCCTTGCCGTGCACATACCGAGTGGCGTGACGATATGCCCGCCAGCTGTACGAATTGGCGTTTGGTTCCAAGGCGTCGTTACTTTCTTGAGAAAGGCGGCCAGCTTTTCGCTAATTATGGAATAGTCCGCACCAGTGTCCACTAAAGCGCTGACTTCGCGACCATCTAGCAGAACAGGAATATCTAAGGAAACTCTTCCGCAATCAGCCGGTGGTGTCGTTGTCGATGTATTGTCGGTATCTTTAGTCCGCGTCGATAGGGGGTCTTGAGCATGACCAGTCTGAGTGGCCTTGCCCCTGAAGGTCGCTGAGGCTAGTTTTCCCGACGCGGGCTAGGTGACCGGCCTTGCGCCACGCCCGCATAGGTACGATGATTCGGCGGGAGCCGCCGCGGTGATGGAGAGCGTGAGTGGTACCGAGATGTCGATCCGCGCTGCTGAGCAACGTAGTCAGCGATTTCCGGAGGCCGCTGGCCGAACCTAGGAGGTGGGGAGTTGGCCGAAAAACCACGAAGTCCCAGCTCTCGATAAGTGCACCGTCGGTAGATGTGCCCAGGTTCACCGCAGTGATAGCAAAGGGGACGTCGATCGGGGGCCCGCCACACGTCTGATTTTCGCGGAATTGGTCGGCGATCACTGAGGTACGGGCCCGCTTGGACTGCCTGAAGCATGGCTGGGGCTGTGGTATAAGGCGGAGTGAAATGTGGTGCAGGTGGGCGCAGAGTTTGATCTGCCGGAAGCATGGCAGGGGCCGCGGTGGGAAACGGAGGCAAAGGTGGTGCTGGCTGGAGCAGATTTTGCGCATACGACATGCGAGGGAAGTCATTTAGGGGCCGTGGCTCTGTCTGACAGGACGGTTCTCGTAGTGCCTGCTGAACTTCATCTCTGACGATGCCGGACAAAGAACTGACAGTGGACGCCGAAGGTACAGATAACTTCTGCAGTTCTTCGCGAATTGCAGAGCGTATGAGCTCTCGGAAGAAGTCGACGTGGGCCCCAAAACCACCCATGTAGTCCGTAGCAGAAGCAAAGTTCACTTGTCGCTCGTACGTCTGGGTCCGTTGCCGAAGCGTGCTTTCAATCAGGACGGCTTCAGCAAGAAACTCTGACGTAGTCTTGGGGGGGGGGGGGGGGGGTGCTGCGTACAAGACCACCGAGCAACTGCTCCTTCACTCCACGCATTAGGTATCGCACCTTCTTCTCTTCCGGCATGTGAGGGTCGGCTCGTCGCAAAAGACGCGTCATGTCCTCAACATACATTGCTACGCCTTCATTTGGCATTTGCATACGGCACTGGAGTTCACGTTCAGCTCGCTCTCGGCGAACGGGACTTGCATACGTTTCGAGAAGCCGGCGTTTGAAGTTCACCCATGACGTGAACACACCTGCCCGGTTTTCGTACCAAACACGTGCCCCGTCATTCAAACTGAAGTAGACATGTCGGAACTTGTCTGTGTCATCCCAGATGTTATGAGCTGCAACGAAGTCATAGTTTACTAGCCAATCTTCAACATCCTCATGGACAGCACCATGAAAGGGATTCGGCATTCGTGGTTTGAACAGCGTATATTGCAATGGCGTTGCGCCTTCCATACCGGCTGTGTTGGAGCCGCTTGGGACGGCGCTGCCTGGAATAGTTGGGGCCGTCATCTCTTCTGAGAGAAGTCCGAACTCGGGGTCCAGTCCACGGATCCTGCGGCTAGCACGGTGAACAGGCGTAACCACCGGTATGGGGCTGGAGCTTGTTGTACTGGGAGGGGTTCGGTGCATAGGGTACCTCGCACCTCCACCAGTTGTCACGCGCTAAGGCTCGAACGAACGTACAAAGGGACGCGACTGTCCAAAATCTCAGAGACAAAGAAGGACGTCTCCGCTGGCACGGGTTGCTCGTCTTCATCTTCCTCGTTCACCGGCACAGAACTGACCCACTGTTCACTGTCACAGAACACCAGGTGGCAATATATATATACGCATTTGTATATAGAACAACGCACGAAACAAAATCATCAAGAAAAATACTTTCTGGAGTGTGAAATTGAACGCCCGACCTCTCATTCCTTAGCACGTGGCATTAGTCACTGAGGCACGAAGGCGCTCCTACGTGAACGTTCAAATGGTAATCAACTTACAGCTGGCGATTATGATCTAGGGGGAACAACCGCGTGTTTTCCGCATTACCAGCCAGATGGCGCAGAGAGCGCGCTCAGCGCGCTGATCTCTCACGCGTACTTTGCCCCACGGAGGGGGGGACGGAACGCTTGTGCTTGTGTGCGTTCATTTCGGGTTGCGGTAGAATCATACGCCTTGGGCTTTCGCTGTAATGATGGCGTTGTAGTTGCAGGGCGCAGAAAGATCACTTCACTCACTGCACAGGCCCAGTTTGCGAAAACAGCGTGCTTTTCAGGCACAGCTAAGTAACGCTTGTTAGTTTGCACTCATCTGTACCTGTGATTATGTTTTGTGCGTCGTTTTTGTTTAAACAGCGCGTCGAGTGTGAAACTGCCAGCGTTGTTAGTTCGCATTCGTCCTGTGTGTGTTGTTTTTGTGCGTCATTTTTGCATGAGCAGTGCGCTTCACGTTTCTGTCTGTGTGCCGTTCTCGGCGTTACATTCCAAGTTCCTGCTATCGCATTCATTGCTGCGCCCTTGTGACGAAACTCTGACCTTTCTCAAAACATATCCCCACATTCTTGTTATCATCAAAGAAAGTTTATAGGGCGCCTGCAATGATTTTTGAGCACGCAGTGAACTCTACAGTTATCCGAAAACATTCTAAAGCACCAACTACAGCACCCAACTTGAAGTATAGACTAAACTGCGTAACGTAACCATAGACGACGCAACTACTTAAAAGGGTGCGCGATTGACTGCTCAAAAATGTTATTTTCATACAGCCACCAGATTCATGTGTGAGCAAGCACGACTCTCATTCTTGATAGCTCACTCATACCACGTTTATTCACAAGCGCTCATACAGGCCTCTCCGTAAATCACAGCTACCCCCGTTGTAACATTCCGCACCAGAAACTGTCCGAATACACTAATCTGCGCACATCTCGGCAAGATGGACGCAGAAAAACGCTGAACAAACTTTTCTCGGTGTCACACAGGTCCCGTTAATTAGGAAGGCGATCGCCGGGCTAATTCCAAGGGCCGAAGTATCGGCCCCCCGAACCGCACCACGAAAGCGTGGACAATTTAGAAGTGGTCCTATTTGGCGCGCCAGCGGACGCCGGCTGTGGCCCAAAGAACAAGTCAGAGCCAAGAATTGATAAACAAAACAAAAATTATATTCTCAAAAATGGCAGATCGAAAACAATACACAAGAATGCACACTCCACAATAGTTGAGTACAATATGTCACCAATCAAACAACGTACTCCACAGTACAATCAGTCACACTCGAAACAACGGACACAGACAACAATACGCACTACAATGCAGTCGCACGCATCGAACAATCAAGACACTTAAAGAATAAAGAGATAGGAAACCTATTCAGTCCAAAGTTCTTGGAACAAAAGTCTGGATGATACTCTTCCGAGAATCACTCACTCAAAGTCCAGCGTTGTTGTCGTTCCGCTGCCCCTTGAAGTTTCTCTTCCAGGAAACCTCGTGTCTTCAATAGGCCACTCTCCAAGCTTCAAACTTCTTCGCCGGAAACACGTCGGCTTCACACACGCAGCTGTTGCCACGCGTCTTCGCTCGATAGCGGTAGACACACGCTCTTGCCTGTAGCTCGAGCCTTCACACCTCAGGTGGAAATCCTCTTCTTCTTCTCTTGCTTTGTCGCTACGGACAAAACCTTCGCCGACTACACGGCGGAATCCCTACGCGCTCTGGCGCTAACTTCCGTCTTCTCCTGCTTTGTCCCTACGGACAAAACCTTCGCCGACTACACGGCGGAATACCCTATGCGCTCTGGCGCTAACTTCCGTCTTCTCCTGCTTTGTCCCTACGGACAAAACCTTCGCCGACTACACGGTGGGATACCCTACGCACTCTGGCGCTAACTTCCGTCTTCTCCTGTTCTCTCGTCTCGGCTGCTCGATTAAATACCTTCCGCGCGAGGTTCCAGAAGGTTCTCGTCATTTCGTCGGCGCGATACACAGCGAAGGCTGGGGAGAGGGCGAGGCGGTTCGAATGCCCTCCACGTCGGATGACTCAACTCGGCATGACCACGCCTATTTCCTTCTGGAACTTTCCAGCGCTTGCTCGGCCGCCGTTGTGGGGTGAGAAGGTTCGTCGGCGAAGCCACGCTTCCAAGAGGAGAGGCTCGCGCGCCCGGGGAGCCTTTAGATGTTTGTTTTCGTTTCTTTCTTTTTCGTTGACCTCGTGGCGTCACTCCGGCGGTTCGACGCGAAAATTTGGCGGCGCGCCCTTTTTGAGCGCTCGTTCTGTGACACTGCCCCCCACTTTAAGAATATTATCTCATAATATTCAAAACCACACAAACGAGCGCGAACAGTCCCCACACTCTCAAAGACTGTAACATAGTCCGTCGCTCATGACACGTCACATTCACAATATATCACTCAATACGATTGGACATTGCATTCAATCTCACACACATGAAATATAACCGCAGGTACATGAGTACAACGCTTCATAACACATTCCAAACAATACAAACGTACAAGGTTCTGTCTTTACAACAATTATACAACACTATACATCACATCACAGCACAGATACTTCGACACTTGTGACACAGGATAACACAACACTAACACAACATATGGCACTCAGCACTGCCAAACACATTCTGATTCGACTTCAGCACTTATCCTGTGTACTTTGAGCGGCGCTTGCGCCCTTTCTTGCGGTGCTCGCTCGATCTCTTCTTGTGTTTCCACGTTCTTTTTCGGCGAGCCCTTTCCAACGACGATATCTGAGGCGGCGTCTCAGCCATCGTTGTCACTTCCGACACCGTTAACGGGTCATAACGTTTAACGGGTCCTGTATGTTTATTTACCAGCTCGTTCATGTCACGGCAATGGGCTTGGCTGGCCAACTCCGTCACCATTACACTGTCGGTCGGTTGGGGTCGTGCCGACGTACGTCCCGCTGCCCAGCACGTGAACTCATTCAACACGATCGGCTTCTCATTCGCTGGCTCTTGCGCCGCGGCTTCACCTTGGGCTCTAGTGAGATCCGTCACGGGATGCTCCTCCACTGTATCTCGCGGTCGCTGGGTTGGCGAGCGCTCTATCTTAGGGTATTCTCCCAAACATTCCGGATCATTCGGTCCTGGCGCCCCGTCGATGTTTCCGATGACGAGGTCGTACAGGGGGGTCGTCATACATAGAGCCGTAACCTTCCCGCTGAAGTACGGGGTTTCAACTTCAATCTCTGCTTCGGGAAGCATCCGAACCGCACGGTCAATTAGGCAAACCGGTTTCGTTCTGCCTGTCAACTCACTTCCCGTACCAAATTTCTCCGCACGATAACCGTGGAGCTACCGGTGTCTCTTAACACCGTAATCTTCTTGCCCGCAACTTTTCCAGGCAGCTTTGGCATTCCCTTCCTAACACCGGTTGGCTGTTTTGACATTACAGCACGCACAATAAAAATTTTCTCCCCATTTTTCAACTCTACGAATCCGTCGGTGACGGCATTATTACCGGATTTCGGTGCCGCTTGCACACAGGATACCTGGTGAGATTGACTCGCTCCGTTTCGACATGCGTCTGCTTTGTGCCCAGTCTGACCACACTTGAAACATTTTAATACCGTAGGGCTCGTAAAGATCGTTCGACAGTTTTTCGCGCGATGACCCACTCGGTTACACATAAAACATCGCGGAACACTCTCCGGTGCACGCTTCTTTTGTTCGGGTGCCGAATTTTTTGAATCTTCGGGACACTCCTTCTTGACCTTGGCCAAATTAGTT
This sequence comes from Rhipicephalus microplus, assembly GCF_043290135.1. Classification (NCBI taxonomy): domain Eukaryota; kingdom Metazoa; phylum Arthropoda; class Arachnida; order Ixodida; family Ixodidae; genus Rhipicephalus; species Rhipicephalus microplus. Next base: position 62,638,732 of record NC_134707.1, on the reverse strand, counting down.
CCACCTTGCGCTTCCAAGAATTGATCAGCCAATTCAAGCATTCCTTCAAGTGATTCCGCCTTCCTCTCTTTCAAGTACAGCGACAGGGTTGGGTGGCAACTAGTGAGAAATTGCTCTCTAATAAGTAGCTCTCTAAGCTCATCGTACTCCTGCGCTGTCCCTGAAAGTTCAATCCATCTGTCAAAATAATGGCAAAGTCGGGCGGCATACTGCATAGCCGTCTCACCATCAGCTGGCTTTCCTGTCCGAAATCTGTCCCGGAATCCTTCCACAGTAAATCTAAATCGCTTCAGCAAAGCAGCTTTCACCTTTGCGTAGTTGGCTGCATCGGTCGGCGTCAGCCTGCCGTACACACTGAGCGCTTCACCACTTAAGCAGGTACTCAAAGCAGTTGCCCATTGATGTTCCGGCCAATTCTGGCTCCTTGCAATTGTCTCAAATCGGTGAAGGTACGCGTCAAGGTCGTCCTTCCTTTCATCAAACGCTACGAGCAGCTTGCTTGGGTTCAAGCGGAAGCCATGATCTTCCCGTTCGCTGCTTTTAACTCTAGCTTGGATGGGAGTTTCACTTCGCTGTTGCAAACGGAGCCGCTCGTGTTCTATCTCGTGCTGTCGCTGCCGTTTCCTTTCCTCTCTTTCTTCTTTCGCCCTCTCAGCCGCCAGTCTTTCTCTCTCCAGCTCCAACTTCAATTGCTGCTTTCTTTCTTCTCTCAGCTGTCGCTCCTTTGCCTCTCTTTCTTCTTTCGCCCTTTCAGCTGCCAGCTTTTCTCTCTCCAACTCCAACTTCAATTGTTGCTCTCTTTCTTCTCTCAGCTGTCGCTCCTTTGCCTCTCTTTCTTCTCTCGCCCTTTCGGCGGCCTCTCCAACTCCTTTCTCTCTCCAACTCAGCTGCTTTTTCTTCCTTGGCCCTCTCTTTTTCTTCTTTTTCCTTCTGGGTGACCCACTTCCGTAGTTCGGCGCCAGAAAGACCCATCTTCTCACCAAGAGCGACTAACTTTTCGAGATCCATTGTGTCTCGCCAATAAACCTTGCCGCGTGCAAAAAATATCTGCCTAAATCAGTCTATCGGAACACTCTCCTGCACTCGTTAACGAGAACACTGCGCAACACGTAAAATTGTTCCGATAGCAGTATCGACAACTCGAGGCTCTTTCTCACTACTTTGGACACACTGTGCACCAAAAGGTCCTGTCGCGGACGCCAGATTAATTGTCACACAGGTCCCGTTAATTAGGGAGGCGATCGCCGGGCTAATTCCAAGGGCCAAAGTATCGGCCCCCCGAACCGCACCACGAAAGCGTGGACAATTTAGAAGTGGTCCTATTTGGCGCGCCAGCGGACGCCGGATGTGGCCCAAAGAACAAGTCAGAGCCGAGAGTTGATAAACAAAACAAAAATTATATTCTCAAAAATGGCAGATCGAAAACAATACACAAGAATGCACACTCCACAATAGTTGAGTACAATATGTCACCAATCGAACAACGTACTACACAGTACAATCAGCCACACTCGAAACAACGGACACAGACAACAATACGCACTACAATGCAGTCACATGCATCGAACAACAAAGACACTTAAAGACTAAAGAGATAGGAAACCTATTCAGTCCAAAGTTCTTGGAACAAAAGTCTGTATGATACTCTTCCGAGAATCACTCACTCAAAGTCCAGCGTTGTTGTCGTTCCGCTGCCCCTTGAAGTTTCTCTTCCAGGAAACCTCGCCGAAGTTTCTCTTCCAGGAAACCTCGCGTCTTCAATAGGCCACTCTCCAAGCTTCAAACTTCTTCGCCGGAAACACGTCGGCTTCACACACGCAGCTGTTGCCACGCGTCTTCGCTCGATAGCGGTAGACACAAGCTCTTGCCTGTAGCTCGAGCCTTCACCCCTCAGGTGGAAATCCTCTTCTTCTTCTCCTGCTTTGTAGCTACGGACAAAACCTTCGCCGACTACACGGCGGAATCCCTACGCGCTCTGGCGCTAACTTCCGTCTTCTCCTGCTTTGTCCCTACGGACAAAACCTTCGCCGACTACACAGCGGGATACCCTACGCACTCTGGCGCTAACTTCCGTCTTCTCCTGTTCTCTCGTCTCGGCTGCTCGATTAAATACCTTCCGCGCGAGGTTCCAGAAGGTTGTCGTCATTTTGTCGGCACGATACGCAGCGAAGGCTGGGGAGAGGGCGAGACGGTTCGAATGCCCTCCGCGTCGGATGACTGAACTCGGCATGACCACGCCTATTTCCTTCTGGAACTTTCCAGCGCTTGCTCGGCCGCCATTGTGGGGTGAGGAGGTTCGTCGGCGAAGCCACGCTTCCGAGAGGAGAGGCTCGCGCGCCCGGGGAGCCTTTAGATGTTTGTTTTCTTTTCTTTATTTGTCGTTGACCTCGTGGCGTCACTCCGGCGGTTCGTCGCGAGAATTTGGCGGCACGCCCTTTTTGAGCGCTCGTTCTGTGACACTCGGCTGGCGCAAGAGTGGATTAGATTCTCTGAAGTCGTTCCTCATCCAAGCAGCGTATCCAAGGCATCAGAGTTGACGAGGATCACTGCACCTGAAACAAATTGACGGCCTCACAAGAAGAACATTGGAAGAACCTCAGCTTCCGAACGAAGGCTCTTCAGCGCAATCACTTTTCTCAAAAATAAGCACGTTCGCGGATTCTCTGTGCTGCAGCGCAGCCAGTCATCCGCTGTCTTGGTACGTGCTTACATACCCGGCTGCTGACCTAAAGGTTGCGGGTTCGATTCCTGCCACTGTGGTTTCCATTTTGATGGAGAGGGACTGAATGACGCCCACCTGCGGTGCTCTGATAAAACATGTTTAAGAAAACTAGATGCCTGTGAATCGCGAATGCGAGTCTCCATTAAGGCGTGCCGCATCATCGCATCGTTGGTTTCGCACGTGGTACCCTAGATGATATTATTATTATTATTATTATTATTATTATTATTATTATTATTATTATTATTATTATTATTATTATTATTATTATTAATTTCCGCAGCTATGGTATTATAAGTGGTGGTAAGAGCAATAACATGGCCATGCTTTTTGCTTAGCTATTTCGTTCCGGGAATGCCATCACAGCATGTTGTAAGGCAATCTCATTTTTTTTTTATCGGGCTAGAACGAAGTGGCAAATCTGACTTCGCAATATTCATCCGGAATAGAGCCTTCAGTTGAGGTTTCACATCTTTTCGTCCCGCAATGCATCCCGGATGCTGATGCCAGCTAGCAGTCTTTGATAACACCGATGGACTAGTCTTAACTTTGCCGGATCATCGTGTCTTCTTCTGTTTTTGCATGTTTCCTTGCACTGAACCTAAATATAGCCAGCTAGTGACTTGACCACTTCTCACTTACAGAGCTCTTCTAGCCTTGTACTATACACACGTATTTGGGTCACTTCGGTACACTTTGTTTTACTTTTGTAATCCTTCCTAAAAGATTCACAAGCTCAGTTCCCAATATACACCTTCTCACAAGAGAACCCCCGAACTAGTGCGTTGCCGGGGTCGAGGGTACTCTCTCAGTGTTGCCAACGTGCCTAGCGCTGCACCTGCCATTGCTGTTTTCTGCAACATAAGTACATGATTTCGATGTAGTATGCGTAATGGCCACTTCTCTCCGATAAAAAAACGAGTTCAATGGCTTACAATCTTGCGTATTCGAAGATAACACTATCTGGCCTTTATTGTATCGTCTATGGGTGCACTAACAGTCAGCGCGAGACAAGCATCTAAGGTGCAGCCGAGCATGCGCAGCGCCGATTGCCATGTCATGCGCGCACGTGTTACATGTTCGAGCTGCATCGTTTTCCGTCGTCACCTGGATTGTGGAAGCAGCGGGCGGCTTCACTAAAATTGAAAGAACATACGTTCGTCCCCATTGTTACTTCTCTGTTCATGGCAATTTGCTGGCGGCAAGAAAACCAACGAGAACAACGCCCCAGCCCTAGGTTCTTAGGTGCGAATTAAAGGTAAGCTAATATCTTATTTAGCAAGTAACCTGCGAGAAATCGGCGACCACACGCTTCAGCCGGGATCTCAGACCCTGGGATAACGTGCTGGTTCGAATATGCGCTGCGAAAATGGTGACATCGGCAAAGCCTCGAGTTAGAAAGCACGTATTTTTATACGGTGGCCCCTGGTTGCAAACATTTCAAAAGTTGTATAAATCAAACAAACATATTTTACAATGTCGGCGGTGCTCACTTCCCCGGCGTGAAGTCAGTTCTTCATGCCGGTGAAATTGGTAGATCATTCGGATCGAGGGAAGTCCTAAATCATCCGCACATAATTCTTTTCTTATGCTCTATTGCAAATTGCCCACACTTTTTCAGTAAACATTGTTCAGGAGAATAATTGAATTCTTTTATGAAGTCTCCTTGAAACCCGCGATGTTCGCAGAGGGCTAAGACAAAACGATGTGGTTCAGGTCTCCCGGCTTACAAAGTGAAAAAAACCGAATTCGAAGCAAGTGTCATGTTCCCCCTTCATCCAGGGGCCAATTAGGTGTGTCAATGTTGAACTGATTGACTCTGTTGGAATGTTTCTTCATACTGTTTATAGCATAGTCCTGCAATGCCGAAGTTAATCGAGTTTACGATGCTAGGACGTGTCCTCCCAACGTATGGAGTATACTTGGAGACACAAAGTGTTTTCTTTTTTCGTTGTTGTTGTAGTCGTTGTTGGAAAAACTCAGAGCAAACATTTCAGAAGGAGTGTGTGAAACACTAAAAGCCGGAATTATCTGAGAGTTTTCGTTTTTAACGCGCTTTCTCGACTGGCACCAACGAAACGTCAAGGAGCATTCTTCTCAGGGCCTAATACATGGCCCTCGAGAGTGGCGTGCCCCCAGGTAATCTCGGACACCATGCCTAAGAAATTCCTGTTCAGTTCAGAGAAGAAACACGGCGCTGTTTGCGTCTCATCCTTCGCCACGCTGTTAGTGGTTTTCGTATAGCTGATGATATTGTATACTTGACGAACTGACGCTTCGCCCCACTCATTGGCGTTATAGGCGCCCCACAGTGGACCAGAGGGCGTGACGGAGCTTTTCGGGCTGGCTCAGCATAGTTGGTACCGACTGCCAGGGATACTAGGAAAAAGAAACGCTCGCTGAACACAGTGACACGCTGAAGTGTCAGTGTCCTTTCGGGCACGTTTTCAAAGAACGCTTCCTGGGCGCCTTCATGATCAACCGTGACCCACCTGCTCACAATTAAAGAAAATGATATGCACGTACAAGTCTGATTTTGATGCGTCTACTCGCTAGGCTACGCTTAGGAAGACTCGGTTTTGCTGCGCCTACTCGCTAGGCTGTGTCTCCAGGCGCTGCCATCAGATCTCGTAAACTGCATGGCCGGGTGACTATGGGGAGTTTTAGAATAGCGCACCACGAACCCTTGCGATGCGGTCGCTGACACTGCGCATGCGTCGTAACGCGAGCCGCCAGTCGCGGCCTGCACGCGGAAAATCCGAAATAGCGGGTGGCGTGTGCGGCCCGCAAACGCTGGTTTGGAGGCTACGGTGCTGCTGCGATCTTGCTTTGCGGTTTGCAGGAGGGCAAACGCTATTCGAAAACTCATATGGCGCTGGCTATGCCCGCAACGCCCGCAGCGCCCGCAAACATTACTCTAAGACTTCCTATTCAGTCCGTAAACACCCTATGATTTTCTTTTCATTTTACACACCCTGTGATTTTCTTTTCACAGGACACCCTGTGATTTTCTTTTCATTTCACACCAGTCGAGAAAAGCAGTTTACATGTTTACGACGTTTCGTGCCACATCATAAACATAATGGTGGAATAAGTACTTTTATTGTCATCTTTTTGTTTCTTTTTTTGTTTTTACACGTATGCCTTGCATTTGCGATTCTGGTTTTTGCTTTTTTTACTTGTTCACCGTTTATTTTACACTGAGCATTGTGTCACGTTTGTGAGATTTTGGGTTTATAGAGGGCAGACGCCTTGTCAGGCTTCCATGCCTTTTCGCCGGTTCCGTCAGCAAATTGTACTTCATTTTTGCTGAAATGAAATTCAATTTCAGTTCTGAAATCCTGTTTCACTGACCTTTTTTTCTTTAAATAGGACTATAGCTTTTCTTAACGCATACTAGATATTGTTTAGCACACTCTAAGAAACCTATTTCTATTTGAAATTTGTGTCTCGCAACACGTAAATGGGCGGCCGCTTCAGCGGAGGGCGCTCACGAGACGTTGCCGACGACGGCGGCGTCGAGGATTCGCCGGCGTAGCCTTCCGCTGTCGGCGCTTCCGCTCAGTTTCCTTGGCTCGCGTCTCGTCGGCGTTGCCGACGCGTTCAAGACGCTTGCGCTCGGCTTCCTTGGCTCGGGTCTCGTCGGTGTTACCCGCGCAATGTCTCCATTCTCAAACACGATTGGCGTGCTTGACGCACACCTTGACAGTGTCGTTGGTCTTCCACTGCCGACGCCTGCATTCGGCTTCCGTGGCTTGCACCCCGTCGGTGTTGCAGGCGTGGTATCGCCATTGGCGAACGCGATTGGTTCTGCTAACACTCGCAACGCTGGCGACGGCCGGGTTAGGCCAAATCACTTCGGCGCATGTTTCGGTGGACGAAGGAGCTTCCCTTTCAAATCAAATCAAATTAATTTTATTCATCTTTCGAAGGAAGAAAGATAGGAGCCGTAACAAAGAGCTACTACAGCGAGTAGCTTAACGAGGCGACAGCCCCTCTTGGGTAGGACAGCAGCAGGCAGTGAGTCGGCCAAATAATATCATTGGACAGATTGCAAGGTACACAAGACGTTTTGACACATGCTAGTGGCAACTGTAGAACATTGGTATAAAAATAAAAAAATAAATCTAAGCGAGATATAGTTTTGCCTACGTGAAAAAAGTATTTAAAAAGAACAAAAATAAGGTAACCCATCGCGAACCTTGAAAGGATGTGTACAAATGAAGGTTGTAATATTATGAACAACAATTTGACTTATTTACATACATACATCACGGAGCTCTTCCATTGGTAACATTTAAATATCAACGCCATCTCTTCTATGCAACTGGTTTGACAGTGATGGTAGCTGGTAACGGGCCATTTACTTCCCATAGTTTTTGCGGCATCGTGCCACTTGCCACTTCTCTGTGTTTCGGGTGTTGTATATTACTATATTTATTTTAAGGTTTGCTAAGGCTTGTAAAGCATTTTCTCGGTTTTTTTGTGCATTGTTTGTGATAACGATAAATTCTGTATACATAGAGTGAAGGAATTCAAATAATACGCAAATTGGCAAACAATTCAGCTGTATGTGACAAATAGGGCACCGTGCAAGTTACTCTAACATTCTTCAAGCTTCAAAAAGATTCAGACTGTAGAACTTAATATTACTTCTAAATTACTTTTTCTTCAAAATTGCTTTATTCATTCATTTACTTATTGTTGTTGCTGAAACAATCTGCTTCATTTTTTATATTGGATATTTGTAATTGTTCATTTCTCATTTAATTTTTGCCTTTTTTCAATAGTTAAAAACCGTGAGCTAACAAATTAACAGTATTTCGTCAAAACTACCCGGTTCTGGGCCAATCACCCAGCGTGGGTGTGTGCCACAGTTTCCAGGCACTTCCTTCCTTCCTTACTGCAACCGCTGATGTTGCACCACTTCGCTACAAGGGCCCTATAGTACGAAAAAGTTTTTTTACCAGGAAGTCAACGTGTGCATTCCATGAAATTGTTGCGGAAAAATATGTGCCTACAGTTTTAAAAGAGTGGGCGTATTTACCCACCAGCGAAAAAAATGGTCGTATCATCAGCGTGGATGAGATACTTCATCGTCTGATCAATGCTGAAAATGACATTAATATACAAAAGAAATAAAAAGTGGCCTAGGATGTTTTTTTTTTTTTTTTGAGGTGCACTTAAATTAACTTTTCTTGAGTAGGTCCATGTTCATTCATTTCTACATACTGTGAGCGATCTTGCTGATAAGATGATATTTAAGAGCGAGCATTCCCCCTAATACCAAAGTGATTGAACTTCTGCAGAAACACGTTCCGCATCGGAATGGCCAACACCGCTGCATGTCACCATTGCGGCAGTGACGAAACAACTTAGCATATTCTGTGCGAATGCCCACAGTACTGCTCGCAGAGACAGCTGCTCTGCAATGCATTAGTCTAACTGGACAACTAGACTCTTTCGTAAAAGAGAATCCTGCGCTACCGACAGGACTTTTATGTCGCAGACCATTGCGGCAGTGCCGAAAGAACTTGGCATATTCTGAGCGAATGCCCACAGTACCGCTCGCAGAGACAGTCACTCTGCAATGCACTAGACCAACTGGACAACTAGACTTTTTAGGAAGAAAGAATCCTGCGCTACCGACAAGTCTTTATGTCGCAGAATAAGGCTGTGAAAACGCTTCTGCGCTTTTTGCGTTCAACCGGCCCTCCGAACGGCTGTGATCGGAATGCCCTGCATGTGTGTGCATATGTGATTTTTTTCCTAATTTGTTTATTCCCTCTCTATCTATATCCTCTTTCCGACCCTTATTTCCCCACCCCTGATAAAGGGTAACAAACCAGCTCTTCTAGGTTAACCTTCCTGTTTCTTCTGTTTATTTCTCTCTCTCTCTTCAGCAGAAGAATGTGGTGGCTAAGGTTATAAAATGCCTTCGTGATTTCTAAGAAAACACCTAATACGAGGTTGTGATGTTTTAATATTTCAATTTTATATTCTTTTTAAGCAAGGAGGGCAAGCTCTGATGATTTACTTCTTTGAAAGCCATATCATACTGCTTTTAGAATCTTTTAACGGTCGAGAAGGATGTGAGTCCTTTAAGTATTGTTTTGTCTAGTGTTTCAGAAAAGGCTGGCTGGATGAAAATAGGACGGTAATTAGAAAAAGTGATTCTGCCACCATTCTTTTAGATAACAGTTACTTTTTCACATGTTATTTAGCGTAGGAACACTCAGCTTGTAAGGCATATAACAAAAATGTAAACTAAGCAGTGCGAAATTATGTCTATAAGAAATTTTACTAGTGTGATTTGCGTTCCCAATGCATCGAGAAATTCGCTGTTATTCAGTTTACCGAAAAAGGAAACTACCTGAGCCTCACTGAAGGGGTCTAAAAAATGGTGTGCTCATTGTGATATTTTAGCGCCGAGTTACAGCTCTTTTACGAAGAGGTAATGGAGACAAAGAAGTCATTAAATGCATCAGAAAGCGCCGATTCTTTTAACTCTATTCCGTATTTTACTAGTTTGCTAAGTGGTTCGAATTGTCAATTATCCAATTATTAATTTTAATTTTTTACACAGCTGCCCTTAACTTCCTTGAAAAAAGCTGAACAAATGGCAGGAATACTCTTTTTTGGCTAAGCAAATATTTTTGTTTACCTGCCTTCTGAAAATTTTATAAGTTTCGAGTGATTCGGCAGACCTTACTTAAACCAACAATCTGTAAGGTCGTTCACGTTTTCTCATTTGGCTGAGCAGATCATTATTCATTCATGGCTTGTTACCATCTAGATGTTTTGTAAAGAAAACATTGATCGTAAATCCGCATAGAGTTGCACAAACATTTTTCATAAACGTCATAGTTACGCATAGGTTCTTATCTGCTTTTTTACACTTATGTATTGACACAAAAAAAATGCAAACAGCCAAGTGATCACTTATAACATAATAAATGACGCCTGCTTTAACGTGACATTTGTTGCAGTTGGTAAATGCATATACTATTGTAACTGTATTTGCAGTAATGCGTGCAGAGGCAGCCATTACATTGTAACACAAATATCTGTTTAGTAATGATTGTAATTCAAGCTTTATACAGCACTATTGGTGCCAAAACTAATTTTCAGGTCTCCACCAATGATCAGCGTACACTTGAAGTCATCAACGAATTGCAAAAGTGCACCCAAAAAGCATAAAAATTTGATAAATCTCTTACCGGTGGGCGGTAGCACACACAATACACAAACGAACCGCGCTTCATGTAATCACTTCGTAGTCGGGTGTGACACGTATAAGCGCCGAAATAATTTCACAGTCCCATCCTGTAAGCGTGGATGATCCTTTCCGGTGTCCTCTCCGTCGCAGATAAACGAGCCGAGTGTACACTCGATGTGCGCTCAAACATTGTGAATGGTGGAGAAGGTGAAGTGCGAGAGGTGACACGTGCCGAGCGCTTGGCAGACGAAGGAAAGAGTAACATAACCGTGCACTGTGATGGAAGGTGTGACCTACTTGGCACCACCCCAACACCTTCGGTGAGGGTAGCATGGTGCGGCACGTGTGCGGAGACACGGATGGACAGCGTTACACAGGCTAGTCAGCTGATCCACGTCTAAAATGTTTAACGATTTCGAGTACTTGGTACTCTACTACGGAAGAGCATAGAGCAGTCCCATGGGCCTTACACTTGATGCGGCCCTGTTGAGAAAAATTACGACCTGAACAAATTCATGTGGCATGAACTGATGCTAAATCAATGGCGAGTCGCGTTTCAAGATCTTCTTAGTGACCCATATGAAGCGAGTAGCGAAATGTGTGGTAATCAAGCATCCTGCATGTAGGCCCGTACTGTTCATGTGTTAAAAAAAACACAGCATATCTAGGGAGTAGACGATGGTGAGTGGAATGAAGTGTCCATTCGTTCGTCCGCGCGTCCGCGCTTTTGTTCGTCCATACATCCATCTGTGCCTCCATCTACACATTCCTTTATGCTTCCGTCTTTCCGTTCGTTCTTGCCTCCGTCCGTCCATCCGTCCGTCCGTGCGTCTGTACCTTTGTCCGTGTGTCCATTCGTCTGTGCGTCCTGATGGAGCTGCGTCCGTATTGACAGACGGATGGAGGCACGAATGCATGGATGGACTCACGGAAGCACGGACGGACGAACACATGGATGCACGGACGGAAGGACAGGCGGACGGACGGAAGCACGCACGGATGGCTGGACGGGTGAACGGATGCTTCACGCCACTCATCAACAATGACTTCGTGCATATGCTGTGAAAACAACTAACGCCATCCAGCTATGTTATTACCAAGGACATATGCACACAGCACCATCTATTGAGCAAGTCCTAAACTAGAGGTGCCTACATACTTCGTACGGAGGAAATAATTTAGAATACTTGATACTCTCAATGGGAGAGTAGAAAGCCATCCCAGTCCAGACACAAGCATGTCGAATCAGAATGAAAAGACCCGGTGTGTTTAGAAAAGGTGGGCGACGATTTAGAGTACCAGGTACTTTACTTAGCGAGAGCATAATGCCGTCCAGTGGGCCTCAGTTACAGTTACACCAAAGGGGGAGGGGAAGTAGAAAAGAAGGGTAACGATTTAGAGTACAGGGTACTCCACTATAGGAGAGCTTAAAGCCGTCCCGTGGGCATAAATGTTCAAAACGTTCTGTTCTGTTTTAACTGTTTTGCTGTGGAGAGGCTGAGGAGCCTATTGCCTCGGCTACTCCATATCACAAAGTTCTGCAGCGAAAAATAAAATAATAATACAGAACGGTACCCAAAAATTAACAATACGGAAAAGGAAAAAAAACACATAATAGCACACTGAAACCAGTTCAAATAACATGCCAATACACAGTTTTCTTCACGCAGTTCACACATTCATAAACTACTTACACGCACACCTTACTACTCTAATGCCAGTATATTCATGACCACACTTTACATAATACCCATCTCTGGCTGTCAGTCATAGGCGCTTGTCCAGTCCGGTCTCCACTAAAAAGTCTGCCAGGAAGATTATTGCCTTTTCATGAAGATGCATCTCAGGCCATGGTCCAAGTAGTTTCTTTATTGTGAGGGGCCGTCTGTCCAAACTTGCTAATTTGTTCTTTAATTTTTCTCTTTCCTTCGCGTATTTAACGCACTCCAAAAGAATATGGCGAACATTTTCTTCTGCATGACCACAATGGCATTCCGGTGAGTTGGATCGATGTACCTTGTGCAGGAAGCTGTTTGTGTATGCCACTTCCAATCTAAGTCGGTGGATCAATGTCTCTAGGTGTCGTGGGAGGTCTGTCGCTATGGAAAATTTTCTGTGTGGATCAACTTCATAAAGTACCGTTTCCTTTGATTTAGGGCTCTCAAACCACTTCTCCATCGAACAATGGTTAGCTCCTTGCAATATAAAATGTCGAATATCCATCCCAGATATAGGGATTGGGCAATCCCGTCCTTCCTTCAATGCTTTCTTCGCGAGACTATCAGCATCTTCATTTCCCTTTATTCCAATGTGGCTGGGTATCCATTGGAATACGATGTTGTGACCCTGCGATGAGGCATATTCCACAGTTTCTGCGATACATTGTGCTATTTCACCGTTTCTGTAAGGTGATCTCACATTTCTGATTAGCTGAAGAGCAGGTTGGCTATCAGTGCATATGACCCATTTTCGTGGCTCGGGATTCACGCAGATAAGCTTGACTGCTTCAAAGATAGCCACCAATTCTGCTGTCGTCGATGAAGATTTGTGCGATAATTTGTACATCTTCTTTTCCTGAATTTCGGGTATAAAGACCGCACAGGCTGACGCTTCTTCTGTGCATGATCCATCTGTATATATCTTCGTTTTTTCATTATGCATTACATGAAGCTGATGAAGTACCAACTGTGCCGCTACTAGAGGTGCCATGTCTGCTTTCTTCTCTATGCCGTCTATTTCACGGATAACGTTGAGAAGTGGCAGCGTCCAAGGTGGTTTTGAAGGTTTCCATTGTTTAAATTCTGGTACTACTGCTTGAAATGATGATATAGTATCCTGTAGTCTCGTTACCGTTCTTTGTGTTAGTGTTCAAAACGTAATATGACACGAAGTGTCTTTAGAAGAAATGTTTAACTATATTGAGTGATTTTACTCAATTATGGGAGAGCAGTAAGCCGTCCTTAAATAAGGATCACGAACTTGAGATGACACGAACTGAGGGGCATAGAAAAAGTGTTTAACGATTTCGAGCACTTCGTAGTGAACTATGAGAGCATTGAGCCGTCCCGACAACTGTGCAGAACGAGGATTATCGGCCAACAATTGTTCGTGTTATTGACCATGTGAAGAAGACAGCACTGTAACGCCGTCTACTGTGTGAAATGTTTATCACTTCCGATAGGCCAGAGCCACCCTAACGGTTACGTCTATGCTGTGCCTGTATTTCGAGGCACCGAAGTTAGAAACGCCTCAAAAAGTTACAGTGCTATGATGACTTGCAGTATTTCATTCCCATCACATGCCTTTTATGGTAAAAAGCGGCATTTCGGTTGGAAACGACTTTGTTTTCTCAGGGCTGATTAAATATCTGCTCTCGTCCTCGAGCATTTTAAGCACTCGGCCACCTGATTTGAGGTGTCTCATGATCTTACTTGCACTACTACGCATCACGTAGCCAGAGCGACATTAGCCGTATTCTCGCCGTTCTGCCGTGGCCGATGGCCCCACAACTCGCCGCGTAATCTGACATCACGTCAACTGGATCCGCGTTACAGCCGCGTTTCCAGTTGAAAGCCAGTGTTTTGTTTGTTTGTTTGTGTGTGTGCGTGTGTGTGTGTGTGTGTGTGTGTGTGTGCGCGCGCGCGCGCGTGTGTGTGTGTGTGTGTGTGTGTGTGTGTGTGTGTGTGTGTGTGTGTGTGTGTGTGTGTGTGTGTGTGTGTGTGTGTGTGTGTGTGTGTGTGTGTGTGTGTGTGTGTGCGCGCGCGCGCGTTCTGTTTTTGTTTATTTGCACTGTTCAAACTCTCCGCCGAGAAGGAGACGGTGTTGCCTCGTACATATAGAAGAGGTGTCTCAGTGGAATTTGTCGCAGATATGAAAAGTGATTCGTAGAGACTGAAAGTAGCCAGGCTTCTTCACGGAATCAAACTCGAAAGGAGGCGGCGAACCGAGGAGACCGAGGTAGAACGAGCCACACGTACGCTTCGGGAAGCGTAACCGTATTAAATCAACTAAATATGCCCAATGAGATTAACTGTAGCTCTGGCTATGCATACCATGGCATAGATTAGTTAAACCACAGCTTTTCTTGATAAAAGGGTTTAAGACAAGAAAACAGAAAACTTCTTTTTTGTTGTTGTTTTCGTAATAGTAGAGTTCCTCACTTACAAGGTCGGCTCGCTTGCCGCGAAAACACGCTCAGGAAGCGTGAACACCCGTGAAAAACAAAAATGTGGGCGGTGACCTTGGTGGTGACCTTGGTGGTGACCTTGGTGGGGACCTTGGTGGGGACCTTGGTGGTGCCGCCACTTTGGAATCCCGACACTACGCGACGGGACGACATAGGCACTGACAGCATCTACAAAAATCAGAGCAATTTCGAATCAGCGAAAATGACGTACGTTGTTTTCCACAGGGCATCTGCATACGCGTTGAAAATTTCTTCATATACGGTATACGGAAATTACATTCAGTACCCCAACACATCACGCGAGGATGTTTCGAGAAGAAATTGAAAATGAAATTTTCGCCTTTGTCCTTTTTTTATAAATTGACGTCTAACCACGAAATTGATGATGGCAGAGTTTTAAAAGCGTAGTTTATTCACCTACATTGATTTATTGTTTTACTTGAATGTCCCTTTAACCACAGCTGCGCTTAACCAACCGCATTTTGTCGTCGTGTGGTACTGCTTCGAGTATCGAGGTGAAAGCGTTAGCTGCTCCATCAAACACGAGAAGCTATTGCTCACGATTGACTTGGCATGAATACGGGTGGTGTCACATGATCACTTGTTAACGCTTGATTCCATCAAGAAGTTGCGCCACAATGGCGACAAGGTGAATAAAGATTTGTGAAGTCATTAGGTGAGCCATGGGTCGTTTGTGAAGCCATGGGTCGACTTGGAGTTGTGTCAAAAGGTCCTCTTTATTCCTCACTGTAGACGTTCTGGGTACCTTTCGTACATCATCCGCTTCAAGTTACGTCTGCGGATTCATTGATTTTACAAACCGCAGGCGTCGGCTAGCGGCTGGGGTGTAGCCAGGGGGTGACACACCGGGCACGTGGCTCCTACCCCACCACCGGAATTTTGTCCCATGGCAGAGAGAGCAAAAAATGGCCCTCTTAAGGGGGTGTTCCTTCCAAAATAAAGGTGTTGCCCCTTCCCACCCCCCACCCTGAAAAATATTTCTGGCTACGCGTCTGGCTAGCGGACGCTGGCGTCTTGCTTCAGCTTCGCGAGATCTCAATTTCGGGGCTTGGCGGCACTACCGTGCTGCAGCCGCTTTGCAAGCCTTCGCCTCCGCTGCACTCAAATTTATGACAACTCCCGTTTGAGCATACTCCCATTTGAAACAACTCACTGACGATTACATAAGGCCCATTTTGAGCGCATCTTCGTGTAGGGGCAACGCCAATTGGGCTCGAAATTTCGGCTATCCGTAGTTGGATCATCGGCTATAACTAAGGATATAGTTGTAGCCGATGGAGTTGTTGGGTCCGTAGTTGTAGCATAGGTTACAACTACGGATAGTTGTAGCCGAAGTAGTTGTTGGATCCGTAGTAATTGTTGCCACAAACAAATGCAGCGCTCGTGTGATACACACACTACTGCGAACCAAGCGAGGCACTTTCAAGACCTTTAGGACAAGCGAAGGCAGCCGCAGTGCATGTATACCACCCTCCATACGCACAAGCTTGGACGAAGGGGCTAGACCACGTGACGGAGGAAAAAAGTGTAGCTAAGCGCAAGGAGGTTTCAAAAAGAATTGAAGCCCCCTTGGTTAGGCGCCAGGGGCTCGTGACATTCAGACTCCGCGTTCTCTGTTTTTCTCTTTAAGGGCGAAGCTCCTGTGTTTAGAAAAAGTGGTTAACGATTCCGAGTACTTGGTACTCGACTATGGGAGAGCCTAGAGCCGTCCCGTGCACAAATAACTTGGATAATTGCTACAATTAACGTCGGCATCCGTTAGTCCTACGTCCCGTCGTAGTATGTAACCAGTCTTACACTTTGACCTGCAAACATTTTGACCTCCGAGGTGGTGCCGGTGAGAGATTCCCTCTGTGCGTTGTTGAACAACAAAAAATAGTGCTCAATGTACATGCCAATAGCTCATAATGGGGTATGAGAGACAGGAGCATTCGGCTTTTAGTTAACATGCACGCTGCGATCCCCATTAGCAGCCATTGCATGTACATTGAGCACTATCTGAAGGGAAAGGGTTGCTACGTTATACCCGCTGGGTGTAACCACCTTAGTTTTAGAAAGGTTTAGCGAGCGTTGAGCCGCAGTGCCATGAATACAATGAGCTCGTATATATACCATGAATGAACTCGAGGTAGTTAAAGGTGGGAAGTAGGTACGAAGTGCAAGCCGTAAGAAAGTAAAAGCCGAATTCTCTTGTCTCTCATTTCCCATGCAGCTGTACATTGAGCTCTATCTGCCAGGAAAAGGTTGCTAGGTTATACTCGCTGGGCGTAACCTCCTCGGTTTTAGAAAGGTTTAGCGAGTGTTGGGCCGCAGTGCCATGAATACAGTGAACTAGTATATACCATGAACTCGAGGTGGTTAAAGGTGGGAAGTAGACCCGAAGCGCAAGCTGTTAGAAAGTGTGCGTGTGCCACCTCTCGTTTAGTCCTTGGAATGTCCGCTGTATGGCGGTGTTTCTATAAGGGGAATATATGATGAAAAGATGCGAGATGGTGGTACTTGGAGTGTTGAATAGATGGACGAACGGACACACAGACAGATGCATGAATGGACGCATGAACGGACGCAGGGGCGGATGCATGGACGAACGCAGGAACGGAACGGACGCACGCACGGACGAGCGGATGGACGCATGGACGGTCGCACAGACGGAAGGAAGCAAGAACGAATGGACGGACGAATGCTTCGCCCCACTCTCCATCATTCACTCCGTGGATATGCTGCCAATTTTTTTTCGCTCTGGCAGTTATGCCAGTGTCGACAACGCCAACATATGACGACCCTCAGTGGAAGAACGGGTGCCTAACTGTTGCTTTTTTTGATAAAAAAAATGTTTAAGGGCAGCATTACACGTGTTTACGACATTTGGTTTGTGCTGTAACGATGTTGGCAGATTATGTGAATTTTTCTGAGTACCGACTTTATTGGGAATAGTGCCGAAAACTTTATTTTGGCATCCTGAATGTTTTATGGCAATTTTAAAGAAAAAATTATTTGAAGGCAGTGTCTCGCAAAACGTAAATTCTGGCTCGTTGAGCGACTTTCACGTGACCGCATTGTGGTGCCACGTTGTAAGAGTGACTCTCTCGTTTTGATTTTTGTTTTTTTTTTTTCAAAAACTTGCGTTCTAGCACTTTCTTCTGGTTATAGCAATATTCAGCAAAAGGTTTTCTCAAACTATAGGTGTTTAGAAATCGATAGTCGTAGATAATTTTCAAGGATGCATTAGACAAATATAACAGCGGAGCATAACTCGAGGCTTATTTGCTGTTGAGATAAAGGAAAACAATTGAAAAGCTTCACTAGCAGGGTATACGGTATGCTTTTTAGGAAGTGGTGGTAGTTGCTCCATCTGGTGTTGCAGGCATCAACCAAGCGTTTCTTTTTGCATGGCCTATGAGATTCTATTCGAGAGAGTGGCCGAAACAATGTTATTCCGAGGAACACATCGGGGAACAGCCAATCCGAAGTGTAAATTATCATACACCTAGGCAAAGAAATAAGATCCTTCAGAGAGTTATGAAAAATTTTTGGCTAACGTTACCTCAATCAGCCTCGATATAACGTAAGCGCATGCGTCTTCGATGTTTCACGAGGATGGATTTTGCATCGGCTTTTAGAAACGAGAAGTGTTTCTTCCGTAAATGTTTTGCCTTTTGTTTTCTTTCAAATAAAAGACGTGGTTAGTGTAAAATATTTCATGAAGTGCTTGCGGTTGTTTGTTTGGTTGGAACGTTTGTAGATTCAGTAGCTCCAAGCAAGCGCAGAATAGCCGTACCCACAAGGGTGACTGACGAATTGAAAGAGGGAAGCGTTGTGACACTACCCTTGGCTTTATGAACAGACTGTGCCGCCGTGTTGCCTCAAGTGCACTGAACCATTTCTTCCATCAATGTATAGTAGCGCGCACCTTTTGGCGCATGGTTACCAGACTGTTCCAAATAAGTATGCAGTGGAAGTCTAGCCACAGGGATAACTTCGTCATACTCTTAATGGCTATCGGAGCCTTCGTCTTATGGAAAGGAAGGGGACTGGCCTGTCTGAGGGGACGCCCCCAGAGATCCATGTTTCCCCTACTACATCGGCTAATAAACATAATGCTTATGCATCTTAACCCAGAACTAGTCATGCTGGGAGAGGAGGCTTTCCTCCGTCGCTGGTCTACGCGATTTATTATGGTAAAAAACAACAGTGTCCATGCCTTTCCTCCCTTATTGAGGAGGTGGGCTAGAGCTTGTAAAACTGTGACATTACAGTGTGTATTTTTCTTTTCTTCCTTAGAAACATGTCCTCATTGCGAAATATTGTTCTTGAGCGCGAGAGCAAACTGTCCCCACAGGTGAATGCTAAACATCACCCTACACTGTGAATGACCCCCCCCCCTTGTTTGTTCACATAGCCTTACTATTTATTTAAGTTTATCTCGATCTCATGAATGTCCTGTCTCTGTTGTAAAATTTTGCATTGTACGTCACTGTATATGCAATAAGTTCTTTTCGCTGTATATAACAGCTTGCATTGTACATACGCATTGTTCACCATTGTCCATTTTTCTGTGTACGCATAAGCTGTGTAAGATATATCCGGAAATAAAATTCTCTTAAACAAGTGCCTACTGCTGCTTTGTTGCTTCCGCCCGCTGGTTCCCCTCAGCCCGCTGTGCTCGCTCTAGACAAGTGTCTTGGAGCACGTTTGCGGCTTCTTTTCTGCTTGAACATCTCCGAGACTTCATGTGGCACCTGGGCTGGGGTGTACTTCCCGCTCTCGATCACCTCAAGAGGTGGAGAATTGTTTAGTCAGAACATGCTCAAACTGCTCCCTTCGGGAAACAAAGCAGCATGTTTTGAGGCATTGTGTCATTGCTCGTGTTTTTTTTTTTTTTGGGGGGGGGGGGGTGGAGAGCCGTACGTGCTGGATTTCGCAGCCTCAGAGTAAATCGCTTCGTTTTTTCTGGGCGTCGTTCTCGATGCCACTTCGCTTGTCTTCTCATTGCTGCTGGTCCTTTCTGCCTCTGGGGCAACCGCTGCGAAGCGGTTGCAGCGGGCCGTCACCAACGCACGCTCTTCCCGATCCTAGAGCGATTGTACTCGGAGCTGTTATCTGTTTCGTTGGAGGAGCTCTTCTTCCTCGGTGAAGAAGAATTCATTCGTCACTGGTCTTGCCCTTCTGTGTCAGTCTGTGACGGGCTAGTGAAACTTGTCTTTCGGCCGGCCTGGCATTGGTAGGCTAATGTGTCGATGCGTCGGCAAAAAATGACATGGCAACATGTAAATACGCAAAATGTACATATTGTCACGACGCAGACACAGCAGGAGTTCGATATAGAACAGCTCACTTTAATTAAAAATGAAAGGCGCTCGTAAAGAGGACCGGGCAAGAGCTTCGTCTTTTTCTCTGGCTGTGCGAGCTCTCCTCTGCAGGTTGAATGCGGCATTTGCCTCCCTTCAGGAAAAGCATCGACCCGATGCTCGGCTACAGAATACGCGATGTATGTAGTTGACCTATTACGCAACTGGCTCACTGTAATATGGCTTCATCCGCACAACGTGTACGATTTCAGATTTTTGAGCTCGCGAGGAACTGTCAGGGATGACCTCATAATTCACGTCACTTAGGCGCCGTATAACATTGTAGGGACCTAAGTACTTCTTCAATAACTTTTCACAAAGGCCGCGTCGGCGAATAGGGCTCCAGACCCACACCTTCTCGCCTGGTTGATAAGTGACGTATCGGTGTCGCAGGTTATAACGTTGTGCGTCATAACTCTGCTGTCGGGCGATTCGCACGCGTACTAGCTGCCGTGCCTCTTCAGCTCGTTGGGTAAAGGCTTGAACATCCGTGTCTGTATCCTCGCAGCTGTGCAGCAGCATGGCATCAAGCATTGTCGTCACTCCACGGCCATAAAGAAGACTAAATGGCGTGCTCCGCGTAGTTTCCTGCTGCGCCGTATTATAAGCAAACGTCACGTATGGTTGAACGTCGTCCCAATTTTTATGATCCACGTCGATGTACATACTAAGCATATCAGCAATTGTCTTGTTGAGGCGTTCTGTTAAGCCGTTGGTTTGTGGGTGGTAGGAGGTAGTTTTTCGATGCGCTGTTCCACTCAACTCAAGCACTGACTTGAGGAGCATGGCCGTGAAAGCGGTACCTCTGTCTGTTATTATAATTCTAGGAGCACCATGCCTCAGAACGATATTTTCAATGAAAAATCGTGCCGCTTCTACTGCGGTTCCACTTGATAAAGCCTTTGTTTCTGCGTAGCGAGTAAGATAGTCCGTAGCGACAATTACCCACTTATTTCCAGTATGCGAAGTCGGAAATGGTCCAGGGAGATCCATTCCGATTTGTGCAAAAGGCATGGTGGGTACTTGGACTGGTTGCAACAATCCGGCTGGTTTTAAAGGTGGCGATTTTCGTCGTTGACAATCGAGACACGTGCGGACGTAATGCTTTACAGTGCCTGGAAGCTTCGGCCAGTAGTACTTTTGTTGGATTCTGGCCAATGTGCGCGTGTATCCGAGGTGGCCGGAGGTTGGCTCATCGTGGCAAGCGCTCAGGATCTCATCGCGAATGGATGTCGGGACGACAAGTAAGTGGGCATTTCCGCTGGGGGCAAAGTTCTTCTTGTATAGGACACCACTGCGCAAGCAGAATGATGGCAGGCTCCTTGCAAATATCTTGGGAACGCTTGTAGACTGGCCGTTAAGAAAATTAATAAGAGAAAGCAACTCACTGTCTTCTTTCTGCTTAGACGAAATGGTGACCGTGTCGACCACTCCTAAAAATGCCATGTCATCATCTTCTGAGACATCATCTTGCTTTATAGGCGACCTGGATAAGCAATCAGCATCAGAGTGCTGTCGTCCCGACTTATAGACGACCGTCATATCGAATTCTTGTAGTCGTAAGCTCCAGCGCGCTAGCCGACCGGATGGGTCCTTCAAGTTGGTCAGCCAGCAAAGAGAGTGGTGGTCGCTGACTACGTGGAAGGGACGGCCGTAGAGGTATGGGCGAAACTTCAGAACTGCCCATACTACAGCAAGGCATTCCTTTTCCGTTGTGGAATAATGGGACTCGGCACGGGAAAGCGTCCTACTTGCATATGCAATCACTCTCTCGGCTGAGTCTTGCCACTGGACGAGTACAGCGCCTAAACCTACGTTGCTGGCATCAGTGTGGATCATGGTTGGAGCGTCCTCGTCAAAGTGAG
Organism: Rhipicephalus microplus; assembly: GCF_043290135.1. Taxonomy (NCBI): domain Eukaryota; kingdom Metazoa; phylum Arthropoda; class Arachnida; order Ixodida; family Ixodidae; genus Rhipicephalus; species Rhipicephalus microplus. The sequence goes on along the minus strand of NC_134707.1, from coordinate 62,617,371 downwards.
CAAGCACAGGGGGTGTCTGCAGGCGCTGTCGTAGACCGTCAAATGCTGCTTGTTCCTCTTCGCCCCATAAAAATGGAACATCGTCTCTCGTTATGCGTGTTAAGGGCGACGCTATGTGCGAGAAATTGGCGATAAATCTGCGGTAGTAGGCGCAAAGGCCAAGAAAACGTCTTACGGCCTTCTTTTCTGTTGGCACCGGAAATTTTCGGACGGCGTCGATCTTGTCGGGGTCTGGACGAACACCTTCATGGCTCACCACATGTCCTAAGAATCGGAGTTCCTTGAAACCGAAATGACATTTCTCAGGTTTCAGCGATAAGCCAGCGGACCGTATTGCTCGAAATACTAATAGCAGCCGTCTTAGATGTTCCTCGAATGTTGGTGAGAAAACAATGACGTCGTCGAGGTATACCAGGCACGTCTGCCACTTAAGGCCTGATAGGACGGTATCCATCAGTCTCTGAAATGTTGCTGGGGCTTTTGAATCCGTGATTCAAGGAGTCGTTCAGGGAGGGAGGCAAATGCCGCATTCAACCTGCAGAGGAGAGCTCGCACAGCCAGAGAAGAAGACGAAGCTCTTGCCCGGTCCTCTTTACGAGCGCCTTTCGGTGTTTGCGAAGGTGTCCAGGAACTTCCGCCGGAACTCGTCCCACGTTGACCACACGCGATTCGTGAACCACGTGCGAGCCCCGTCTTGAAAAGGGAAATACACGTACCCCAACTTCTGTGCGGCGTTCCACCCGTTAACGTTGGCCGTGCGCTCGAACTCCTCAAGCCAGTCATCTGCGTCCTCATATGAGTTGCCATGGAAGTCCACAGGAGTTTTAGGGGTGAAAGCAGTCACCTGTGTCGTGCTTGGGTTCGTCATGGTGGGGCAACTGCTTCCCGGCGTGGTCATGTTTTCCGTCCAAGGACCGAACTCTGGGCTCAGGCCTAACAGGCGGCGGCTGGCGCGGTGAACGGGTGTTTCGACGAGCGGAAGTCTTTGTGGACTTGATCCCGGGCTGTTGGGAGGTGTCCTGGACATGTACCCAGCACCTCCACCAGTGTCACGACGCAGACACAGCAGGAGTTCGATATAGAACAGCTCACTTTAATTAAAAATGAAAGGCGCTCGTAAAGAGGACCGGGCAAGAGCTTCGTCTTCTTCTCTGGCTGTGCGAGCTCTCCTCTGCAGGATGAATGCGGCAATATTCATGCTTTATTTGTGCATCTTGTTTACCTTGCAATATACATAAGTGTATCTGTCCTTTTGTGGCACATTTTGTGAGGCCGTGTTTGTGTGAACCATCTATTGTACATGTTCTTTTCGTGTCATCTCATGTCCATAATTATGTAAATGAAGTCTGTTTTGTCATCGTTAATGTATCTCTAACAAGAAAATGTACTGTTGAAATGTTATTGACGTTTGTGACAATGAGTTTTTCTAAACACAGTACTCTAAATTGTTACTTACATTTCTAAACATGCATGTTCCAAGTTGATCAGAAAAGGAATATTTGTTATTGGGACAACCTAAGGCTCTCCCACAGTAGAATACAGCATACTCTAATTTGTTTGACACTTCGTTCTAAACGGGTCATTACACGCGAGGCAGCCTGTGCATGCGGGACTGGGAAGGGGCTCTGCCATCGAAGAGGAAGAAGTATTCTAAATCTTTGAGCGCTTTTTCTAAACACACGTTTTTTATGTACATATACTGTAGAATGAACGTAGTAGTCTAAATCGCCAAATATTTTGCAGCGTTAGTTACACGGCCGAGCTAGAGTGGTTTCTCATACACGTAAGAGAGCCATGTTGTGCCACCACGTGAAGCAGTGATTGCGCGTTCTTCCCAGAGGAGTGACGTCATAGCCGCAGCAGACGCACTAAGATCGTGGCATCCACTCCCCCAGCACCCCTTTTCTCTTTGTTTCCGTCGGCCTCGGCGTTACATACATATAGCGGGGTGTTTGTCAATATGCTATAGCCATGGAGAAGGAGACCGAAATGGCTGCTCAGTAGCGCAGAATATTGTAGAACACAGCAGATCCCAATGTATAGTTGCCGAGCCATTAGCGGTTCTATGTGACTGTTTGAGGAGAGGACGGGAGTATTGCGAATCAAGACATATCGGGCCGAATACGAAGAGTAGACACGGTATGCAGTGCGTGTGGAGAAAAGGAGAAACTGCTGAACACTTGATAATGTTCTTTAAAGGGCTTCACCCTATAGTTCAGGATGATGGCGCAGAGTTCTTCAGAGCACTGGGGTTTAGTGACAAGGAGGGCAAAATAAACTTTAAGCGGGTAGAATTAACTAGAAGGAGGTTATATGATTGGTGGCTAAAGTCAAGGAACGAGTGAAAATTAAACCCTTCACTGTAAAAACCAGCTCTAAACTTCACTATTTAAAGTGAAAAAAAAAGATAAATCTAGTTTTTGGTTCCCTAAGTATTACGGCTTGGTCGCGTTAGCCAGTCTGCCCGATCTAAATAGTACAGCCATATCAATCCATCCATCCCAGACAGACAGACGGACGGACGGAGGGACGGACGGACGGACGGACGGGCGGACGGGCGGGCGGGCGGGCGGGCGGGCAGGCAGAGGGACGCTTTGCCTCAGTCATCATCATTCACTCCGTGTATATGCTGTGATTTTTTTTCATCAGGTTTAAGCAAGGGGCGATCCTTGCGTAAATTTTAGTTTGTTTTTTTTCTCTTTCAAATAAAAGACATGTGTAGCAAAATGAAATTGTGCATCACATATTATGTTTTGCTTCACTAAAGCGTTTCTAGCTTCAGAGCTCCTAAAACATGCACGGGATTAACGTACCCACAACGGTGGCTCTGGGGAATCGGAAAAGAAATCCATTACATTCCATTGGCTGCGGTGACCATAAACTGTCTTACACTACCACGTTCACTTGTCAGGATGGCCTTCTGCTCTCCTATAGTAGAGTACCAAGTGCTCTGAATGGTTAAACACGTTTTCTCCACACAGTGTATTGGGGCGGCTTTATGCCCTCCCGTAGTTGAGTATCAACTACTTCTAAATCGTTAAACGCATTCCCGAACACGCTGTTAAATTTTGTACTCTGTATTGTACTATGTGTTAGCGGGTGGCCACTCTACACCTCCACAGCTCCAAAATCTCACACACGCAGCAACTTTTGGCGATGTGTGTTTCCCGTGTAATATTGACGCCACATGAGCAGAAGAAAATTTCGAGCTTAAACCTAATGCGAGGCATTGAACAGCAAGCCCCGCCGCGGAGGTCTAGTGGCTAAGTTACTCGGCTGCTGACCCGCAGGTCGCGGGATCAAATCCAGGCTGCGGCGGCTGCATTTCCTATGGAGGCGGAAATGTACGCCCGTGTACTCAGATTTGGGTGCAGGTTTTAAACCCCAGGTGGTCGAAATTTCTGGAGCCCTCCACTATGGTGTCTGTCATAATCATATGGTGGTTTTGGGACGTTCAACCCCACAAATCAATCAATTGCATGGACCAACATAATCTTCTATATCTTCAATGAATTAATTGCGAATGGTACCGTTCATTTCATCGTCCAGCCGTGAACTGCATACTAATCAAGTTTCCTGAGGAGAACCCAAGCTAGAGTTGCCATTTCCAGCTATAGTAAGCTGATTCGGGCATCTTTTTTTGCCTGGTCACGTGTACAAATTTCCAGTCGCTTGTCGCATTGTAATGCAATCGTGTTAAAGACAGCTCGTTTCGCAAAAGTTCCGGCATCGGCGTCGTCGGTTGTGAGTAAAAAATAGTCGTCTTGTCCACTGCCAAAAAAACTGAGAAAGATTCCATTGAAAGGAATATTAAAAAATTGCAGCATATCCACGGAGTGCATGATGATGGGTGGGGCGAAGCATCTGTCAATCCATGTGCTCAGCCGTTCATCTGTTTGCTTCCGTCCGTCCATCCGTGCATCCGTTCATCCATGCGTCCGTCTGTTCGTCCGCGCATCTATCTGTCTCTCCGTCCGCGCGTCTGTCCATCCGTCCGTCCATCTAGTGAACACTCCAAGTACCGCCATCTAGAATCATTATATAGAAGTACCGCCATCCAGCAGACATTCCAAGGACTAAACGAGAGGTGGCACAGCCGGACTTGAGGAGCGGCGCACCCGCTCTTTTTTACGGCCTGCGCTTCGTGTTTACTTCCCACCTTTCGCCGCCTCTAGTTCATGGAACTGCGGCTCAACACTCACTAGAGAGAAAGAGGGAGAATAAAAGATTGGCCCCGTATCTGCATGTAATCTGCAAATGTCGTCGAAAGACAATAGTCTTGCGTGTGGAGAGAGTGAACAATTAATGTGATGTTCTGTGCAAGAAAATCGGTGAATGGTATTCTGGAGGCGCTGTGTTAGAGTGCCTCGAGCGTGCAGCGGAGGTGAATGAGCGCATCAAGTCACGTCACACGTGCTCATGAGACGTGAGCGCCACCTGACAGTGTTCTTGCAAAACAAAGCGCATGGCTCTGAGACGGGTGTGCGCGCCCGTCTCAGAGGTGATAAGGTGAGGAACGCAAGGCGACGGGTAGGTGCCACCACCATCGCGTCTTATCAAAGCGTTTGAAACACTCACCTTCACGTGCAAGCGTTGCGTGGTCAGCGCAGCGGGATAAGCGCTACGGTCCTTAAAATTACTTATGTATGCATTTTCTAGTAAAAGATGCACATGCAGAATATATACATGTTGTTATGGTCCCCCAGACCTGCGCAATAATTGCTTATTAATTGACAATTGCACAAGTATGAACGCTAAACCTTGAGCGAAACTGGTGGTCGCTGCGGATGAGGTCGGCTGTTTCAAGTACCCAGTGCCGTTACGAGTGGACAAACAGACAAATGTACAGACAGACAGACGAAAATTTTTGCACCGAAGGTCCCCAAGAAAGACTATCATCTTTAAACAACTTTATTCGCGCATAACGCGGAGCATTCCAAATGGTCCGGGCCCCGCCGCGGTGGTCTCGTGGCTAAGGTACTCGGCTGCTGACCCGCAGGGCGCGGGTTCGAATCCCGGCTGCGGCGGCTGCATTTGCGATGGAGGAGGAAATGTTGTAGGCCCGTGTGCTCAGATTTGGGTGCACGTTAAAGAACCCCGGGTGGTCTAAATTTCCGGAGCCCTCCACTACGGCGTCTCTCATAATCATATAGTGGTTTTGGGACGTTAAACCCCACATATCAATCAGTTCCAAATGGTCCGGCCCCTATTCCAGGGGCTGCTGGCTCTAGCCATCATCTCTACCCGTTGAACCAGCCAACGCTGATCAGCAATGGCCGAGCTTGACAGCAGTGCCTTCCAATGTTCCTCTGTGTTGTTCATGTTGTGGTGTTCTTCATTGTGATGTGTACACTCCCACGTGATGGGAAACAGAGTTGGTGTGGCCCCACACCACGGACATGTATTCTATATGCTGTGGGGTAGAATACATGTAGCCTGTGTTTGTTTGGATTCTGCGTAATTCCGCCGATTCCAATGCTGTGAGGTTCTTATGCGGTGCTGGATACAGTTTTCTATTCTCCCTGTAATACTGAAGAATTGTACCTAATTTAGGGTGTGGGGGCGTTGGATCCTTTATTGCAGTGTGCAAGGAAGCTCAGTGATTTGTGAAGCCTCGAGCCGCCTCATCCGCAAACTGGTTCCCGGCGACGCTCTCGTGCCCTTGCTGAAACCTTGCTGAAAGCAAGGAGGTTACGCCCAGCGAGTTCAACGTGGCAACCAGATAGTGCTCAAAGTGCGTCCTTCTGGTACTAGTTTTTTTAATAATCTTCAAATTTAAGGCACATTTTATTGCAGAATAAGTCACCGATACTCTTCTTTGTAGGTTATTTATTCAGAAAGAACTATTTTTTTTTTATTTCTGATTAACGTTCGCGGGTTTCCTCCTCAATTTGAGTTTGAGTTTGAGTTTGAATTTATTTAACCACGTGACAAGTACACGAAAATACACTGTTTACGCGGTTTGGTGCGAAGGGAAAAAAGCTGCATTTCACAGCTTGACTGGCCCCTTCACCCAGAAAAAAAATTCAAATGAGTGTGCGCGTGCCGCTTCTTTAGTCTGGTCATGAAGGTGGCTACGTACTACTACGACGCACTGCTACTACTACTACTACTACTACTACTACTACTACTACTACTACTACTACTACTACTACTACTACTACTACTACATACATCGTGGACGCACGACCCACGGCTTAAGGAGCTTCGTCCCTAAAAAGAAGCGCCCTATGCCTTCATGTGTCTCCTCGTTTATCTTAGTATTTGTTCATCTACTCAAGCAACAAATTACACAATTTACGCATGCCGTGTGAAATGATTTTCACCATTTCACGTGCTACTCGTGGTGACGTCAGAGCACAGTCGCCTACGTAGAAGACCGACGTCACAGCCGTGCCGTCTGCGTATAGGCCAATTCCTCCGTCGACGTCATGTCCCCATTCTCTGGCCACGCGCCCGCGAAAACAAGGGAAAGCAGTGTTCGCCTTGAAAGTTGACCACTACAACGAGGGGACTCACTCGCTGGATTCGGTGCCGACCAGTTGTTCCCTCGTCATCTCGGACGACAGCGTAGCTCTGGCCGACTGGGCTGGTCCTACGCCAACTCCTGACGCCGGTACCCGACGACCACGACAGCATAGCTCTGTGCTACTGGACTTGCCCTACGCCATCTCCTGACGCCAACAAGAGCTCTCGCCAATGGTGCCCCGTTCTGCAACCGTGTCCATCTTTCCTGTCTTCATACTTCCGTCGCTCGCTGTCACTTCGCCTCGCTCTCTCCTTTCCTCTCTCTCTCTCTATCTATTTATTTTTTAATCCTATCCTTTTAATACCTTCTCTACCCCAATCCCTCATGAGCTACTGTTGAAGTATCCTCCCCCTGAGAGACAGTTACGGGGCTCACTTTTCTCTCCTTTTAATTTAATATTACTCCCCTCCCCCCTTCCGCGGCGCATAGGGTGGAAAATTTTGGCAGACGTGATCGTGGAAGTCCCATGTATGCATTGCGTCCGACAGCTCAAAATCTGAACGGCGACCGCTGCTGCGGTAGATGCGTCACGAAATGCACCTGTCTCGTGGTCCTTGGAGACAAAGACGTGTCACGAGACATCCGTGCTGGTACCACCTCTTCAGAACGTTTATTATATCACAACCTTGTGCCGCTCATTTTCACTCTACACATTACATGCCACACTCATTTTTTAATATACCTATATGTTTTACCCACCTTTAGGGTGAGCAATTTTAGGCCTCTGTGCAGCCACTTCACATATTCACTGTTCACATTCGTCACCATTTACTGGCGCTCGTTGGCCATCAAATGGCCCTTGCGCCAATACACAAAACCAATCATCAAAACTGTCAAACCTGGTGAAACAGTCTCGATCTAGCGTAATCTCGTGCGTTTTCAATGCGTGTCGACGAGGATGGATTTCGCATCGACTTGCAGGAAAGAGATGCGTTTGTGGCGTACAATATAGACTATTATTTTCTTTCTGTTTTCTTTCAAAGAAAAGCTATATGTAGTTGGAAAAAAACTCATGAAGCGCCTGCTAGGGCTTGTTTCATTTTAACGTTTGTGAATTCAGTACCTCTAAACATGCACCGAGTAGCCGTTGCAACCAGAATGACTTAGATGAATCGGAAGGAAGAATCGTTTTAGGAATGGCGCTGTTCCTATATACTAATAGCGCCTTCGCCAAGTTTTACGAGTCGTGAATCACACAAAATCGTTGAGCACTTTTTCTTAACACGCAATCATCATCACGTATCACTTCCCATGGGACGGGTTTAATCTCTACTATAGTAAAGTACTAAGTATATTAGATTGTTAACCACTTTGTCTAAACACGCAGTTCGCCAAGGGTGTCCTCTATTACCAGTATAATTTTGGGAGAGGGGGCGAAGCTCCTTAAGCCAAGGGTCGCGCGTCCGCGATGTATGTAGAAGCAATAGTAGTAGTCGTAGTAGTACCAGGTAGCCACCTCTCGTTTAGTCCTTGGAATGTCCGCTGGATGGCGGTACTTCTATATTAGGAATACATAATCAAAAGATGCGAGATGGCGGTACCTAAAGTGTTCACTAGTGGGACGGATGTATGGACATACAGACATACAGATGCACGGACAGATGGAAGGACGCACAGATGGGTACACGGCCGGATGCACAGATGGACGCACGGACGGAAAAAACAAGAACGAACGGATGGACGGCATCGCTGACGGACTAACGGACGCTTCGATTTACTCATCATCATTCACTTCATGCATATGCTGTGATTTTTTGTTCTTAGTCTCGAGCCGTTTCTATGCTCTAACAATCCAATCAAGGCCTTCCACTACCTGTAAGTGGTACTCTAAAAGTGACAGCTTTCGCCGAAGACGCCATATTGTACCTGAAGAACGAATAGTCTATCCGTAGCCTGCGGCTTTTTGCCGAGTATGGAACCATTTCAGGCACAGCTTTAAATTAGTAGAAAGGTTGATATTTGTTCATTGTTTTACCAGACACATGCCTTAGTGCACTTTTTCGTATTCAAAAAAGCAGCTCTATTCGCATTTTGGGGGCTTCGTTATACCTGCGATGGCATACAAACCTATGTGTGTGTTTCAGTACTCGAATATGTAAAATGTCACGCCCGGGAAGTGTAAGAGTACAATTTACCACTATTGGGGAGAAGGTACTTCGCAGAGACTGTATTTTGTGGTTGAGCATACTACATTTCTCATGTTGTACAGCCACCATTCCGAATAACTTGGATACTATAATTCCTTCTGAGCTCATTTTTCTGGTCGGGTAGAACGGAGCTATACTCCAATGTGCTGCGCTTGGGCAACCACGCAACAGTAGTGGATTGGCTTTCCTATCCAGGTCTGTTCGGTGGTGGCTGCTTGCTATGCGATTTCTACTTCCCATGTTGCACGATGAACAGTGTCCAGCGTGTGATCTTGCCTGCTGCTTCCTAGGCACCAAGATACGCTATTTCTTACCGGAAGCATGACTTAATGCCTCGCCGAAAGTTCTTAACGTACCTGTTTTTTTTACTCAACGAATGTAGCGTTTTATCGCCACGCACAGAAAGTTTGTCCTGATATTGACATACTGAAAAGCCGTGTTCTAGATATAACGACCGCCCTGCTGCTCCATCTGGTTCCACCAGTCCCTCTAGAACATTCTAGATGTGTCTCGTGGAGCGCTAAAACAGCGTCCTTCCTGCCTGGCCATCTTCACGACTTCATGTAGCGTCTGGGATGAAGAGTGCTCGCAACACGAGACAGACTGAAAAGGTGGGACATGCTGCACTCTTCTACTTGCCTAATTGCCCGCTACATGAATTAAACCAGCATGTACTACATCAGTGCGTAATTTTGATGGCATTTTGGAGAGCCACAAGCACTGGTTTTCATGAACTAGGAGTTGACTGTTTTGTCACATCGGGTTGATGTTCGTGCAGCAAGCAGTAGTCTTTCGCCTTCTGATTGCTGTGAAGCTTTTAGGGGCGAAGCTCCTTAAAGCGGCACCTGTTCGTTCCTCGTCGTAGTACGTAACATGTCTTACGCTTTGACCTGCAAGGTGGTGCCGGTGAGAGATTTCTTCTGTGCGTTGTTGAACAATAAAAAATTTGCAGCGTGCGCGCTTACTAAAAGCCGAATTCTCCTGTCTCTCATTCCGCATTAGCAGCCATTGGCATGTACATTGAGCACTATCTGACAAGAAAGGGTTGCTACGTTATACCCGCTGGGCGTAACCTCCTTGGTTTCAGAAAGGTTTAGCGAGCGTTGGGCCTCAGTGCCATGAATGCAGTGAACTAGTATATACCATGAACTCGAGGGGGTCAAAGGTGGGAAGTAGAACCGAAGCGCAAGCCGTAAGAAAGTGTGCGTTTAGTCCTTGGAATGTCCGCTGGATGGCGGTGCTTTTATATGCAGAATATATGATGAAAAGATGCGAGATGGTGGTACTTGGAGTGTTGACTGGATGGACGAACGGACACACAGACAGATGCGTAGATGGCCACACCAACGGTTGGACGCATGGACGGATGCAGGGGCGGATACATGGACGAACGCATGGATGGACGCATGGATGGACGTGTGGACGCACGAACAGATGCACGCAAGGACAGGTAGATGGACGCATGGATGGTCACACAGACGGACGCGTGGATGGACGGAAGCAAGAACAAATGGACGGACGGATGCTTCGCCCCACTCTCCATCATTCACCCTGTGAATATGCTGACATTTTTTTTTGTGGCGTAAGAGGTATGAAGCTGTTGCAGCTGGTCACCGTCGCCGTGCTTTGTTTCCAGTTTTGGAACGATTATACACGCAACTTTTGTTTTTCTTGTTGGAGCAACTGTTCTGCCTTGGAAAAGAGGAATTCCTGTGGCAGTGATCATGTCGTTTTCTGTCAGTGATCCATGGACGTGTGCGGCTTGTCTTACTCATGCGTACTAGAGTGTACGCATGGCTAGTACGGAACAAGTGGAAACTTCAGCTGTCCCTCTTACTTTGAAGAAACGTGTGTGCCATCGTCGAAGGAAAGCCTATTCACCGTGCATTTCCAGCTGCTGATCTAGGTAATTCCACACAATGAGCCGTATTTTCTGTAGTGCGAGATAGATGCCTCTATGCGGCTTGTGCCGTACTTCCGCTAAACAGCGTCGCCCCCACAGTACGTACAAGGTCACTGTAAAGACCAGTCTTGCAAACAGCCCACGTTCTGTTCCCATGTAAGCCATGCGAAAGCCAAAGATGTGGAAGCGTTTCATTCGCACGCCCAACAAGTTAATATGGCCACTTTTTTCGGATCACATAGTGCTTCAAGTGCGTCTTAACGTTACTAGTTTTTTTTCTTTAGTGAGCCTCTAATTGGAGGCAAAGTTCTTTGAAGATTCAGTCATCCATACTCGTTTCTGTGTTATTTCGTTGGGAACAACAATCTTTTAATATAGAACTAACGTAGCATTTACATAACATATTAAAGCCACTTGATCTTCAATTGCGCACTATTAGAAAGTGCATATTTCTGCCATCTTCGCACTGGCAAAAAGTGGCTTCACTTCTGCTAACAAGGCATTGCTGGAGCTTCCACTCCAGCAATTTTTTTAATCCTCCTTGTTACTAGACGCACGATGAGGCGCTTGAATAGGAGCGTTTTCCTCGCATGCCCAACAAGTTTTTAAGTGGCAACCTTGTCGGATCAGATTGTGCTCAAAGTGCGTCCTTGTGTCACTAGTTTTTTTTTTTAGTAATCCTCGAATTCAAGGCAAATTTACTTTAATAATAAGTCACCCATACTAGTCACTGTTGATTATTTCTTCGGAAACGACTATTTTTTTTATTTATAATTAACGTACCGTTTAGGCTAAGAAATCAAAGCCACCTGATGTCTAAGTGGGTACCACTAGAAAAAAGCACATTTCTGAGGTTTTTGGAGCACAAAAGCTGGCTTCAGTACTGCTGGCAACGCATTGCCGGAGCTTTCTACTCCACCAATTTTTTAAACCTCTTTGGTGTATGCCAACCCCAACGAATTTCACTGCCCTCGTGTCCGTGGCCTCCCCTTCAACGTTTCCAGGCTTTGATCCTGCTCGTTTTTTTTTTCAACATTTTACTACTGATGTGATCAATTTTAAATTAAAAGGTTCGTAGAGCACTCACACTTAAGAATTTTCATCTCGTGACTCATATTACAAACTGCAAATATGTACTGGAAGATGTTCATTTGCATCACCCGGAGCTTGTAATGCGGTTTTCTTTTGCATAGATTTAACCATCTGTGGTAGCGCTAAAACACCATTCACCATTTATTTCATTCACGTATGAGTTTCCGTGGACACTCATTCTCTCTAATTTATAGTGAAGTCCACGAGACCACTGACCTCTATTAATAAGGCTGGACGACGCATCCCCACTCTCCAACGCGGGCGCTTGTGAAGCCGCCGCATGGTTCCTTCACTGTCCCGGAAGCTGGCGCTGGCATCGTCTCGGCATTTTCGGCGCCTAATTCAAATGTTTTCTGGTGACAGTTGGTGTGATGATATTTTCTTCAATTTTTTTTTTCACAACTTTCTCGCGGTCATCCAAGCAAGACTTTTCGAGCACGTGGCAGCCACATATGCAAACTAATTTTAGGGGCAAGTCCCCTTACGCCATGGGTCGTATGTGCCGTGTCGTCGTAGCCGTCGTAGTAGCCAATTGCATTATATTGCATGTCAACAAAAACGGTGTCACAGCATATCCACGGAGTGAATGATGACGAGTGAGGCGAAACGTCCGTCAGTCTGACCATGCTTCCGTGTGTCCGTTCGCCTGTCTGTACGTCTGCCCATCCACCTGTCCGTCCATCTAGTGAACACTCCAAGTACCACCATCTCGCATCTTTTTATCATATAGTCATCATATACATGTACCACCATCCAGCGGACATTCCAAGGACTAAACGAGAGGTGGCTACGTATAGCACTACTACTACAACTACTACATGTATACATCGGGGACGCACGACCCATGGCTTAAGGAGCTTCACCCCTTCAAAAATCTACTTCAGTGAAGTCGTGCATTGAAGATGGGATGGCGTATCGCTCTTCTATTGTAGAATACGTCGTACTCTGAATTGTCAAACATTTATTCTCAGCGCAGTTGCGTTCATTCGAGAGCACACTTGGGACGGCTCAATGCTCTCCCGTGGTAAATTACGAAGTACTCTAAATCGCTGAACAACTTTTTTCTAAACACGCATAGCTCTCGATGTGCACCTTCAAGCATTCCTATCACACAAGCTGTCGCGATATTGCGTTACACTCGGTGACAGCTTCTGTGGCCCCGTGGTCACAGATTCTGCGTGCGTCATGCCGCACCATGAAGCCGTCGCACTTCTGCTTGCGGCTTCGTCATATTGGCATGTGGTTCTCGCGCCCAGCAAAGCTACTTATTTAGTGAACCCTCATAATAAATTTAATAATTATTTAGTTAACTTCCTTTAATAAATTGAACCCACACCTATAGCTCCATCTTCCATCAAGAATAACCACAGCTGAAGAGACACTTTTGTGCCGTCCATGGCTCTGGGTGGCCTTTACGAAGGCTTATTCGTTTCGAATTGGAATGGCCAGCAGACCGATATGCGACAACTGTGGCTGCGCGGAGACATTTTCTCATCTTCTCTGCTAGTGTCCTCGCTTCCGCGTGCCAAGTAAAGAACTGGCGAAAGTTCTAGATAGACTAGATAATCGCCAATCGTCGGAAGTAAAAGTAATAGGACACTGGCCGAGATTGAGATTATCCCCGGCACGCAAGATATGAAAGTGTTGTAGCACTTCTTGCGGGGGAGTGGTCTTAGAGACAGACTGTAAGCAGCGTCGTCGATCGTACTGCCGTCCTTCTCCTTTTTTTTCTCTCTCCTTAAACGTCTCTTTTCTGTCATCTTTTATTGCCCTTACCCCCTTCCCCAGCACAGGGTAGCAAGCTGGTCTGAGAACTGGCTAACCTCCCTGTCCTTCCTCCGTCCTTCCTTCTCCTTCTTAGTGAACCTCCCTTCTTTCCACACCGAAGCTAACCACATCCCGTCCTCATTGAGACAGCTATCTTGCATTCCTACCCCATTTCTCTACCTTTTCCCTTCCAACATTCATGTTTTAGAGACGAAGCTTCTCAAGGTCGAGGCTTGTCCCTTGGCGGCATTCGCCGTAGCCGTGATGATGATGGCGATCATTCGCAACGACTAGCTTGTGCAGTATAGGACGTCTCGATATGCTCATATACGAGGCATTTCGTATGACCAGTCGAAACAGCCGACAACCACCAGGAGAACGTGCACAGACCTCGTCATTGCCAACTTCAGGCTCGATGAGATACCACAAAGCAGTAATAAGAAAAGCAAAACGAAATTCGCAATTTCACACAACAATAAACTTATGAGCAGTACATCTTGTATATAACTGTGCACCACTTTGTCACTCATTTACATACGTGAGTGGTCATTGTCACGGGTGGTTTACGATAACATCAATCCCGTGCTTCGCCCACTCATCATCATTCATTTGGTTTTTTATTGTTGTTTTTGTCTAAATGAATAAATAATCACTCACTCACAATGACATTTTTTCGGGATTTGGTTTCAACGGGAGCGGTGACGTGGCGCGTGTGGGGGGGGGGGGGGGCGTGTGTGTTCCTTTACAGCAGACGCCTCAACCACACGCGCCGCTCGTGGCCTTCGCACGTTTTGTTGCAGCCCAGGGCGAAGATTATCATGTTTGTGAAATGGCTTAGTGCCCATCGAGCTCTTCTGACTTCTATGAACCAATATGACCGGGCCACCTGGCCCCGCCGTGGTGGTCTAGTGCCTAAGGTTCGCGCAGTTCCCCCGCAGTACGCGGGAACAAATCCCGGCAGCGGCGGCTGCATTTTCGATGGAGGCGAAAATGATGAAGGCCCGTGTGCTCAGATAAGCCCTTGTGAACCGTATGAATATGTCTTCCAAATCCTGGGAACAGTTCTCCTTCAGAAATGATAATACGTCCCATACTGGAAATGCGCTCTCTAAAATGGCTCCGTTAGGTTACGTTAAACGTCTAACCCTCCTCCCTGCTTGAACACTGTCCAGGGTTCCGGTCCTCACGAGACTTAATTGCGGGACTGTGGCCCGCTGTCAAGGGCCGAGTTCGGGACTCCTGTCCTATAGAAACGCTGCAGTGCTAATTGAAAAGATAAGTGAGCCGGTAGCAAGGGCTGCTTCAGCCTTAAAGGGACACTGAAAAGAAACAATTACTTAGTGTAAATGGGCAAACTGCACTTTGACAACTTTAATGTAATATGTTTCGCTATCATTAGTTCATTATTAACGGAGAAAATCAAGGGTGAAGTTTCGTGTTTTTTTTTTCTAATTTCGCGTTGAAATGTTCACGCGTGACGTCGAAAATTTCAATATGCATCTTTCATGCTTTCGCGCCATTGGCTGGATGAAATTTTTCTAAACTTCGTATGCGAAGCCTACGGCACCCGTATATGGCTACGCACTTGATTTTTATTGATTAGAAACAAGTAGGACTCAGAAGACGCCTTCAAAATCTGTGACGTCACGGTGTTTGGTGCAGTAATCTCAAGGTGACGTCTCCAACCACGTTTTCTTTTCGCACTCTTTTTCACTCACCATGTGTCGTGTCACAGTAAGAGGGGCGTTTTCGTTGTTGTGAAATCACACTTGGGAAGTAAAAATATAGACAAGGACAGAGGAAGAGATGACACCGCGCTGATGTCAGCGCGGTGAATTCCAGCTACTCAGTGACTTAGACAATTTCGCACGCAACCTGAGATTGAGGGAGTTCTTTCACGGTAGAAATAACAGTAGCCATGCTTCCGGGGTGCTGCCGTCAGCTAAACGTTGGACACCACCATTACAACGCGATAAATACCTTGATCTATATATTGATGCTGTTCAGCGCGATGTAATTCAAGCATATAGGCAGAAAACTTCGTTCCGTCGAAATCTGCGCGACGGAGAACTGAAAGCGATCGAATTATTAAGGAAGCGCAACGACATCACTATTAAGCCAGCCGACAAGGGTGGTGCCATCGTGGTTATGAACACAGCAGACTATATTAAGGAGGCTCTTCGGCAGCTCAATGACACTTCATTTTACAAACGACTTGATGCAGACCCCACAATGGACTTCAAAGAAACTCTAAAACAAAAGATATATGCACTCTGGCGAGATAAAAAAATATGTGATAAGGCAGCCACAACACTAGTCCCGCTAAGTCCGTCTGCTGGCCGATTTTACATGCTGCCAAAAATTCATAAGCCGAACAACCCAGGCCGCCCCATAGTCTCTGCAAACGGAACGGTGACAGAAGACTTGTCTTGTTATGTAGACTCGTTGATTCGTCACCTTCCCGCCACGTATCAGTCTTTCTTGAGGGACACGAACCACTTTTTGTCGGTAGTTAACGACATTACCGTGCCTAATGGTTCCTTTCTGGTAACGCTGGACGTATCGTCACTCTACACAAACATCCCTCACTCGGATGGCATCTTCGCGGTTGTAGAAGCGTATGAGAAATGTTCCGATGATAAGCCAGTAAACAGCACTACCATTGCGGTGCTACTTGAAATGATTCTCCACATGAACAATTTTATATTCAATGAAGTCCATTATGTACAGGTCAGCGGCACTTCGATGGGGACTAAGATTGGGCCAAATTATGCCAACATTTTTATGGGGAAGCTTGAAGAGGAGTTTTTACGCAGTCGCCTATTAAAACCGCTATGCTATAAAAGATTCATTGACGATATTTTCTTTATTTGGCCTCATGGTGAATCGCACCTTCTCTCATTCATATCAGATTTCAATAACGTTCACCCATCCATCTCTTTTACGCACGTCTACTCGACTGAAACCATAAACTTCTTAGACGTATCTATTAGCCTAATAAACGGCAACCTAACCACCAAGCTTTATCAAAAGCCTACTGACCGACAACAATACCTACATTTCAACAGCAGTCACGCTAAACATTGTAAATCCAGCATACCATATAGCCAAGCTGTTCGTTTTAAACGCCTTTGCTCCGAGCAAGCAGACTTCATCGCTAGTTGTGATAAACTGCGTGCTTCTCTTCTAAAGCAGAAATACCCGGCACCGATGATTGATGACGCAGTGGCACGTGCTGATATGCTTGACCGAAAAACACTGATCAATGCAGAGAAACATTCCCATAGCCTCAATAATGCTAACCTAGTACTCACGCATAGCGCTTCCGCACCCAATGTAGCAGCCATTCTTAGGAAACATCACAACATATTGACGCAAAGCGATCACCTAAAAGAAGTTTTTTCAGAGCCACCCCGCGCCGTGTTTCGTCGCTGTAGGAACTTGCAGGACATCCTCACGTCCTCCAAAGTACGGACTAACAATTACATTTCACACGTTGGTTGCCATCCATGCCGCAAACCTCGATGCAAGTTATGCAAACAGATGACAACCACCGCTGTGGCTAAAAGCTCCGCAAACAATTTCACTTTAAAAATTCGTGGCGATTTCACCTGTGACACAGATAATGCGGTTTGCCTGCTTGAGTGCTCCTTTTGTCACTTGCAGTATATCGGTCATACTGAAAATTCATTTCGCTACCGTTTCAACAATCACAAGGCCCATGTGCACTCCATGCCTCATCTGCCGATTTCAAGGCACGTCGCCACTACCGGACATAGTTTTGAATCATTTAGGGCAACTGTATTGGAGGCGGGATTCACGTCGCATTATAAGCGTGAGATACGCGAATCATTTCTAATTCATAAGTTCGGAACGGCTTCTAGGGGTTTAAACGAAAACGCGGGCAAACTGGCTAGCATAATTGCGTAGAATACAGTGCGTGCTCGGCCTCATGCGGCGACAGACTTATCTCGTTCGTGTGTGTGTGAATGGATGTTTAATCCTTCGTAAAAGTGCATTATGTATCGTTATTATTATTATTTTGTAGAGTCAATCTTGTGCTATGTACGCTCGGCGCATTGCCTATATTTCTTATATGTTCTGTGCTCGTGGTATCTCACTGGCCAGTGACGCGATTATTATTATTTTTTACGCGATATCTTTGTTTTTGTGATTGTGAGTCACAGTGCGGTGTTGTGTCCACCATGCGCATGTACCTTGCTTTCATTGCGCATAGCATCTGGCAGTGGTGCACTGTTCCTGTGTATACATCCGCCTACCTATATATTAAGTGCCTGTAACATACTGCAATCATTCTGACGAAGGCTGGTCCACCAGCCGAAACGTTAATAAATCCACATTTCGTACGTGCGTCCTTCTCTTCAATCATCTATTACACCGGACCATCGATCTTCATTCCTAAAATAAATATATATATATATATATATATATATATATATATATATATATATATATATATATATATATATATATATATATATATATATATATGTGTGTGTGTGTGTGTGTGTGTGTGTGTGTGTGTGTGTGTGTGTGTGTGTGTGTGTGTGTGTGTGTGTGTGTGTGTGTGTGTGTGTGTGTGACGCATTAACAAGGTGATTCTAGGAGAAGCCGACGAAGATGAAGTGCGCGTGCATTAGAATAAACGCATGGCACCTGGACCTTCCAGAAGCGTCTTCGTTCTGAACCGGGCTCGTCCCTTCGGACTCTTTCGGACGGTGGTTTGGCTGAGTTTTGGGTGAATTTGACCTGTTGAAACTAGCTGACGTTGCATATTACTTCTTTAAGCAATCGAATTAGTGCTAATGTCTAATTCATCTCCTGGCCAAGGGCATAGCCCTTGGTCAGCCTCCTTGCCTAATGATGAATTGCCATTGGAATATTTTTTCCGCAGTGGTGTTGGAAGCATCCCTGTTGCGCTGGTGCCCTCGAGTGGTGGATTTATTAGGCTCAACAACCCGAAGGCGATCTAGGTGGGGTTGCAGGCCATGACGCCGCACTTTCAGCTGATAAGTGATGTTCGTCAGTTCGGAAGAGGTGGTTTGGTATGCAGACCGTCAGATCCTTCGTGCGTTTCTGACATACTAAAATGCAAGACATTTGCTTCGGTCCCAGTAAGTGCATTTATCCCGCCTCATTCAGCGTGCACTAAGGGAATTGTACGAGGAGTCGACTCTACATTAACGCCCGCTGAGACTCTGGAAAAGCTGTCTGATGCTGGGGTCATAGCTGTGTACCGATGCAACCGATTAGTTAACGGTGAGAAAGTCCCCACTGAGTCGGTTATTGCTACCTTTGCCGGCACTTCCTGTCCATCCGAGTTGAAAATATGGCCGCTCATTTTCAGAGTCGAACGTCTCGCTTCTCGTCCTCTCCAATGTCAAAACTGTTGGCGTTTTGGTCACAGTGCAGGGGGCTGTAAATCAAATTCACGTTGCCGCATCTGTGGCGATACCGACCCATCGAAGGAGTGCATCGCCGAAACCGAAAAGTGCTGCCTCTGTGCAGGAAATCACGCGGCCGATTATCTGAACTGCACCACAAGGTCTAATGAAACGCAACTTCTAGAAATCATGGACAGACGTCGTTGCTCGCGGCGAGAAGCAATAACAGTTGTGAAGGATAGAGCCTTTGGATATGCTGGAGTCGCGTCGAGGCACGAACAACTAAGTGAGACGAAGATTCTTAATCTTATTGAGGCTGTAGTAGAAAAGGCGATGTCGAAAGCGCTGGAACACATAGTTACGAGCGTGAGTGAGTGCATCTCTCAAGTGTTTTGCTCACAGATGACACAGCTGGCTTCTGCAATAGCAGCACCGATGGCCAAGTCGGCACCCTGTGCAGTGGAAGTTATACCGAATTTAGCCCCACAGCGACAATCCCGCGAGGAGAAAACCCCAATTTTGTCCGTACCTTCTACGTCGACCCACGTGGAGGATCAGAATGAAATGGACGTATGCCAAGATTTCAGGCGTCAGAAGCGCACTGGATCTCCATTAAAATCTCCTTGCCCAAACACAAAACCCAAAAAGGGCAGCGAAAATGCCAGTGCACTTTTTAAGGAGAGTATTTTAGAAGCTGCCGTTGCTGAAGTGTTTCGCTCGTCAACATAGATACCTTGAAAGTACTACAGTGGAATTGTAGGTCTTTGATTTCTGCTTCTACTGACTTACTTTGCTTAATTAATCAGTTATATCCGGATATAATTTTATTACAAGAAACCTGGCTTAACCCTGTTAAGAAGTATCATTTAAACAATTTTAGAGCATTTCGGTTAGACCATCCATCACTAGGAGGCGGTCTAATTATACTAGTCTCGAATAAATTTTGCCGCACAGCGAGCATAGCTTTTCAGCTTATGTCCACAGACTGTGAAATTTTGGCAATAGACCTCTGTCTGCCCGGGCACCACCATTTTTCACTTATAAACGCATATTTTCCAACGGGTTTGCATAATACTCAACAATTAGATACTGCCTTAGCTAATTGCAAGAATGATTTCCTTCTGACTGGTGATTTCAACTCACATCATGTTTCATGGGGATTTCGAACAGACCATTCTGGTACTCTTCTGTGGGATTGGATGATTAATAAAAATCTTACCTGCCTAAATGATAGACAGCCTACATTTATTCGCGGACGGACACGATCGGTATTAGATCTCACGTTTTGCAGCCCAAGTGTTTCAATAAAGTCTTGGAAAACAATTGATTTCTCTTCAAACAGTGACCATCTTCCTGTATACTTTGAAATCTCATGTGCTGTGAAATCTATTGAAAGGACGGAGAAAACATTGATCAATTACAAAAAATTTAAAGACTGCTTGCGTTCCAACATTAGGGCAGTGTCCAGTGGTCAAAATGAAGACCTCGGCAGAAATCTCTGTTCTGCTTTATAAATCTCCAAGAACACTTCAGAATTTGTAATTGCTTCGTCGTCATCCAAAAGTGCCCAACCTAGTAGATGGTGGAATGATGAGTGCACACGAGATTATAGAAGAAGAAAAGCTGCATGGAAAAGACTTATATGTAATCAGAGCCCAAAAAATTGGAAGGATTATCCGTTCATTGCGGCAACATTTAAACGCACTGTATCGCGAGCGAAAGAGCAATATGACCAAGAACATTTCGAGTACCTGTCTAAATCAAATAACAAACGTGCTTTATTCAACTTCCTTCGTGGTAGGAAGAAGACCCCTACACCAGGAAACGTTGACTCAGTAGTTTACACCTTACAGGAACTACAGGAATCATTGAATCAGTTGGCTAAAGAATTAGAAAACAGGTTCTCAACGCATCTTCCTAATTCGGCTTACACAACAACCATTTATGACTACACAGAAATATCGACTTCCGAATTAAATCAGGCTATGGAAAGATTGCCAAATGCAGCACCAGGCCCCGATGGAATAACAAATACAATGCTAAAAATACTTCACAGGGAATATCCGAATGATCTGTTAGGTCTCGTCAATTATTCCCTTAGAAGAGCATGGATCCCTTCTGAATGGAAGATTGCGAAAATTATACCATTGCTTAAGAAACAGGGGGCAGGCTATAATTTAGACAACATACGACCGATAGCCTTAACATCTAATGTAGTAAAACTTATTGAAAGGATACTTCATGGTCGTATAATTAGGTTTATTAACGAGAAACAACTGTTGAGTTCTTCCCAAATTGGCTTTAGATCTGGATATTCCATATGGCATGCACATGTAGATCTGGAAAGTCGTATTCATATTGCCCGTCACAAAAAGCACTTTGCGGCTTTAGTAACGTTAGACATATGTAAAGCATATGATAGTGTAGAGTATTCTATCTTGACTAGTCAGTTATGGAGTCATAGACTTCCACCTTATATAGTAGCATGGGTGACGGAATTTTTAAGTAGAAGAGAATTCTATTGTTATCAAGGCGGTTTCTCTTCCTGCAAGCACAAGCAAACCCGAGGTGTACCTCAGGGGTCAGTACTTTCCCCGGTTTTATTCAACATATTGCTTAGTTCCATCCCCGTTTATCCAGAAGTGAAAACCTATGTTTATGCCGATGACATTGCTTTCTTTGCTATGGCACATGACTTCCACTGTCTCTACACTATCTTGCAAACATATCTTAATAAAATAGAACATTGGTTGGATGGATTGATGTTGAACCTGAATACCGGTAAATGTGCTATTCTCGTTTTTCCAATCAAAGATCCCGTGCACATATCTATTAATTACAAGCTTCAAGATATCCCACAAGTACAATCATTGAAATATCTTGGAGTTATGTATAATGAGCATCTAAATTGGCGCCCTCACATTGAATACATCGCGACAAAAGCAGTACGCGCGATGGGCGTATTGCGGAGGTTGAGCAATTGTAGATCAGGTATGAGAAAAAAGGCACTTTTGATTATATATAAAATGTATGTCCGACCTGTGTTGGAGTTTGGCTGCATTCTTTTTTTTTTTTTTGGTGCGCCAGCCTACAGACTTCGGCCGCTCGTTCTGTTGGAAAGAGAGGCTTTACGGCTCTGCTTAGGACTTCCAAAGTATACTGCAAATGCAGTGTTATACCTTGAAGCACGAATACCAACCTTATTATGTCGCTTTAACATTCTTACTGTGCAGACCTTTTTACGACTATATGAAGAACCGTTTAACCCTGAACAAATTATTTTTATTTCCAATCGTGACCTATTCTTCTCCGTGCATTGGCCCAGATTTACCAAACCACAAGTAGTATTTGTTCAATCGTTACTTGAGCCCCTAAATGTACACGTTCGTGATCTGATTCCTTTAACTAAGCAACAAAATTCTCCAGAAATTGTTTACCATGATATCTTCCCAACTCACGCAAAGCTATTACCTACAGGCATTTTAAATGGTTTATTGCAGGACCATTTAAGTACTCTGCCAACAAATGTCATTATAGCAACGGACGCTTCTCAATCACATGAAAAATCGGGCGTTGGAATATATTGCCCCGTACTTGATTGGTCATTTTCACTTCGCTTACCGGACTTTCTTCCTGTCTTTCTGGCTGAATTCATGGCAATAATGTTAGCTTTGCGAAAGGTAAATATTTCCATTCCAGTTGTAGCAGTCGTAACTGATTCATTATCAGTGTGCTCTTCTCTGTCCGCATCTGGTCACTCACCTATAGTGAAACTTTTTAAATCGTTGATCCCTTGTCATCTCCGAAGTATTCATTTAATCTGGACACCGGGGCACAAAGGTTTGTTGTTAAACGAAATAGCTGATTCTCTTGCGAAGGCATCCCTTTCGACACCAATTATTCTTATTTTCCCTCATACAGTATACATTACGGTGGCGCGATTTCGCACACTTAAAATCAGGCAAAATTTATCTGACCCTGCACTGACGGCTTCTCCAGAGTACAAACACTTGTTATTTCCCTGGCGCAGTGAACTGACTAAATCAAGGATGATGGAAGTTGTCATCACGAAATTTTGTTGCCGCGTTACCTCCCTCAATTTTTACTTGCATAGATCAGGCATATTGAATTCCCCTATGTGCATTTACTGTAATCAAGAGGAAACGATCAGTCATTTTTTATTACATTGTCGCCGTTTCGATTTATTCAGGCAAAGCATACTAGCACCACCTCTTCAAAGACTGGGCTTGCAACTATCACAACCTGATCTTCTTTCATTTGGAGCCTCTACACTGGGTTTCAGCCACAGGGATGTTTTATTCGCCGTTCAAGAATACACCACTGCGACTAAACGATTTTCTTGCTAAATTGCTGTCTCACTATTTTTCTTATTTTTTTTCTGCAAACTTGATATCGGTATTTCAAATCAAAATTAAGTTACAAAAAAAATTTTAGGAATGACGCAATGCTGAAAGTTTAGGGCAAATTCACCTTATAATCTGCCGATCCCCTTCTTTGGGTACGAGCCATTTGCACAGGGAAACAACAACAACAACAACAACAACAACAGCACCTGGACCACGACGTGTCTCCATTTTGTAGCGTCACACAAGTCGACAGGATCAGCCTCATCAACGTGCTATGGCTAAGCCAAAGCCTCCGCTCAACATACAGAAGTTCAAGGGAACACCAAAAGACGTCCCCATCGACAAGTGGCTTCTTCTTTTCAACATGGAGGCAGCCGAGGCGTCATGGACTCCCCGCAATCGGGTCAGTCACTTCAGCGAATACATTAAAGGGGAAGCATTCAAGTGGTACCTGACAGAGATTTTCGGCAACGGCGAAACAACTTGGGACGATATCAAGCGTGGCATGCAAGCCCGCTTTGCTATGACTGACGAAGATGCCTTCCATCTCTTTATTCACTACCGACTGAAAAGAGGGCAGGCCATCAAGGACTACTACGACGAGAAAAAGCGACTGGGTTCCTTGGCTGGCCTGAAAAAGTGCCACATCATTTCTGGACTGACTGATGGCGTTCCTCCTGATGTGGAACTGGCACTCGCCGGACTGTCCTTCAACTCGTCATTAAAGTGGCTCACCGCTGCTCAACGGGTCGAGACATCTTTAAAACGGGTGAGAGGAGTTTCCTTTACTCGTAACGCTAGTATCGCATCAAGAGCTCCACGTCTCTTCAGCAGACCGCAGCAACCAACAATAACTCCTCAACCGCGTGCCCTGCAAAACGAATGTAGATACTGCTCAGCTGCTGGTTTTCCATGACAGTTTCACTGGCACAACGAATGTCCGCGCCACGGCAATGTGTCCGCTATTGATACTGAACGGGGAAACGAGGAAAGCGACCCAGAGTTTCATTAATACACTTCAGTGCTCTCATCAACGGAAAGCCAGTATATGCAATTCTCGATACAGGAGCAACAATTACTTGTATCAGCGAGGATGTGTACAAACAGCTAAAACTTCAGTTGATGAGAGACTCCAGCATCATAGTCCAGCAAGTTGCATCAAGCATTCGAACTTTGGGTCGCGTAAACATTCAGTTACAAATTGGGAACGTCATAAAGAAAGTTCATGCCCATGTGCTGCGAGGCATGAGAACGCAATTAATTCTTGGCCTAGACAGCGCTTCATACTTCAATCTTTCTGTAAATCTGGAAAGCAAGTCAGTGACACAAGCGCGTGAGAATATGAACCTTCCGCATCACAATGAAAAGAAAACCATTCAAGCCCCGCTGATGCGAACCCTTACTTCAGAAAACTTATCAGAGCATGAGTCTGTGGCGCTCGACTCTCTTTTAAGCAAGTATAACGAGATATTTTCGAAATCTCAGACAGATATTGGGTGCATCACTACTGAGAAACATAGGATCGCACTTACCAATGCTGTCCCTATTCGTCGAGCACCATACCGACGTTCACAGGCAGACAAAGTGGAGATCAACAAACAAGTTAACGCTCTCCTCAAGCAAGGTGTTGTGAGGCCTTCATTATCGCCCTACGCCGCACCTGTCATTTTAGCAGAAAAGAAAGGTGAAGGACGCACTCGTCTATGTATTGACTACCGGAAACTCAATGCCATAACGGTACCCGACTTTCAACCAATTCCACGTACAGATGATATTCTTGACCACTTGGGAAAGGCGGAGTTTTTCACTACGTTGGACGTCACGTCGGGATACTGGCATGTCCAAATGCATCCTGACGATGTTCAGAAAACTGCATTTGTCACGCCTAATGGTCATTTTGAGTGGTTGGTAATGCCGTTTGGGTTGAAGAACGCTCCAGCTACATTTGAAAGAGCCATGAAATCAATAATAGCGAAACATCAGCTCACCAATGTTATCAATTACTTTGACGATGTGTTCGTATACTCAGAGACATTTAATGATCATATACGACACCTTGAGGTGCTATTGAAAGCTCTCAAAACCGAGAACGTAAAACTCAAACGAGAAAAGTGCCAATTTGCACGCTGCAGCATTGAATACCTGGGCCACAGAATTTCACAAGGAACAGTGACACCTAAGCAAAGTAATGTGGCTGCCATACTCAAATTTCCGACACCAAAACGAGAAAAAGATCTCCAGCGTTTTCTGGGCACTGTAAACACCTACCGTCAGTAAATCCCCCACTTCAGCGATATCGCTCTTCCACTCACAAAACTACTCCACAAAGGCAGCAAGTGGGTGTGGACAGAAGCATGCGAGCAAGCCTTTCGTGAACTGAACGAGCGGATAACTGAAGAACCGGTGCTTCGCATATACGACCCTTCGAGACCATGTACTGTGTACTGTGACGCATCTGGCGAAGGCATCGGTGCAGTGCTGAAACAACCTGATGACAAAGGCAAAGAACATCCTGTTGCTTACTATTCCCGCAAACTACTTAAGCACGAGGTGAACTACGCTATTACAGAAAGAGAATGTCTTGCCATTGATAAATGGCATTGCTACCTTCATGGAAAGTCATTCACTGTTGTAACAGATCACTCTGCACTCCAGTGGCTGAAGAATGTTAAAAATCCTCAAGGTCGTCTCTTCCGGTAATCTTTGAAACTGTCGATGTATGATGTGAACATCAAACATCAAAAGGGAGCAAGTAAAGTCGAAGCAGATGCGCTCTCCAGAGCCCCAATAGTTAATCTTCTATCACACGACGACCTTCAGTGATGCAACAATGAGCGTCCAAAAGGAACGCACTCATTGGAAAATAACATCATCATCGTTAAAAGAAAAGGACTACAGAAAATATACGTGCCCCGTGAACTACGCCCAACCATTCTGAAGAATGCACATCAACATTTTGGGCATATCGGAGTGAAGAAGACGCTATCACTCCTGTCTCCGCAATATTATTGGCCGCATATGGTAGCCGATGTTTCCACTTACATTCGGCATTGTGATACATGCCAGAGATGCAAGAAGACGAAAACAAAAAAGTTTGGGACGCTTGAATCACTGCCTCCAGCTGAAGAGCCCTTCGACCTCTTTGCATAGACACCATTGGAGGATTTTCTGGATATGGCTCGTCAAAAAGGTTTATACACTTGGTTATTGATCATGCAACTCGCTACGTATGGGCGTTTGCTCATAAAAGTGAGAACAGCGACGCCTACATTTCATGCTTAAAAACAATTTTTTCTTCTGGAAAACCACGGAAGCTCCTTTCAGATCGTGGAACAGAATTTACCGCAGGAAAATTCAAGCAGTTTTTAAAACATAATCGTATACACCAACTATTTACCTCATCTCATCATCCACAATGAAACGGCATGAACGAGCGGACAAACCAGACTATCGTAACGAGACCTAAATGTAAGATCAATGACGAACCACAGAAGTCTTGGACTAAGCTGCTTCCGGAGGTAATTGACGAATACAACAGAACACCCCCCGAAGTGACCGGCTACGCACCTTCCTTCCTAATGTATGGAATTCCATCTTATCCTACTGTACTGGAACAACGAGAAGAAACTGTCGAAGAAGCGCGAAAAACTGCAGTTACCAATTCTATCGTCTACCACAATAAGAACAAAGTCATTTATGATAGAAAATTTCTTCCGATTGAGTTCCAAGTCAGTGACCTTGTCCTTTACGAGACACCATGGCATCCCAACAACGGCAAACTGAGTTCCGTCATGGAAGGACCCTACAAGATTCAACGCAAGGTCTCAACAGTGAACTATGAGATCAACTGCTGCGTGCTACCCTTACGTAGAAACTCTGATATTGTTCATGTTAGCAAACTGCGGCTTTATTTTGAACCTTGTGAACTGAGACTTTCTCGAGGGGAGGGGGAAGTGTGACGCATTAACAAGGTGATTCTAGGAGAAGCCGACGAAGATGAAGTGCGCGTGCATTAGAATAAACGTATGGCACCTGGACCACGACGTGTCTCCATTTTGTAGCTTCATATATATATATATATATATATATATATATATATATATATATATATATATATATATATATATATATATATATATATATATATATATATATATATATATATATATATATATTAAAATAGAGGTGTTGTACGTCGAGAAAGGTTCAGACGCAGCTTGGCAAAATGAGCTTTAACAGGCAGGTCTGGCTAAAATGGCGAACAGCGTGCGCGAGCTACTACTGCAGCCACCGATCATCGTCGTCTTCTTCATTGCCAGCAGAGCGTCCGTTATTCAGATTAATTAATTCATTACAATTACTCCCCGCGAAATAAGGAGCCATCCTGGCGACCTATGGACAAGTAAACACGGGAGGGTCGTAGCAGGGCTTAAGTCTCGAGACGTGGACAATTTCCTGGCCACGACGACGTTGGTCAGAAGATGGTTCCAGTGGCTCGATGAGATATTTCACCGGTGACGTTTTTTGTAGCACACGATATGGGCCGTGATACTTGGGGACCAACTTGGTAGAAAGGCCAGGTGTAGCCGAAGGGACATGCAGCCAGACGAGTGAACCTGGATCGTAGGAAGTAGTGTTATTTGATGCGTCATGGTGGTGTTTTTGGCGTCCTTGGTCTTGAGTTGTGAATGATCTTGCCAGTTGGCGGCATTCTTCAGCGTATGTAGCGGCTTGAGACAAAGTCGTGGACTCTGAGGAGTCAGGTTTGTACGAAAGGATGGTGTCCATAGTGCAAGAAGGTTCGCGTCCGTAAAGGAGGAAAAAAGGAGAGAACCCAGTAGTGCTTTGAATGGCGGTATTATAAGCGAACGTGACAAACGGGAGCACTCGGTCCCAATTGGAGTGGTCTGACGAGATATACATAGACAGCATGTCACCAAGGGTGCGGTTGAAGCGCTCTGTCATTCCATTGGTCTGGGGATGATAGGCGCTTGTAGTGCGGTGAACGACGTGGCACTCACGCAGCAATGCTGTGATGACGTCTGACAAGAATACGCGACCACGATCACTCAGTAACTCCCGAGGTGCTCCATGCCGTAATACGATGTTGTGAAGAACGAAAGTCGCAACGTCCTTTGCTGTAGACGAGGGAAGGGATGAAGTTTCGGCATACCGCGTGAGATGGTCGACGGCAACTATGATCCAGCGGTTACCGTCAGCGGTGTTGGGAAGGGGACCGTAGATATCGATGCCGACGCGGTCGAATGGTCGGGACGGGCATGGTAAGGGTAGCAAGGTACCGCTGGCGTGACAAGGGGGAGTTTTTCGTCTCTGGCACGTCGAGCAGGCCCGAACGTATTGTCGTATAAAACGGTACATGCCACGCCAGTAATATCGGAGACGTATGCGAGAATAAGTCTTCAAGAAACCTGCGTGGCCACATTGGGGGTCGTCATGAAACGTGGAACAAATTTCGGATCGCAGATGACGTGGAATCACGAGTAGCCACTGACGTCCACCGGGTGCGTAGTTGCGTCGGTACAGCACGTCGTCGCGAGTGGCGAAGTGCTCGACTTGCCGACGCAATGTGCGAGAAGGGGGGGAAGCCGTGTGCCCAGTCAGGATGTCTAGAATCGAAGCAACCCAAGGGTCCTTGCGTTGCTCAGATGGCATCTCGGCGATGGTGACGGCAGTGGCATCACAGGTTAGACTTTCGCAGCAGTCCGGGTCAGGGGGTAGCGGCGAACGGGATAGGGCGTCTGCGTCCGAATGTTTCCGGCCGGAGCGATAGACCACGCGAATATTATAATCTTGGAGGCGTAATGCCCATCGGGCGAGGCGACCGCTTGGATCCTTCAGTGACGACAACCAGCAGAGGGCGTGGTGGTCAGTCACGACGTCAAAAGGGCGCCCGTACACGTAAGGTCGAAATTTCTCTATCGCCCAAATAATGGCGAGACATTCCTTTTCAGTGACTGAATAGTTGGTTTCGGCTTTGCTAAGAGTTCGGCTTGCGTAGGCAACCACATACTCTTGGAAGCCGTCTTTCTTCTGTGCAAGAATAGCGCCTAGCCCGACACCACTAGCGTCGGTGTGGATCTCTGTGGGTGCCGATGGGTCGTAGTGTCGCAGAATAGGCGGCGACGTGAGGAGGCGGCGCAGTTCATTGAAAGAATCGTCACAGGTGGCAGACCAGGCGGAAAGGTCTCTAGAGCCGGCGAGGAGCTTGGTCAAAGGAGCGATGATCGTCGCGAAATTGCGGACGAAGCGCCGGAAGTAAGAGCAAAGGCCTATGAAGCTTCGGAGCTCTTTCATGGTGGTCGGTTTGGGAAACGCTGAAACGGCTGTAAGTTTGGCAGGGTCAGGAAGAATGCCATCTTTTGAAACCACGTGGCCAAGGATCGTAAGCTTTCGAGCAGCGAAATGGCACTTCTTCAGATTCAGTTGCAGCCCCGCGGCAGAAATACACGCGAGGATTTTCTCGAGGCGGGTTAAATGGGTTGCGAAATCGGTTGAAAAGACGACAATGTCATCTAAATAACAAAGGCAAACGTTCCATTTGAGGCCTCGAAGGATAGAGTCCATCATCCGCTCGAAAGTAGCTGGTGCGTTGCAGAGGCCGAAGGGCATGACTGTGAATTCGTAAAGCCCGTCGGGCGTGATGAAAGCAGTTTTTTCACGATCGGCCTCTGCCATGGGTACCTGCCAGTATCCAGAGCGCAGATCTAAAGAGAAAAATTCGGCTCCCTGTAGGCAGTCCAAGGCATCGTCAATGCGTGGCAGCGGATAGACATCCTTGCGCGTGATTCGGTTGAGACGCCGGTAGTCCACGCAAAACCTGATGTATCCGTCCTTCTTCTTCACCAACACAACTGGAGAGGCCCAGGGACTGCTTGACGGTTCGATTATGCCACGTGTCAGCATGTCGTCAACCTGTTCATTGATGGCACGGCGTTCGGTAGTCGACACACGATATGGACGCTGCCGTATTGGCGTCTGTTGACCGGTATTTATACGGTGAACGACAGATGACGCTCGACCTAAGGAAGGCTGATTGTCGTCAAACGAGGCTCGAAAATGCTGTAGGAGCTTGATCAGCTGTTCCTGCTGCCCAGGGGTGAGGTTACAATCAATGGACTTGCGGAATACATCTATAGGTTCATTAGCGTCTGTTGCGGGTGTAATGGCACAAGTCGGTAAAAATGGCTTGTCTGGATAGATCGGGTCTTCGAAAATACAATTTAAGGTCTCGAGGCTTCCCAGACACTCGCCGCGTAGCAGGATGAGAAGAAACGTTGCACGCATAAAGTACCGCCGAACTATTGGAAAAGTTGATGACGGCAAACGGGAGGACGATGGTTCGGTGTTGCACACTAGCTATAGTTGGCTAGAACAGGAGCGTCGAGTTAGTGGCAGCAGGGGAAAACACAGGCACTAGGACGGCGGACAACGGCGCGATGCGGACGTCAGCTGCGGCAAACACTTTGGAGGGACTGTGGTGGTCGATATCAAAGCACGGATTCGTCAACGTGAGTTCAGCACGAGCGCAGTCGACGAGGGCCTGATGGGTAGAAAGGAAATCCCATCCTAGTATGACGTCGTAAGATGAACGTGGGAGAACAACAAAGTTGACGGCGTACCAAACATCTTGAATAAAAACGCGTGCTGTGCACTGAGCTGTCGGCGCGATAAAATGGGAGGTGGCTGTACGCAGAGCAAGATTCGTAAGCGGCGTTGTAACTTTTCTCAAATCGCGACACAGTTTTTCACTAATTACAGAAACGACGGCGCCTGTGTCGACAAGTGCACGTACAGCAACACCTTCTACTAGCACATCAATTTCGTTGGTTGGACAAAGAGGAGGTCTTAGAAAGTTCGACGGCGACGCAGTTCTTGCCTCCGGAACTGCGGCTGTCAGTTTTCCTCTCGAGCGGGGCTCGTGCGCCGAAGCATCGGGGAGACCGATCGGCGACGGGGCGGTAATGACCGGCGAGAATCGACAGGGCGTCGTGGGGACAATGAGTCGGTGATAGGAGAAGATGGTCGCCGGGGATTCTGGGCAGCCTGGTAATTTGCAGAATTCCCATGGTCTGGAGGCTGGAAGTTGCGACGGCGACAGTAGCGTGCTATATGTCCCACGAAACCGCATGCGAAACATATGGGCCGATTATCCGAGGTGCGCCATGGGTTAACGACAGAAGGTGCAGGGGGCGAAACGGGATGGGGTGCCGTGTATGTAGGCAGCGTCGTAGGGTAGGAGGACCCGGTGCCCCTGTATGCGCCAGAGACAGGTGGGGCTGGGGGTCTAGCAACGACGGCAGCGTAGGTCAGCGGCGTAGGGACAGATGGCGATGGAGGCAGTGCCTGCGTGACCTGTGTCTCAATGACCTGGCGTAGACGTGGGTCTAACGATGTCACTGGCGCGGATGCTTCGGCCACAAGAGAAAGCTGACGCGCAACTTCTTCACGAATGAACTGTTTGATGTGGGGCAGTAAGACGGTGTGATCAGCAGCGACATCGTGCACGAGGGCGGAAACTTCAGCCGTATCTTCAGCGGCCCTGCGCGTCGAGACACGCTGCTTACGCAACTCGTCGTACTCCTGACAGAGCTGCACAACATCGGTGATGGTCTGTGGATTCCGAGCGACGAGCATCTGGAAGGTATCGTCGTCAACTCCTTTGATGATTTGCTTGATTTTGTCGCGTTCGGTTAGAGATTCATCGACGCGCTTGCAAAGAGACAAGACATCTTCAATGTAACTTGTAAAGGTCTCGTCCCTGCGCTGGATTCGACTACGGAGACGCTGTTCCGCGCGAAGCCGGCGCACGGCGGGACGACCGAAGACCGCGGCGATGGTGGTCTTGAAGGCGGACCAGTTGGTGATTTCGCCTTCGTGGTTCTTGAACCAGAGGCTGGCCACATCATCGAGGTAAAAGCGCACGTTTGTGAGCTGGTCGCAGGCGTTCCACTTGTTGGAAGCGCTTACGATTTCGTACTCGACGAGCCAGTCCTCGACGTCTTGTTCGTCGTTGCCGCGAAAAATTGGTGGGTCGCGTTGCCGAGGCACGCCAGTACAGTAGACTGTCGTTGGTAAGGCAGCTTGAGAAGGGCCAGGAGCAGTCATGGTGAACGGTGAGGGTAGTGTCCGATTGCGAAGTTCCAGGTTGATGGGAAGCCCGGCTCCTCCACCACTTAAAATAGAGGTGTTGTACGTCGAGAAAGGTTCAGACGCAGCTTGGCAAAATGAGCTTTAACAGGCAGGTCTGGCTAAAATGGCGAACAGCGTGCGCGAGCTACTACTGCAGCCACCGATCATCGTCGTCTTCTTCATTGCCAGCAGAGCGTCCGTTATTCAGATTAATTAATTCATTACAATATATATATATATATATATATATGTGTGTGTGTGTGTGTGTGTGTGTGTGTGTGTGTGTGTGTGTGTGTGTGTGTGTGTGTGTGTGTGTGTGTGCGTGTGTGTGTGTGTGTGTGTGTGTGTGTGTGTGTGTGTGTGTGTGTGTGTGTGTGTGTGTGTGTGTGTGTGTGTGTGTGTGTGTGTGTGTGTGTGTGTGTGTGTGTGTGTGTGTGTGTGTGTGTGTGTGTGTGTGTGTGTGTGTGTGTGTGTGTGTGTGTGTGTGTGTGTGTGGTTGACAAACGCGCAGCGATTCTAGAGGCTGCTTGTGCCTCTTCTTAGGTTGTAATTGACTCCCAGCAGGGGGAACCACTATTTCGCTCCTTCTTGCTTCACCTACAAAGGGCACTCTAAAGAGCGTTTTCTTCTTGTTTGCCAATCCCTTCGCACTTGCAGTTCCGCCTCCACGAGTGCCTGCTGCAAGGAAACGATACGAGAGCAGCGACCTACTTGTCAATGAACCGGCACACTTTAGACTTTTTATCGTGCTCCCACGGCAGAATCCGATATAAGTCGCTGACGTAGAGTCGTCGCGAGACGGCAATAAGACGTCCCGAGTCTTGGCAGGTCTTCGGGCATACTTTCGAGACGGCCTGCAGGGTGTGCAAGGGTTACGTTCGTGCCAATCTGCGGGACATGCGCGCGATACGCACATCGATTCTTTGAGTGCGTGATTGCAGCCCTCGTGCGGACACGAAGACCTGGAGAAGCGTGACAATGTTGCCGTTCGCAACCAACAAAATGACGTGTCTCGTATCCACGGTGTGTCTTTTAGCAGCCGTCCAGCTGACGTATGTAAGTGCGTGCTTCGTTATCCGTACCTTAATGCTGATGACTTGTCTGCTGTCCAGGCTGGGACGAATCTCACGTTATATGAACTAAAACTCATTTGCACCCCAAAATCACACCTAAATACATTGCGTCATAAAGCCCGAGCAAGATACATAAAAGCGGCAAATATCCAGAGAATCTGTAGTAAGCACCAAATACTGGTACATATTAGAGTCAATGTTATAGACTATCTAATTAGGCGTTTCGCAAGCCAATTTACAATTTTCCAATATAAACTGTTCGCCCAGCCTCGTTGCTTCTAAAGTGGCCTGATTGGTCCTGCCTATTTAAGCAATTAAGCGGAACACCAAACAAGCTGTGTGGCTTCGTGCGATAGCCGGAAACGTGCAGTCGTGAGTGTGACTGCATATTTTTAAACTCTGACTACAGACAGTTGGTGCATCCTGTAAAGACGCAACACTATACCCATATAGGACGCTAAAAAGCGGAACAAAGAATTTATTCGCATATCTACCACAACGGATGTTACCAACTGACAGCACCAGCACATCTCTAATCTCCGCGCTGGCGGATACGTACGCCCGTCTGCGCATCCTTTCGATACATTATTATGACAGAGTAGTGCTAAGGAACGAATACGCAAGGATTGAGAGGAAGACAGGGCATGTACACTCAGTAATTATTGAGTCGCCGATATTCTAATGAGAGAAAGAGGTATCTGTAGCTCCACTTTTATAGAATATAGATAGAATATAGTATTAGCAATAAGACGCATTAGTTTTATCTTATGTCGGCACGACATTAAGTTATAGCCACAGAGATATCTCCTCTGTTGTGTTCGATTACATAAATGAACAAAAAATTTGACGCTCCAGTCGACTTTCATTGCGTTATACTTTTAGTCCCAAAGTATTCACTATTTGTGTTATATATCCCATCTGCTCTGGCCGCTTGCTTGATAAGCATTTTCATTTATTCACCTACGTTTTCACTGTTTCTCAGATCGGTACGTCTTGACCTTGAAAAGATACTAAACAGGAAAACGATTGTTCTCGTACTGTTTATTACTCTCTAGCAATACCCGAATGACACGAGAAGACGCTTGGTGAAAGAGAAAATTCCCAACAAGCAAGTGTGGGTGGCAACGCCACTTTGCAATTCCCGCACCAATTGCCGTGCCTTCGTAGATGTCGTCTGGTAAGGCCTATGTCGTCCCTAATTGGTAAAAACATGGTACGTACGCTGTCCTTTGATGGGGCCGGAGGCTTATCATATTAAAATTCAACGAGTTTTGTGAAGCCAATATCCCCCAAATACGAATAATACACTTTGAAATCCCGTAACGTCACGCTAGGAGTTTTCGGCTCTAGATTTTCGAATGGAACTTTGACCTGGAATTGCCCCTCCATTTGTAGAATTGTGATGGTTATATTAAAGACATCGTTGCATTAAAAGCAAAATTTATCGGTCTAAGAGGATTCGTAGTTTCATTTTAGCGTGCCTTTAAACATATTACACCACTCGGTAACTGTTATACGATGGCATTTTGCGCAAAACAAAAACAAAACGGACAAGAAGCAACAGAGCACAGACAAGCCATCCACAATGGCATAGCTACTCGTCCAACACTTGGTTCTTCTCAGTACTTGGCCAGTTCCCCTTTATGCACGTGCACCATCAAGAAGAAGGGCATCATCACCATCGTCATCATTACGATCATCAGTCACAAATAACTTGCCCACTTATCGGTTATTCTGCATCGCATCTTTAGTCGTCGGCAAGCGTAACTGGAATGCTCCGCAGCATGTCCAGAAAAGACTTGATTGACGCCAGCGCCGCTTAGCTTTGGATTTTGTTGCCGAGATGCTATAGCAATGCATGCCGACGTACTGTCCAAGCATGCCAATGTATTATCTCGGCAGCAGCGGCCAGCGCTTCGCGACGGGTTTCAGTGAAACCATTGCCCACGCCGCGGAGCGTTCGATTTCAGCCTGCTGACGACTTTACACTTCGTTCATGCATTCTCTATCCGCAGGCTGCGTCTTGTCCGGAACCTTCGAGTGTCGACGTGGTCGACGTCGGCAGCGACTTTGTCACGTTCAGATGGAATGCGACGGAGTGAGTATACCTGCATACTGGCACGCTCGTGCCTGCAGGGGCGAAAGCTTTTTTCATTTAAAGCTAGTATTGCCGTTGGTGCTTCGCCATAAGCGTTGGGCCCGTAGCCAAAAAGCGTATCCTAGCCCCGCCACCCTCCCCCAAGTTCGTAATAAAGGGTTGTTTCAGCCTGAATAAATAATTCAACAAGGTCTTCAACAAGTACCCCCCACCCCCCAAAAAAAGAAATTCTGGCCCCACGCTTGATAAGCGTACGCACTGATTTATACTGGAGTAGGCCAAGTTTAACAGCAGTGCCCCCCCCCTTCAATGGTCAATCTTGAAAGAAAGCGAGCTTCATCATTGGATGCAACAGAGAGAGAGAGAGAGAAACGAGAAAAAAGGAAGGCAGGGAGGTTAACCAGATGCTAGTATCCGGTATGCTACCCTACACTGGGGTTGGGGAATAGGGGGTTGAATGAGAAAGGGAGAGTTAAAAATAAATAAGAGAAAAACACCGACACACACGCACACACAAAATCAGTCCACTCAGAGGCGTTCCGACAGGCCAGTAGTTCGTAAGAAGCCCAGTAGCGCTTGCACGACTTTCTTCTGTGACGATCAGTCATGACGATGGCGCAGTATACTTTCTTCTGACAGCGGCCGGTCATCTAACCTGTTAAGTTTATTAGAAAGGTGTTGTCTTTGCAGGTTGTATTTGGGGCAGTCACACAGGATATGTCGAATTGTTTCTTCATCTCCGCAGTGTGCACAGTCGGTGGTGTCAGCCATACCTATGCGGAACGCGTACGCACGGGTAAACGCGACTCCCAACCATAGTCTGCACAGAGCAGTAGCGTCGCCTCGTCGAATTTTGTTGGAAGCTGCATGCTTAACGTTGGATCAAGGGATCATAATCTTGCATGCGTAAAGAGAGGCTCATTCCAAAGAGCCATGGAGCGTTGGCGAGCAAGAATGCGGAGCCTCCTAGCAGCGTCCGTCCTTGAGAGAGGTATTGACTGGTCGTTGTCTTCTGTATGGGCTGAACGGGCAGCTTGATCAGCTCGTTCGTTACCGATAATTCCACAGTGGCTTGGCAACCACTGAAATATAACGTGGTGCCCTTTCTCTGTTATATGGTATAGCATTTCTGCTGTTTCAAATACCAACTGCTCGTGTGGACCATGGCGTAGATTTGACAGAAGTGACTGCAGTGCCGCCTTGCAGTCGCAGAAAATCGTCCCCCGTTGCGTGCTTTGGTCCTTAATGAAACGCAGCGCAGCGCGAAGCGCTGCAAGCTCTGCTGCCGTTGTTGTGGTTGCATGAGCTATCCTGAATTTGATGGCTGTGGCGTGCGTTGGAATAACGACCGCCGCTGTTGAGCTGTTTGGCAGGACGGAGCCGTCGGTGTAGACGTGGGTGCAGTCTTGGTACTTCTCGTACAGCAGAAGTAAGGCGAGCTGCTTGAGGGCTGGTATTGAGAAATCTCGTTTTTTCTGGATGCCTGGTATTGTCACGTTGATGACTGGCTGTTTGAGGCACCGTCGAGGAATTGAAGGTCTCGCCGCGGGCGTAAAACCAGTTGGTAGGGAGTCACCATGTGTAGTTATTGTTCGACAAAAGGAAGTATGAGGTCTATCTACTGGTAGAAAGGCTAGGTGGTGATGAGGAGTCCGGCCCACATGCCTTATGTGCGTCCTCAAAGCTTCAATTTCAATATGGGTCTGCACGAGGTGGTCTTTGGCTATAGCTATAGTCGCCATTGTTGAGGCACCCTGAGGAAGACCTAGACATATTCGAAGCGCCTGTGCCTGAACGCTTTGTATCATGCGTCGACTTGTTTTGCTGGCGTTTGATAATGCAGGCAGACTGTATCGTAAAAAGCCAAGGAAAAGCACCCTGTAAAGTCTTAACATAGCATTAGGCTGCATTCCCCATGTCTTTCCAGCGAGAAACTTGAAAAGATGGCATATGCCTGTCAATCGCTTTTTCAAATACGACACATGGGGGCTCCATGATATGTCTCTGTCGACTATGACACCCAGAAATTTGTGAGATCGACGATATGGTATATTTTGACCGTTAATTGACACTCTGTAATTCGACATGGGTTTGCGCGTAAATGCCAGAAGAGCGCACTTTCCGGAGGAAATTTCCAGGCCTCGATTGCGTAGATACAAAGTAGTTGCAGTAGCAGCTCTCTGTATTCTCGCTCGTAACTGCAGGCGAGTTACCGCAGATGTCCAGATGCAGATGTCATCAGCGTATATTGATAGATAAATATTGTTTGGTAGGTGCGTATTGAGAGCGATTAGTGTTATATTGAATAGCACGGGGCTCAGTACACCACGCTGAGGGACGCCACGACAATTGAAATGTGTAGACGTGTTCCCGGTCTCTGTACTCACAAAATAGGATCGCATTTGGAGATAACTGCGTATCCACTTAAACATTCGGCCACCCACTCCAATCTCTTCTAGTGCAGCAAGGACAGCTTCATGTGTAACGTTATCAAAGGCTCCTTTGACGTCAAGTAACAGAGAGGTGCAAAGACGCTTATGGCCTTTCTCGTGTTCAACGTACGTGATTAGCTCGATGACGCTATCGATCGGTGATCGACTACGTCGAAAGCCAGCCATGGAATTTGGGTAGATCTCATGATACTCCAAGTACCACTCGAGCCTGCCGAGAATCATTTTCTCCATCACTTTACCCACGCAACTAGCCAATGCGATCGGGCGATAGGAGGAGAGTACCAATGGTGATTTGCCAGGTTTTAGTAATGGTACTAGACGACTAGTTTTCCAACTTAAGGGGACAGTGCCCTCTAGCCAACAATCATTATATAGCTGAAGTAGAGCTATTCTCGCGCGCTCACCCAGATGGCATAGGGCTCTGTAGGAGATTCCATCAGGTCCTGGTGCGTAGGTCCGTTTGCCTGAAGCGAGTGCTGCTTTGAGCTCCTGAATGGTGAACGGGAAGTCCATACAGGAGTCACGTGGTGGTGGACAAGTGCTCGAAAGTGGTGAGCTGCTGATGGCTGGAGTTTGCCCTGATAATCCGGCACAGAGCTCTTCAGCAACGTCCACATCTGGTCGATTTTGGTGAAGGGCTAAGGCCTTGAATGGTGACTTCTGAATGGGTGATGACCGCAAACCTCTAACCGTCCTCCATATCTGCGATAAAGGCTTACGAGGGTCGAGTGACTCGCGGAAAGTAATCCAGTGTTGGAATTCTAGCTTGTCCAACCGACGTTTGATCTTCTTCTGCATACGTCTAGCAGTCCGTAAATTTTCTATGTCCTTCGTGCACCGGTACCTTCTTTCAGCTCGTCGTCACAAGGCTCGAAGCTGCTCCAGCTCTATGTCGATGTCCGTGATTCTTACAGGGCATGGGATCGTACACACAGTCTCTTTTACAGTGCTCTTGACGGCCTCTTGTAAATCGGATATGTGTTCTTGGCGTTGGTCTTCCATACGGGACTGAAATTTTTTCCAGTCCACTCTTTTAACCATGTCGCGCACTTTAGGAGGCGACAATCCTCTGATCTTGACGTATGTTGGAATGTGATCACTCCCGTGCGTTTCTATATCCGTGAACCATTCAGTATGTTTCACTGGGCTTCGCGAAACAAAAGCCAAGTCGAGACAGCTACTGTATGTGGAGCCACGTATAAATGTAGGACTGCCATCGTTCAGTAACCAAAGTTGGTTGTCGGAGGCAAGACACCAAGCTTCTGCCCTTCATGATGGTATTCCGACTTCCCCATAATGTATGATGAGCGTTGAAATTCCCAATGATAACACACGGGTCAGGAGTTAACGCTATGATGTCTCGTAGTCTTTTTTGATCGAAACGGCTTGATGGTGATAGGTATGCGCCAACCACAGTGATGTTGAGTCTCCTCTTTTTCACTCTTAAGCATACGTATTGGTTTCCGTCATGAGGTGGTACAGGTTTAAGGATGTAAGTGAGGTCTCGGCGAATGTACACCAGAACCTTGCTGCTTTCAGTAACAGTAGACGACCTAAAAGGTTCGTATCCCAAGAGTCGTATTGCACTCGATAAGTTCGGTTCACAAATGACGATTACGGGAAACATATTGACGTACACAAATCGACGAAAGTCACCAATGCGCGATCTCAGTCCCCTGGCATTCCACTGCAGTATTGCTGCTTTACGAACCTCATCCGTGAAAGACAGTGGTGGGTTAGCCATGGTCTATTCTAGGGCTGCTAGTACTAGACTAAGCGCATCCAGTACTTGAAGGGCACTTTTGGCTGACGGTGTATTCATGTCGCTTAACAACATGCGAATGGTGTCCACTAATAATCTTAGCATCACCATCACGCGATGATCTGGCTTCCCGGCCGTTGCAGAATTTTGTGCTTGTTCTTGAGGCGGCTTCTGTTGAGGCTCAACAGGTCGTGTAGGCGGCTTCTGTTGAGGCTCAACAGATCGTCTAGGCTGAAGGGGTGGCCATTCCTTTGGAGAGAGTGCAAAAACTGAAAAGTGATTACGAGCTCCTAACTTACAGCCACCATCGATCAGATGTACTCGGCCGCCGTTATCGTCCAAAAGTTGAATGCAGTACCGTACCCCACGCTTGAACCAATGCAGAGAGAGGCTACGCCTGAGCGAACGTATGGGGCAGGCATAGGGGCCCCATTAGATTATCGTTGAGAAGGGGGGGGGGGGAGGGGGCTCTGCAACTGAAACAAGTCGTGCCTAACCAAGATTCGTAGTTAGTTCGCTATAACCGATCACTCACCTTCTCAGTGATCATTGTACATCGTTGCGACGCACCCAATTTCGAATTGGTTCCCACGTGCATCGACAACGCGCAGGCACCTTCCGAGCCCCCTGCACTGCGCGTGTGGCTTTCCGGGTGTCTACGCGAACGTCTGTTCGGCGGACGCCAATTCTTCGGACTGCAGCGAAGGCGTCACGGGTCTCACCACCACTCAGCTGAACCTGAGGCCCGGCTACACCCACACGGTCTGCGTGCAGACTCAGTGCTCGCCGGCCAACTTTTCATCGCCGGTTTGCAGGACTGTTCGCACCTTGGCTTCAGGTAGTGTGTATATGTAATCTGCTCGTGAAGTATCATTTTTCGATGAGCGTTTCTCCGTGTAGGCACTCTTTAGAGAAGTTGTGTTGCCCGGAATTATGGGCGGTAGCAACGCAAAAACTCACGCGACGAAGACAAGGGACACAAACAAGCGCTGACTCTTGAAATATACGTATTATCTGTACACATAAGATAAACATACAGAACATGCGCAGAGGGACCACTGAGGGGCCGTGTCAACGTCTCTGCGCATGTTCTGTATGTTTATCTTATGTGCTCAGATAATTTGTATATTTCAATGAATCTTCACTCGAGAGTCGGCGCTTGTTTGTGTCCCTTCTCTTCGTAGCGTGAGTTTTTGCGTTGCTACCGCCCGTATTGTGTCACCAACTAGCCCTAATATCAGTTTTGCCCGGAATAATAAATGACAGTATTTTGACTAGAGAACATCTAGGCTACGGCTGCATTCACCGAAGTGCCATAGAGGCTCTGAAAGATTGCACGACTCTCCAAAGAGAGTGTAATGATCTCCAAAGAGCGTACGTATCTCTTGTAAGAGAATTGTGTGAGTGGCAAGCCAACCCTCAAAAAGGAGCCAAAGAAATATTGTCTTTTTCGGAGTTCACTTGATTGTCGCCTACCGCGTAATTTGTCAAAAAAAGCGCCCTCCTCGTGGACTAATGTGTAGTCTGTCACTCGTATTAATTGCATTGCCCATAGTGTCAGAGTCATGAGGCATTAGTCCGTTCAATCGCCTATTTATTGGTCGATTTATTGATTCGTTCACTTTCGTTCTTTTCAGAACCTGCGAAAAAAGTCCCCCACCTAGAAGTTTCATCGGGTGGTACCAAGAAATTGGAAGCCTTTTGGACGAACATTCACGACGCTGGTGACAGTGACGACGGCGTTGTGAAGCACTACGAGGTGTCGTGGTGGAAGCGCGGACCTCGCCAGGACAGCGCGCCCGCCGAGGGCAAGACTACCGCACTCACCAACGGATCCTCTATAACAGTGGACCAGCTGAAGCCCCACACCACTTACGCCGTCCAGGTTGTCGCGGTCTGGCAAAGCGGCAACACCACGGTGCGACGCCCGTCGAAGATCGCTACAACTACGACCTATCCAGAAGGCCTCGTACGCGTGTCTGACGTCACCCTCTCGACCACCAATCGAAAGCCTTCTCTGTGCGACGTGTCCGCCAAATGGACTGTGACGGCCCCAGACCCGGAGGCAGTCGAACACCACAAATACCGAGTCACTCTATGCGTGGGTTCTCAAGCACTCGCTGACGAAGGCTGCCTCAACACGACGGTCCAGGGTGGTCGCACAAGAGTGACCTTCCCTGGAGTGCGAAATTTCGCCACTCTTTTTGCCTCTGTGCGACCGGTTTTTAAAATTCCGGGTAATGAATTCGAAGGTGAAGCCAGTGTGACACTAGGTACGAGTTGGACACCTGAGCTTCCGAGAGTCGAAGATCTGGTCGTCAGCGAGGTGACTGGCAAATCGGCTCACGTTTCCTGGTCGAAGCTGGCAGAGCTCGACGGCGTCGCCGGTGCTCACTACCGCGTTAGGCTGAGCGCGAACGAAAATCAAAGGCCTGCAGAGGACGCTGGGACAAACGTCGTCGAAGAACAGCTGCTGGATGCCGGTGAGGGTGTCCTGGAACAGTACGTGGTGCGAGAAGTCCCTGCGAGTAATGGCGGCTTGGACCTTGTAGACTTGAAGCCGTGGACAAATTACGCGGTCACCGTCACGCCAGGAGTCACAGCGATCGGAGTCGCTGCAGTGGGTGAGAGCGCTAACACAGCCTTCGAAACACCAGCCGAACGTAAGTTCTTCACGAGTTTTCGAACGTATACTCTGGTAAGAGTGCGGCCTATCGGAACACTCGCGAGTGCTCCAAAACTTTTCGATGTGTTCGAGTGTGACCAATCGCAAGGCATATATATTTTCGAGTATATTTTTGATACCTCTGAGGGTGTCTTGAGTATTTCACAGCATTATTTGCGATACCAATTCGAAACTACTCAATCTCACTGCGTCAGTTCAGTTTAACTAGCATGCCTTACCGCAACTTAATAACGCATGGCTGAATCCTTACTTTATTTTCGGTGTGTGCCCCTGAATCGCGGCGGCTGCTTCATTTCCTCCCTGTGTTCCTGATCTCGCTTTCACATAAAATTGTGCTTGATCCCGCTTTCATATAAAACATTCTTGTACAATAGTTGTCAACCTTTGAATGATTGGCGCGCTGTATTAACCGTGTTTACACCAACGCGACCTTGAGTAATAATTACCCATTAGATTTTTTTATAGCAGCTGCTCGTGGGTCCGGAATGTGTCCGCGTGACTTCGTTTAATTTAAATCGAAGCGTTTCATAGGTGACGGACTCCGGCGGCAGCCTACTCATAAAACCTGGCGCCAGTGGACGGAAACGCGATCTTCGGAAATTCGCCTGTCGCGTGCGTATTTGCATGCGCCATTTCGAAGTAATTGATGCTTTCGATAGTGGTTCTTGTCGGTAATCAGCTCTTTCTGATATGACAATCTGTTCTTTTATCGAGGTCACGACTCGTTTCACGTTGCCACATTTCATTGTTGCCTGGACATGAACGCAGTATACCGTTGTAGTTGCCTGCAGAAAATGAGTTTATATTGCTCTGATAAGCACATGGGCGAAGTGAAAGTGAAGGGCTCCAGCAATTTTAAGACGGGAGCGCAAGAAAAGACTAACACACGAGAAAAGACTGTTCCAGTGCGTTCCTGTCTTTTTAGACACCCGCCTGAAACTTGCTGGAACCCTTCAGTTTCAGATCGCGCACCAACTGGCTCGGCGAAGATCCCACTCACGGCGTGGAGAAAGGAAACAATTGGCAATGAGAAAAAAAAAAGAGAGGAAGGAAGAACTGAGAGGCAGAAAGAAAGAAAAAGGGAATCATATGAAGAGAAAGAAAGAAAGAGAAAAAAATGAAGAAAGATAGAGAAAGAAACAAAAAGAAAAAAGTTACAGCACGTC
The DNA here is from genome assembly GCF_043290135.1 of Rhipicephalus microplus. Classification (NCBI taxonomy): domain Eukaryota; kingdom Metazoa; phylum Arthropoda; class Arachnida; order Ixodida; family Ixodidae; genus Rhipicephalus; species Rhipicephalus microplus. Next base: position 62,573,773 of record NC_134707.1, on the reverse strand, counting down.
AGCTGCACAGGCGCAAAGCTTCACTTGCCCCCATTTTCTGGACAGGGAAATGGCTCGTGAATTTTCACAATGCACATTCCGAAATCAAAATTACAAAATACTTTTTGTTTACACTTCAGCCCCGAGCAAACCCCGGAGCGTGTCCGTTGTGGAACGCGAAGGCGCTCGCTACCTGACCTGGCTCCCTCCGGAATCGTGGAACGGACCCCGGACCGGCTACGAAGTCAGTGTCGCCTGCGTCGAGGATAACGTCAGGACCAGCAGACCCAGCGTAGTGCTGAGCCCCGAGGCGACGGAACTCGTGGCTCCCAGCGTCAGCCCGACCAAGTCTTGCACTTTGGGCGTCCGTGCTTTCAACGTCTACCGCGGGGAGTCCCTAGACGGAGACGTTGTATGGGTCCGCCTCACACCTACCAGGAGTGAGGACGTGGCGGTGGCTCAGCTGTATTCGAATGAAGCGTGAGCCCGTGGCAATGTCCGTTAGTGCGCCCAGCCATCTTGAACGACCGAAGTGGCTGGACGAATGTAAGGTTCAATAAAACTGACGGGTAAACGACTTAAAGGATCATAACGTTGTGATGGTTGCGTCTCGTCACACTTAGAAAAAGAATGTGCACCACCGGGGGCAACTGTACGCACTGTGGTGTGAAGTGTGAGGCAGCGAGAAAGAGGGTAGCGTTCCCTACTTCTTTCTCCACTTCTTACCCACACTCCCCTTTCCCACCCCTTTTACACTGTAATATGCTATGCACACTTCAACTTCTTACCTCCTCCTTCCCCTCCTACTCGCCCTCTATTCTCTTCCCTACCCCTAGCTACACTGTGCTGCTTACACTCTTTCCACCACGCACACTACGTCATGAATACACTTTTTCGTCGTCTGCTAGCAGCATTTTTGTCGGAGGTATGTCCAGCATTTTAATGTCCATCTCGATTAAATATTGGTGCATAAATTCAAAAATGAGTAGAAAAACAGTTTAGTTTTGAGCAGTTTATTCAAGAAATCTTTTAGAAAGGAAGTAACTTAAAATGCAGGATATGTCACTGTCACGTGGAAATACTTCTCCCAAAGGTACACCACCGTGCCTCTACCGCGTGGCGTTCCGACTGGCTGCGGCATAGCGGCGAGCTTTAGCGGGCGGAAAAAAACTTGGTCGCGAAAAGCGATCGAGCTTGCCGCCTTGTTTTCCTCCCGCTTTCACCGCCTGGAGAGGAGGTTTTCCCCGCGTTTCGCGTCGCCGCTCTGGCCGCGCCGCCTTTGGTGTGAACGAGCCTTTGTCCATGTCACAGTCCGCGCTTCAAGTTCCTATAAAATGTATTTTCACAAACTAACTCGTCTTTCAGCTAGACTTCAGTTGCACTATGCTGCACATGGCTAGGTATGCTCTCTCTTCTTTCTCTGTTGTCGTGTTTCTTTTTTTTTTAATTTCTTCGTCTGACTGTTTCTCGCTCTGTCTCTTTCTTCTCTTTCCGTACCTCTGTCCGCAACTATTCTCTCGCCCATCAGAGTTTTTGCATTCCTAGCCGGACAAACTAGCGCACGTGTTAAAGCAGTGACGCAGAAGATGAAGTGGTAGAAGATGAAGATGACAATGAAGAGAGTGCGCGTGCCAATTCATAATGACGATAGTCTTGAGTTGGCACCACGAGACAGTGTGGGTTGAAGTTGCTTCGGGTAAATGGGACGGCATGTCGCTGACCTGCAGCTCAGGAAAATGAACTTTCATGAAAGAGCAAAATCCTGCGCTCATTTCCCAATTGGTAGGATGTTCTTCCATCTCACTGTATTTGACGTGGGAGTCAGCGCAGCCACAAGCGGCAGGTCGGTGCAATATTATTCGATGCGCTCTCTGAAGGGCCACACGCAAAAAAAAAAAAAAAAACAGAGAGTAATCGCATGCATGTTAACAGGAAACTGTAGCCTAGATTTTACTTTTATTCCCTTTTCGATGTCTCTAAACGCAGAAACGTCCTCATTATTCGCACCCACCTGTGCTATTGTCACGTAAAAAAATAGAAATATGGCGCTTGTGTTGCGGAAATGTTTAGGCCGGCCACTTCCTGTTTCTTCATAAAAGTGCCGACTATATTACATATTTATTCAGTGGGGAATCTTCCCGATTCGCCGCAAGGCGTTCTACTTAAGCGCGTAAAGCGACTAACGTTTTCGTTACATGAATTAGAACTTCAACATCGCAACGATATTAAACCCTCCGCCTTTCCCGTGTCATAATCTTTTTCTCTTGTTCCTTATATTGGCTTGCTTTTCCGAAATAAAACTTCAGTTGATCAGCGCCTGTTCATGCTTACTTATTTTATGCTCCCCTCTGTTATTGCGTGGTTGTAACGTAAATCTGAACATTGCACAATATAGAGTATACCTAACCCCTAAACCCTGGTGGTGTTGCTATGGTCGTTAGAATATATTCTGTGGACTATGGTCCCTTGAGTGTATTCTAGGGACCATAGTGTTGCGGTTAGGGTGCTCAACTTCTGACCTTTAGGAGGAAACCAAACGTCGGCCGCTGCGTAGCTCCATTATACCGTCTTGGTACTCAGCACTTCCACCCAAATGTCACGGGGTGAGAGTATAGACAAAACGTAGAAAGAAATACATTTACAGATTGTACACGGAGTGCACAGAGTCCTTCAGCCAAGATGGCAGGGTGGCAACGACAACACCACCTCTTTTCTAATCGTCATTTTCGTCGCCTTGATGGACCATTCCTTGATTTTCGTCATGGTTTATATCGATACGATACATCTACTTCCGCAAGTCATTTATATGGTCTGATTTTCTATCAAATCGAATCGAATATCAGGCTAGAAACACATGCGGCGATTGCGTTTTTGGTTACGTTCGTTTCTAGCTCGTACAAATTATGCTTTCCACGAAGTTCGCGGAAAAGGGCACGTCGAACGAGTCGTCAAAAATAGTTCCTTCCGCTAAGTAATCGTATGCATCCGTACACTGCAAAATGAAGTTAAGTGAAGACAGATTTCTTGCACAAGAGGTTCGATTCGCAAGAACATTAATGCATATTTTTTAACTAGCCAGTCGAGACAAGTAGCAAAAATTAAGGTCCTTAGATTTTTTATAAAGTCCAGGGACTTTAGTATAAAGTATAAAGTCCAGGGACTTTAGGAACGACAATCTGCGTGCACATATGTGAACGAAGAGTCTCAAAGGGCCCATCACACGCGCTCTGTGTGTTACAAGTCAGCAGTAATTGTATTAGATAAGTGTTTCTCTTTTTTTTAATCACTATCTTATTGAAAAACATCATGACACATGTGCCACATACTATGTAATCTCACATGAACACATATATGTGTTCATACGAGAATAATTACTGGGTGGTATTGCTTCCGGAGAGGGTATCAGTATCACCTCCGAAGAGAAGGAAGAACGATCGACACATCGTATGTTTTTCTGAGCTCACACGTCCCCTCTATCGAACCTCAATGAGGAGGCCCACCACATGGCACGAGGCCTCACGTTCCACGCCCCGCTTAGAAGGGTCCTCTTCAGTCTCAAGGGGATGGAAATCCAGTAGAGTACTGAAGACAGAGTGACAGAATGACGAAATACTGAGAGATTACAAAAGTTTATCAAAATTCAGGCGTATTCGTCCCTCTCTCCAAAAAAAAAAAAAAACAAACTCAAACTTCACAGAGCCCAAGCGGTAGCTAGATAAGAGACAGTTATGAGCCCAGGCCTTCCCGAACTCAAAAGCATATAGCGTGCATCTCAAAAGCATATATATATATATGCACTCGTGTCACGCGGGCGTTTGGAAGGCCATTGAACCGATGTCTACTGAATCAACTATCAAGCACGAGCAGCCACACGGGTACTTTCAAAGGCCATTGACTCAATAGCCTATCGAAGTACCTATGGAGCACCCCACAGCTGCGTTAAAACTTCAGACACAGCGTGAACGTGTTAACGTTTACGAGCGGTAAAACGTGGCCACAGTTTTACTGCTGAGCATCGGTGGCGACGACTGTTTCTTTTTATAGATCGTGTGCTCAGATTTGGGTGTACGTTAAAGAACCCCCGGTGGCCAAAATTTTTGCAGTCCTCCACTACGGCGTCTCTCATAATCATATGGTGGTTTTGGGACGTTAAGCACCACATATCAATCATGAATCGTTTGATAGATCACAGAATCTACGGACAGGACAGGATGAGAGCATCGACTTCCACCGGTTGAATGCCTGCTCTTGTATTCGTAATTATCTATAAACAATTTATTGAAACGTTTTCACACCACCAACAAAAAACAGACGCATGTGTATATTGAAGTGTGCTTATATTCTTTCACTTACGGCACGAAAACGAAACCACACAATATTTGCGAGAAACACCTGAACCACTTAACGGCCGTAGAAGACTGCCGTGTAGCAGCGTGACAGCTCTATTGAGTCGATGGAGCTTCGGCGTTTCGATGGCCGTCGACTTGATGGCCTTCTTTGAAATGTTCCCGTGTGACACAGGTATAAGAGGAGGGTGGGGGGGGAGTAAAGCCTGTCCCGTACATTGACATAAGAGGGAGGGGGGACACTGCGCGATGAACCGTCACCCCCCCCCCCCATGGAAAGGGGACCAGGCGCATGCCTATATGCTAGAAGGACCCGATTATATCCAGACATATGTCACTGCAATTATGCGGCTGAACTCCCGCATCTCGTAGGCGCATTCTTCGGTATTGTGCGATTGAAGACGAAGAAAATGCAGTCTCCCTAGATGAAGCTGTGGCGCGGTGGTCGGCCGCTTTGTGCAGCTCCAACCTGCAGGATCAACTGGGGGCCATCCAGCAACCCGGCATTAGACAGAAATGCACTTTCCAATGTTATGTTGTCTTGGCCTTGTCACTGCACGTCACGTTGGTTGGTTTAAGTCCTGGCGCAACCCACCGAGGGGTATCAGCCAGAAAACGCACGGTAGGTACTTAAAGATAAAAGGATTTTACCAGCCAAATATGTGATGATGATGACTTCACATGAATGGCACTCACCAAGAAAAGGGGTGGGACAAGAACCGGGTGGCAGGATGCTTAATGTTGATGATGATGTTCCTTGGATAATTGGCAACTACCCACTCAGTGGGTAGGTGCCGATTCCCCAGGCTGGGGGATCGGCCATGACTCCGGCGGATCATGCATACTGAATTTATGATTAATATTTAGTAAGAGATTAATGGAATAGAATAATGTGTTAGTTGTTCATGCATGCACGGAAACGTGCTCTTTCTCCCGTATGCTTTTCCGACTTTCATTAAACAGTTCGTAGCTCGGATATTCCCTTCCTTCTATTCTGCTTCCTCCCTGTTCAGGAAACGTATTTGCGCCACAGTCAAGTGCACTTCAGCAATGGGGTGAGGAGACAAGGTGTGCGATCCTCTTCGGAAAAGGTCTAGGCCCAGGCAAATATTTTTGTGAAGTTCTTAATAAAGCTATTACCGAGAGAACATCACCCACTTAACGCGTTGCCTCGCCATCGTGGTCTAGCTGCTAAAGAACTCGGCTGCTGACTCGCAGGTCGTGGGATCGAATCCCGGCTGCGGCGGCTGCATTTTCGATGGAGGCGAAAATGTTGCTGGCCCGTGTGCTCAGATTTGGCTCCACGTTAAAGAACCCCAGGTGGTCTAAATTACAGGAGCCCTCCACTACATCGCCTCTAATACTCATATGTTGGTTTTGGTGCGTTATACCCGACATATCAATAAATCAGTCACTAAAGGCGTTCCAACCACGTGCGTAGCCACTCGTATATTGTGGATGAGTGGCGATGCTGTTAATGGCAGCTGATTTTTATCCTAAGCTACGCAACATATCAGCTTACTGGACCTCGTTGCACTTGTTTAACGTAAATTATTGCTCTAAAAAGAAATTCACACGCCGCACAAAAAGCTGAGAAGTGCGCCAAATTGCGTTTTCTCTTTAAAATACGTGGTGCGTAATTAACATCCTTTTAAAGAGTTTTTTTTATGTCATCAGTTCAACCATTAATTCAGCCCACTTGACGTGAGTCGTCTCCATAACTCTGCGTAAAAATTGTTAAATTTAGCAGTGAACTTGTACTTGTTTCTATAACCAGTGCACCGGTGTTCGTTTGCTTCGTCGTTATGCGCCACAGTATATAACGAAATAATGAATGTATTATTCAGTAATATAGCTTTAAAACTACCGACAAGGTAGTGTCACACCTGATCATTTTGGAAAATTGTGCTCCACAAGTTTTGATGGCAGTGTTGTCCCTATATCTTTTTTCAAAAGTCCCGCGCGAGCCATTCATTTGCCGTTTTCGCTCTTCGCGCCCTCTAGCAGCTAAAAAGCGCGCTCCGGCCCCCCATCGGCTGCTAGACGAGGAGCTAGGCCAACCAGGCTACAACCCGCGAGCGCGCATTTGGGCGGTCCGCGAGGGCAGCATGTCGGGTTACATCAATTTCGGCTGTCCCAACGGCGTCAACGGTGGTGCCGACCTGCCGGACGCCTTCCACCGGGCACCGCCCGAACCAAAGAGCCGGGCCAACGTAGTCCTGGGTGCCCAGTGGGGCGACGAAGGCAAGGGGAAGATCGTCGATCTCCTAGCCAGCGAGGCTCAGATCGTGTGCCGGTGTCAGGTAAGAAAAGCCCGAGTTCGCGCGCATGCTGTAGCACAACTACAACAGTCAGTCCTTCCTTTTGTTCGCAAAGCTGTCTTCTTTTCTTTCGTATATACATTCTTTTCGATACACGTGCGTCAAGCGACTTATGTTGTGGCGAGTTCCCTTTTCGTGGCAACCATGCCGGCGCTAACTGTGCGCTCGGCAAAGCAGGTGGAAAAATACCGAAGCGTCCTGCCTCAACGGCTCGCCGCGTAGTACGGCTTCCATTGTCTCGCAGTGCGTTGTTTCGGACGGCATTGTAGTTTCTTCTTTGGTGTGCAGGTTTCAGTTTGTGCTGAACCGGGGCGTACTTGCATTACGTGAGGCAAGCGCGCGAACACGACACACTACACGGGTGGCAAGTAACGGTTTCCGCCGTTTCGCGCCTGTTTGAACGCGTAGATCCGAATCGTGGAACGCATTTCAGCCGCGACAAGCTCGATAGTCTCTAAAAACGAAAATTTGGGCACGTAGGTGCGAACTCGGGCTTGCGGTTGTGCCGTGAAAGCTCGCCTCGTGTGGAGAAAGTCGTGCATCGATATCGCTTGCCTGGACTCGTTCGTTGTAACTTATTGCTCTTATTTTGGTGGCTCGTTCTGGCCGATTTTCGATTATTTGAGGCCAGAGTTTGACATGTTCACGTGAGCGATGTTCGTATTCGTGGTTGATGTACGGGATCGCGCTTACCGAAGTCTCTTTTGCGTGACCTTGATTCGGGCCGGCGTGCTGCCTCGCGGGAACAACCGTTATCACAGGTTTCGCGCATGCTAATGGCCCCGCCTTCTCTCCTAAGTGTATTGAGAAGAGATAAAAAAAGGGGGGGGGGGTTAAAGTATGTCATACCGGGTGCAGATAGTTTGTGAAAGTAGAACGCGGGGGCATCTTGTTGTTGCCTTAATGATATAGGCTCGATAGGACAGTAGCTTTTCAGTGAAAGATTAGCTGTATCAGCTTGTGACGCCGGAAAACATGCTGTCGATAAGCAAAAAGTTGGCGCGCTTTTTCGGCTGTTCGCACGGTCTGTACAGCGCAAGAGTGGCTGCTGGGGAAACAGTATTTTAGACTCATGTGAAAGGGGCATTCGAAACACCTAAGTTGTCATTCTGTCACTGGCAGATAGGTTCCAATTTAAATGGGGCCAGTGGCCGTGCATTATGCTGGCATTCGAACAAACGGTGTGGCATTGGCAGTAGGTCGCACATCCGTGGCTCCAGGCTGTGTAAGTGCTGTCGATAATCTAGAGCAGGGCTGCAGTGCTTCAAAGGTATCTGGAAACAGCGGGAGCTCGCAAAGTGACCAGAAATTGCCCTTCGCTCTCGACTAAGAATCCTCTGGCATGAAGAGCTGCAGCCGTAGATTGCATTGACAAGTTAGCAGTGTGGCACAGCGCGTTAAAGAAACCCAGGTGGTCGAAATTTCCGGAGCTCTTCTGTGACACACCTTGTGATCATATTGTGCGTTCAAGGTGTTATACCGCATCAGGCGTGTAGTCAGAAATCTTTTCTTGGGGGGAGGGGGGGTACACCGTCTTGATTTCTGGGAGGGCACCCTCATGAAGTGGTCATTTTTTGCTCTCAAATGCCATGCCGGAAAAAAAAATTGGGGTAGAGGAAGGGGGTCACGGTCCTGGTGTGCCACCCCATGGCTACGCCCCTGTACCCGATATATACTCGCAGTTGCTCGCATATTCACACCTTTATCCGCATGTAGCCATTGCTAATAATCTCCAACTGGTATGTAGCGCTTTTAAGGTGTCCAGAAATGGTGCTAGCTGACGAGGTTATCAGAAAATGCTTTTCGTTGCGATCCACTGAGACTCCTCTGCAATGAAGAGCTGCCTGATAAAACTTCTCTTACCGCTCTATAATGAGAATCTGCCCAATAAGCAATTGCATCTACATTGTGAGGGAACAACTCCCTCCTCGACATGATTAAGTCCCGGCTAGAACATGCAGCAGACAACATCAATGTATCGTTACCAATGCGCTGATGATTTGCTGTGATTGGGCGTTACCATTCTACAGGGTTGATCCCCTGTAGATGTCATGTCATGTCCCCAAAAGATGTCATGATACAAAGCTGATCAGCTTGTTTTCTGTTCCATATCTGCCAATAACGCTCCCCAGTTGTTCGAAATCATGTGTGCCATGGCCATTTGCTTATAACGAGGGAGGCAGGGTGCATTGAAGGCTGCAAAAACACGTGATGCTTTAGTATGCTAAACAGTTTGCTAATATGAAAAAGAAAGCTGAAACTTTTGTAATAACTCGTGAGTGACTCTTTTTGTATGCAGTGACCTAAGAGAGCTTCCGCCCAATTGTTCTGGCACAGATTATTCGAAGCCAGCTCAAGCGAGCAAATTAATTAGCCCATAATTATATTTTTTTTAATTAAAATGGAATTTGCCGCCTCTATTTCTTTAATTTGAAGAAGGGGGCTGGCACTTTTTGGCTGTTTCACAGAATTTTTCAAGTTTCTTCTACATCATTTGCCGTTGTGTTTGTGCTCATCGTTTTGATGTTGCAGCTTTGTGGTTTCCATTTGCCACTTGATTGACAGGTGTAATGGCAGTGGCACGGTGATTTTGCACAAGTTAGACTATTTTGGGAGGGCTAATAGCAAATTTAGGATAAAATTACCGTGGAATAGTTGCCTTATAGTGGCCGAAGTTGGCAGGGCTCTGCTGTTAAACTCATATTGCTGGGCCTCAGGCTGCCTGTCTGCTGCGTAGCAGTAACTGCTTGCCTACTAAACTGTAATATAATTGTTGGGGTTTTGCATTCGATAACAATGATTTAATATTGAGGGACACCATATCGGAGAGGCCCTGAAATTTCTGTCATCTAGTGCTCTCTAGCAATGTTTCTAGTGCTCTCTAGCAAGACACTAAAGAGCGAAAAGATTTTTCGTGTGTTTGTAAAGTACAATTTTGTAATTCCGAAAATGCCACTCTTACCACTACCTGATGCCTTGAAAGCGAGAAAACTAGGAAAAATGAAATGTGGAGGAAAACGCCACCTTGGTGTTCCCACGTCGCATCTTTCGAAAGCGTTTGCTGGGTCCTATTTAGCTTCTAATCGATAAGAATGAAATAAATTGTTATTCAGGGGTGTGAGGAACCTAGCATACGAAGTTTTAGAACATTTCATTGAACCGATGTCGCTAAAATAGGAAAAACACTTCTTGAACTTTTTGACATCAGGGGTGTAGATTTCGGTGGGAATATTAAAAATGTAACTGACTTTGATTTTTTCTGTAATAATGAACTTACAATAGTGAAACATAGGGCATTATTGTTCACAGAGTACAGTCTGTCAATCTCAATCAAGTCGTTTTTTTTTATCTTTAGGGTCCCTTTAAGCTGTTTCAAGTGGGAAATAAAGGCTGTTTGGAGGTTGCTGTAACTGTATTGCTAGATAGTGTTGGGTTCGTAACCTCTGAAGAGTTTTCCAAATTTTTGACTGCCTCGAGGTTGCTGGAACTATCTTTCTGGATATAGTTCATGGCCCCTGAAGACTTTTTGACTGCCGTAGTGGCTAGTTATCCTACATGATAGACACTGATTACATGATTGGAGAACAAATTATTATTTGTGAAGATTTAAATACTATTATAAGACCATTGACAGAATGTCATCTGGCCACTTATGCATTGGGCACATCATGTCATAGTATAAATGTTATCACTTGATCACTTATAGCTGGACCTTTTGGAATCTGTCAAAGTGAGATTGTTAACAATGAGCTCTCGTTGCTAGCAGCTTGAAGAGCCTGTTTGTCATACTTCAGACTTGATGAAATTAAGATAGGTAATAAAGATAACACAAGCAGTATGGAAGCGATCCGCCTGCTCTCAAGTCCTTGTCATGAAACACATTTCCTTTTCCTATGGCATCTGTTATCAGTGAAACACGGCCACTAGGTCAAAGAATAACAGCCTAATGAGTGCAGTAGGGGGCACTGACTTGTGCGCTAATGAGAGAGTTCTGCGTACTACACTAGCTTTATTGCACGTTATCGGTTGGACATGTTAAATAACGCGATTCACATGCATCTCGTAAATTTCTTTCTTTTTCCTTCAATAGTCTGTTGTCAGTTTAATTGAGTCTCTGACGTGTCTGTACATTCTCTAGGACAGTCTGAAAAGCTGTTTACGTGACGTAGCATCTATAGCTGCTATTGCCTAGTTCGTCGTCCGGCTTCTGAAATGCTTGTAACAGTCGTCAAGCATGTTTCATTCTACTCTGTTATAACCAGTATATAAGATATATTATAAAACTAATAGCTGGGCAAGTTGTTATGAATTCATGTTGAAGATTTTTCGTAGTGTGCACAAAAAAAAAAATTCTCGTGCCTTCTCTCTGCGTGTCCCTGTCTTTTCTGCGCTCTAAGAAAAATCTCTAACATGAATATATGCTGTGCTGTTTTGGCGCTTCAGATTTAAGTGCAAGAAACTTGTGGCGGAAGCTGAAGTGTCTTTACAAATTTACATTTTTTATGTATGTGCTGTAAAAAGTCCTTATGTATGTGCTGGAAAAGTCTGGTAAAGAAAGTGATTATTGCTATTGGTTCTACTAAGTTACGCTTTTTCAGATTATTTTCTTTGTTTCTTTGCCTTTTTGAAAACTTTACTGCTGTTCGTGATATAAAAAGGCGTAAAAGTCATTTCAGTTCTCTCTCTCTCTTTTTTTTTTTTTTTTGTGAAGTACTGTTTCAAGATGAGTGTGTTGGAAGCCGATTACGCTACTACTGAAAAAGTCAGCTGTACAATTGATATTTCCGGTGGCCACATCGTTTTCATACTGACCATAAATGGACAGCCCTTAGGCAGTGAAACCCAGGAGTGATTTCACTAAAGGAAACCCCACGCGACCACTTCGTGCAAGCTTTTAAAGCCATTAAATTTCACTTTTTGAAACATAGCCTTTGCGATGTAGGAAAGAGGTCTCCCCACTCATAATTTCCATCCAATGGTAAAGTTGCCATAGCAGCAGCTCGTTCGCAGTAGCGTTTTCGGCTTGTTGGTATGAAAGTGTGACATTTGCAGCTCCTAGGAAGATAGGGGGCAAGAAAAGATGTGGATGACCCTTTCTGCCTGTGTCCGTCACAGTTCTCTTTTTTCCTGTCTTTCCATGCAATCTAAGCCTCATGACAGCGGTAGCAGCGAGATAACTGCAACAAGCCACAAAAAATGTTGCACAAGCTAAGCAGGAACGGCTGTCATCGTTAGCAGTAGTTCTGAACACTGAAGCTGGTTTTATAAAGACCTTATGACAAGCACTATGCTGCAACTGTGAAGCTGTCGGAACATCATAGTCTTTGAAGGCGTCTGCAAGGTCCTAGTTGTTGCTAATGAATTCAGCAGTGATTTAGTTGCTGCTAGTGAGACCTATAAATAATTTTTGACCTTGATTTTCTCCCCCTTCTCATTTTCTCTCTTTCTGCGTTCTCATTGAACCTGGGATAGTAAAATTAACAGAGTAACATTGATTAATATAAACTGTTCCACTGTTTCTCTCTAGAGTTCCTTCAAGGTTTTTCTCAAATGTGACAGACTGCGCGGCAAGTAAGGTCTTAAACATTTGAATGCACGGGGGGAGAAAGAACGGGTGCGAAAAACAGAAAACAGGAGAAAGGATGCAGCCAGCCTGCGCTCAATATACACGCGCACGCACAGCAGGCAGCTTTGCTCCTCTGGCGATGTTTACCAACAAAAATCGTAGGGGTGAGGTCTTATCTCCGCATCCGGTGCATTCACACGTGCAGATAACGTAGCGACTGCGAGCAGCTGCCCACATTCAGAGCCTTGCTCGCTGGCGAAAGGAACCTACTTTTGCTGATGCAGTTCGGGGGTCTTTCCCATTGGCGCAAGCAGTAACAAAAAAAGCAGCGGGCTCCTCAGATCTCCCACTTGGAATCTTTCCAGGGCATCTGGAAATGTTCTGCCTGGCATTCGTTTTCTGTTCGAACGAAGCCACTGTGTTCGGCTCTGTGTACGCCCCGAGCTTTTGCGTTGTTCAGCTTGGTCATTGGGGTGTGCGGTTAGGCAATCGGTTTGGTTGCTCAACTTCACCGGCTCCACTCCCGTTCATCTGGAATACTTTTATTCTACTTTAGATACATCAATTGTTGCATCTGTTGTGTGCGAGTAGCTGTTTCTAACTTCTATAATTTATTTCAGAAATAAAGCGATGTATTTCTAGTGCACGGTTTCGTTTATTATGCCACTGAAACCGTTTATCAGTGACAGTACCCAGCTGTAAGAATCTAGAACACAGCGCTTTCATAGAGTGTTTATTGAGCTCTCCCGAAAAAACCACAGCTCCACGAATGCATCTCTCTTAGACACAAATGCTGCTTATTCTCCTGCTCCTCCCTCTCTTTATTTTTAATCTGCGTGTGAGACAAAGGTATTAGAGCGCCATACAGCACCAGAACAAACTTGTTTATGTTTTCCTTTTACCCACGAACTGCAACTATTAGAATAACCTGGAGGTATTGCAAATATTAAATGCAGATTTTATTGAACGTATATCTGTTTATTGTTATCAACAGTGGCACCTTAATTAACCCTTCGCTCTTTAGAGTTGGTGTTCATGTTTTAGAATAGTTCAAAAAGTTTTAATGTTGTCTTTAATCTTGTAAGAGTATTATGTAATATTTATGCATGCACATTGTGTTCTCTATAATTACTTTATTTCTGAAGGTATTGTTATTCATTTTTTTAGGGTCTTTTAAAAACTTATTTCGTTATAGTTTTTCCATATAGCTTTTTTTACGTTGTTTTTTCTGAGTTTACTCATTAATGTATGCATTTATGTACTGCCCTCCTGCATGTACCTAATTGAGGTCTGCAGTATTGTATAAACAAAATAAATAAATAAATAAATACAAAACAAGAACCAGTACTAAACTACCAACTCAGGTTTATTCTGTAAAGCTACCTTTTTTGTCTCGTTTCACTTGTCACCAAAGACAACACACCATTTGCATAGCAAGCGAGATTATTGGCCTGAAGCACATTTATGACGAAAATGCTGGTCTACCCTGCAAGCAGGCCGTCATTGCTCGCCAAAACAACGGAGCCGTGTTTTTCCTGGATGGCTATTTTGTCAAATTTCTTGCTTCCTACAGTCTTTCTAAGAAATTATGAGCTTTAATTGCACTGATGACCCCTTATACGCCGTAATTTTCGAGTGTCGTTGGGCATCACTTTTAATTGTGTCATCGTTATGAGTTCCTAGGTTTCTTTTGCAGGGATTAAGCCATGTTTTGTGCAGCTGACACACAAGTTCTAGCCTTTCAAAGAATCCTAGGTCTTACACACATTTCGTCGAATTTCTCGCTTCCTACAGTGGCCTCTGACATGAAAAGTATTCTAATTGATCCATGAGGTGAGTTACTACCAAGCTGTATAGCCTTGTTCAGAATATTTATGTTTAAAAATTGTGCACTCAACTTGCAAAGGATAATTCTTCTTCAAACCTGGCTTTCCGATGTGTTAGCACAACACATTCGCATTCTTCTTTTTTTTTTCCCCAAGACCTCAATTTGTTTCATGCCAAAAACATGTGCTCCAAACACACATTCAACAAGGAGGGAAACAGAGCTTTTACATATCTTCCCGGTAGTGTCTGTGCGGGTTGTAAACTCGCAGATAAGGTGACGAAAGGTTCTAGCGATGGTCAGGCAGATGATTAAAATTAGCCTTCCTCTTTGTTTCACTTCCACTTGGCACCGCAGCAACAGTTTTGAATGATGAGGCGATCACCTGACGAGCAAGCATTGTCTGTTCCTTTGAGTCATTGCTGTCTTTCTCATCTTTATTTTCCATTTAGTGAAGCTCTTTTGACAGGTGGTTGCCTCCTACAGCCTTGCAGTAGCTTTGTAGATGTCACTGGTATTCTAGCTGAGGTTCACTGAAATAAAGGTTGTAAACAGGTACTATGTATTCAATAAGGCAGTAACATAGCTAGGCAGAGCAAATTCACTCGGCATGTTTCTATGACTACGCTGCAATGAAGATCAACAGTGCAGACATTCAGTCTATTGCAGGAGCCACAGAGACATAAAAGTAGGCGGTAGTGTGTAATATTTAAATACAAAGAAAACCAACCTGAAGCTCTTCTTCTTGATGAGTGATTTATGTCCTTGATTTTGACATTGTGACAGTGTGTATGGGGAAGTTATTCTTTGCTTTGGCTTACTCACTTTTAACTGTGCTTATTTACTATACCGTGCACTGTTGCTTCACACTGTTATTATTGTTTACATTTATTATACGCGAATTTATTTTGTCGATTACTTCTTGTTACACAGTGCTGCTTGGGCTTTCAACCGCAGCATGTTGTAAATACTGTGCGTAAATTTACAGCTATGTAAACAGCCGACACCAGT
Organism: Rhipicephalus microplus; assembly: GCF_043290135.1. Classification (NCBI taxonomy): domain Eukaryota; kingdom Metazoa; phylum Arthropoda; class Arachnida; order Ixodida; family Ixodidae; genus Rhipicephalus; species Rhipicephalus microplus. The sequence goes on along the minus strand of NC_134707.1, from coordinate 62,558,725 downwards.
TGCTGCAATGGTGTCCCCCCCCTCCCCCTCTTTTTTTTGACAGCTCTTGGCATGCCTCATGAAAACCAACACCTGCAAAGATCAGTTCATTGCCCTTTAGGTTTTTAGGCTAGGAGCTTAAAAAAATGAAAAAAGAAACTCTCCCATCCTATTACGTTCCAGCCTGCTGGATCTGAGATAACTCGGATCATGTCAAGCGCTTGGGCGGCGCACGATGGCTCGCCTAATAAACTCATAAAGTCTTCCGAAAAGTGTTGTGTGTCCTGCCTGACTTGGGAACTATGACGTACGATCTTTCTCCATGTAGAACCCCTGTTTGAGCTAGTTGACAGCGAATCATGCATGAAAAAGTTTGTGGTGAAACAGACAACAAAGGAACCAATCCTTTTCTTCGGGTATAGATTGTGCTGCGAATTCCTTCGAGTCACTCACCCTGTCAACTGTTGTTTGCGCTCTTCGTGCTCACACCGCTCACTCTACGCATTTCTTCAAGGTGTGCGATCTCTTCGTCTCCGCACGTGTGAATGGCAGGGAAGAGCAAAGTTAATGGGGCTTCTTTGCAAATTTCAGCTTTGACCAGATTGGTTATGAGTAGTGTTACCACCGAAGCACTCCGCACAAATTTTCACAGCTTATAGTAGCAATGCACTTATCTGGTTGCCAGGCTCTAAAAATCGCTTGAGCAGACCACGAATGTGCTTACTAGTTGGTGGGGCTCTCACTTGCAGCATGTTGCACCACAGGCTACCACGGCCCCTGTTTTATCTCTGAGCTTATCCCAAGGAGCCAAACATGTAAAGCTTGTAACGACCAACTGCATTTTATTTTTCTTCGATTTTTGCGCAAGAACATTTCCTGTAGCCTTTCATGACTCCTCTGCTGTCTCTTCAAGACAGATTCTTCATGCAGGCCTCTTTACTGTAACGGCCATAACAATAAAGGCAACACAATAACCTCTAACTGGTTAAACCGGTCCTCAGTGATTGAAAGATGTGTTATCATTGAGAGCGTTCCATAAGAGTTATTGTGTGCCAACTTTTAACGGGAGACATATGCACATTTGCTTTTTATGAATCATAGAGGAACAAGCAAATGTGTAATAGGTGCCATGAGCCGCTAGCATTACGATCAAATTCAATTACACGTCCATATATCAAAACGCATAGACATGTATGCGATGCAGACACTTTCACATGCTGTACAAGTTACGTGGGTCATTTCTCCGTACGTTTATTTTCGAAGATGAGGCCCTCATATCTATGACAGGCACTGTTTATTTAGGATAACCATAATTTTTGAATAAGCTTGAAGTACTGCAGCACACACTCCATTTACTAGACTAGCAAAATATTGTTGCCCTGTGCCACTGACCTGTCTTACTGCTGCTGCTTAAGGCTGCTGCTGTAGAAGTCGACTTAAAGCATATGCTGCTGCCATATTGGGCTCAAGAACAATGGTGAGGCAGTAATACAATGTGCAGTAATTGTGAATTGATATGCGAAAATTTAGGGCCTAGTAATGCTCTGCTTTCGTTTTCAGTGTCTAAAATGCATGCCATATCGGCATAACCGACTCAAATACTCACATCAGAGCCTACAGTACCTTTAGCGCCCAGAGTGCCATACCAGGACAGGGGTTATCCTGAACAGTACAGTACTCGCAGTCTGCGAGTACGGTACTGTTCAGGATAACCCGTGTCCTGGTATGGCACTCTGGGCGCTAAAGGTACTGTAGGCTCTGATGTGAGTATTTGAGTCGGTTATGCCGATATGGCATGCATTTTAGACACTGAAAACGAAAGCAGTGCAATACTAGGCCCTAAATTTTTGTGTATCAATTCACAATTACTGCACATTGTATTACTGCCTCGCCATTGTTCTTGAGCCCAATAAGGCAGCAGTGCCATACCGAGACATGGGTTATCCTGAACAGTACAGTACTCGCAGTAAGTAGTCTGCGAGTACTGTAAGTGTCCTGACGATTTACATGGTCATTGGACTCACTCCATACCAATCGAACACACCATGGGTCATTGTGATAATTTTAATCTGTATATGTTACATGCATTAATAAAGCAAATAATCTTAGGCCCCTCTATAGCCATTGTTAATTGTACACTATTTTTTGTCCACCTCGTCGCTAGTCCAGCACAGTCTTGGTTGCTTTTGCGCCAGTGGACACTACTTGGCTGATTTTGTACCTTCGGTAACATCATCATCTGAATTGCTGTAGAATACGTTCTTAGCTCGTCTTATGAGGAGCTCTACAAGATTGCAGATCTAAATTTTTTTTTGCTTGATGTGACTTTTTCAATGCTACCATTTTATGGCAATGTAATAATTCCAATGTCTTTTACTGACATAAAGATATGCTGGATATAAAATAGCACACAATTGTAGTGTCTTTTGGTTTTCTGTTATTTTTAAACTACACGCAGCTTTAAGGGCACCTAGCTAATGGCAGATGCTCAGGTCACAGAAACTTCGTTACAAAGCAACAGCGCCAAAGTCAGAGTGTGATGAAATGTTCATTGATTTTATAAGTGTAACATTTCACATTAACTTTTATATTAATTCTATTTGCTAACCCAAGCTTGCATGTCACTTTTCACGCTGAACACAGCACTGAAAGCATTTTTTTCCTGTCATTCATACAGCGTAATAATAACTTGAAGGCTCTGACAATGAGGGCGTGAAATGAAACACGTGTGCGTCCATTCGTGCCACGGTCGTTCCAGCCGGCCTGTCGCAATTCCATGGCACACCCTTGCCACTGCATTCCGCTTCATTGTAGGGCTGGCGAACGTGGCTGCCAGGTTTTATTCTTGGATCGAGGGGGGCAGGTGGCAATGATTCAAGAAGAGTGGGAGCACAATCTCTGGCCCCTCATTGTCGGCTTTCGTTTTCTATTATGAGTGTCTCCCCTTCTCTGCCTCTGTCACCGTTGTTGGTATTGTTTGTTTTCAGTCGCTGGCCTTGTGTGAGAGACGATTGCCAGGATTGAGGGCACGAAGCACTCGTTAGTGAATCGAAGGAACTGTGGATGAAAACTTGCACTAACTCAGTGCCATGTTTGACGATTTGGCGCATAGCTATACCTTGTAAGGTGGTGGAGTGTGTTGGCAATTAATTTGCACTAGTGAATCGAAGGAACTGTGGATGAAAACTTGCACTAGCTCAGTGCCATGTTTGATGATTTGGCCCATAGCTATATCTTGTAAGGTGGTGGAGTGTGTTGGCAATTAGTTTGCACTGAATGAGGTAGTAATGTAATTACATTGTGCCACCTCACCCTCTCAACTGCGTGAAATGGTTCATTATGAGTCCTGCAAGTGAATGGCAAGTGCATGTTGACTGAACAGGGAAGGTCAGCCTTTTTCAGCATAATTTTCTAGAAAAGGTGAACAGATGCAAGGACTGTACAAAAAGCCTAGAGCAGAGTTTTTGTGAACATTTCGCTACTCTGGACGTGTGGTGCGCTCTTTCAGAACTATTGCATCCAAAGCTCGATCTAATGAATGCAGGTGTAGCAAAATATTGGCTGTAATAAGTAAGTTAAAAATTGTCTTGCAATAGATAGTATTAGCAATATACATTTATAACGAATTTTTATTATAAAGAAGTTATTTTCGTGCAATATGCAACTGTGTTATGAGGTTTTAATGTTCTAAGTTTTGTATTAGTAGTTTTTGTGATGTGTTAACAGGTTTTGCTCGGTAATAGTAGTCTACACCGAAATGTCCATGCTTCATTGGCGAGGCCTTGAAGATTCCCCCTTTGATGGGAGTTGTTAGCCACTATAGTGTACTAGCTATGCCACATATTCAGAAACGGTAAAATTCAAATCTGTGGGGATTTCATTTGAACAATTTTTACTATGGTGAAAAGTACCACTCTAAACATTCACCCACAAGCTAAAATTGTATCTTTGTATTTTTGGCATTATTTTGTCCATCTATTTTTTTTTTTAATTCAGGAGTAATACATTTACCTATTTGTTGGTGTTGGGCAAAATTTTCATGCATGTTTTTTGGGTTTTTTTCCTGGTTTCACTGATGCCAGAGATAAAAACACATTTGAACAGCTTTTAGTGAACAGAATTTTCACCTGAACGAGGCTCACTAAATCACACTTAAATTCGAATCTGTTCATTGCTACCCAAAATGCCTCATAATTTAAAGCTTGTATAAACCCACGGGTTCAGCCCCGAAATAGGAGTGCATGTGTATGAAATTGCTGTCATACAAATTTCCGTAACTCTTTTCCAGATTGCGAGCTTAGCTTTATTGGCGCTTCAGCAATGAGCTGATTGGTTTATTGTTGGAACGAGCCTTTTACAGTGGGGAACAATAGAGGCAAGGAGGCATGGTTTCTATACGCGCAAACGACGCTTATGTGGTTCTCTTTTATGCACACCTCCTCTTGTTCGTCTTTGGGCCCTGCCCTTAAAATAAGTGCTAGAGCATAGCTCCTTTAATGACGTAACGACGCTAAATTTCAGAGCAGAGTTCAGTCTGCTGCTCAGGTTTTCTTACTACATAAAGATCTCTGAGCACATGTAAGGATCTATAAACGCTGATACTTTATTTTGGCATTTAATACTATTTTCACATGGCACACATACTGACGTAGGTACTGGCTAGACATCAGGCTACGGCACCTATGCTTGTGACCTTACGGAGTGTTACGACTCGATGAGTTGACTTCTGGCACTGAAACATCTAAAATGGCCACTTGAGCATCATTGGCTAAGGAGGGTGAAGTCGTTGAAGTATCGCAATGTCGTGCACAAGTACGTGACAATAAGCTCGTACCATGTCATCATATCAGGGTACACTAGAAATTGAAGGGGCCTTTAATAACCTATTGTAAGTAATTTTTTGGTGTATGCTCTACTTACAGTGCCAGTGCTCGTCTCTTCTATCCTTTGTGGTTCTTCTTATTTGCACAAACATTTTCACTTTAAATGCCATGTCCCAACTAGGCTGAACCGAAGTTTTATTATTTCTAGTACATTTTCTAAGCTTTGGGGGGCTTCATCTCTAACTTGTTGCAAAAAATAAAAATTGAGTTATCGTAGCAATATCCCTTCAACAATTAATCGAAATGCAACATCTGGATAAGCCATCTGTCTCTCTCTCTCTCTCTCGCACGTGCACCTGTGATTCATAGATTCTTGCTCTTCGCCAAACATGGGTTCCGCAAGCGCGCTCGTGATTTGACGTCAATGCAAAAGTTGGCAGGCCGATAAGTGACGACTGGCGGTTGCCAAGAAGCCTCGCCTGTGCTTCGGTTTGATCTCTTGACAGTCGAGCATTGTGTCGCAACAGTGTTTATGTATTGAAGGAAGGGTTACATTTGTGTCTAGGTCGAATAAGACTCTGAGCAGTCTATTGATAAATACCGGTGAAGTTACATCCTCAGTTTTTCAAGAACTTCAGCTCATTGTATATTTGTTATTATTGCATTCTGTCGTTTGTAGTGCAAGTTATTTGTAGTACAGCATTTGTTGTGATGCTACCCAGTGTCTATGTAGTAACCAAAAGCTACATAGAAAATGACGAAATAATAATTGGTGAAAAACCTTCTTCCTTCTTAAATTTTTACTGCCGAGTGTAGCAAATTTGGAACATGCCGAAAAACTTCGACCAAGCAAGTCGCAAAATGCGTGCCGCCTTTAATGTCAAATGTGAAGGACTCGCGAGGAATGTAGCCTTCAGCGTAAAAAAAATCGAGCGCCGTCTCATTTAAGGTATTTTATGCTAGAACCAATTGTTTTGTAGCTGATGGTAGAGAGTGCAAAGCGCATGCAACAGCTCTCAGTTCCTTTTTTCTCACTTGAATGATGTCGGTTAAATCTTCAATAGTTTTGTTTCTTGGTATGTACACACCCGATAGGTGGTACACAACATGTTACGTAGTTCTGAAGTGCGTTTTTTGTTGCTAGGCCCTCGCTTCTGCGGCATATGGAAAATTCGTGACGTACATAAACGTACGCATTGAAGTTGCACTTTGGATAATTTAACTGCAGAATCATTTAGGGGTTGTTATTTAAAGCTGGAAAATGAAATATATTTTTATTTTTTTCAGCAGTCTCTTAATTTGAGCATTAAAGGGTTCACAGCATATGTAAGCTTGCTGTCGTTTCACTATTTCATATGGTGTGCGCTCTCTGTAGTATTATCAACCAACTAGCCAACCAGTCAATTTTAAGAATAATATTCTTATGTCACTAATCACCCTGAGGTAAATGTGATGGACGAAAACAAGGATAAAGTAAATCTGGTTGCATTTTTATAGGACCAAAAAAAAGGATAGACTTGTTCTATCGATGTTAGATGCCAGTTGTGGTGATTGAATGCGCGTGGACAAAATATTTATAAAGTAGCCAGGGAGGTTAGAATAGGATAAGCAACCAAGAATATTCCTGACTTATTCGGATGGCAGTAAGTGCTGTTTTCACAAAGAGGCAAGAGAGAAATCGCTTATTTTGTTGTGATGCTACCCAGGAACACTTTATCAAACCGATTCTGTCGCCTTTGCAATTAGACACACACGACCCCATAGATTTTTTAAAGAGTCTTTCTTGAGGACCTTCAACGCAATTCGGTCTGTCTGTCTGTCTGTACATTTGTCTGTTTGTCCACCATTGCCGCGAATCGGGTACTTTATACAGCACTAGTCGATACCCCGAACGGCCGACCCCATCCGCAGAGCTCGCCAATGTTGCTCAAGGAATAGCGTTCATATTTGTGCGATTGTCAATTAAAAAGCAGTTATTGCGCATATCTGGGGCATCATGACAACATGTATATGTTTTGCATGTTCGTCTTTTACGCTGTGCTGACCATGCAACGCTTACACATAATGGCAAGTGTTTGCAACGCTTTAAGACGACACGGTGGTGGCACCTACCCGTCGCCTTGCGTTCTACACCTTATCACCTCTGAGACGGGCGTGCATGCCCGTCTCAGGGCCATGCGCTTTGTTTTCAAAAAAATATTAACTGCCAGATGGCGCTTATGTCTCATGCGTGACGTGACTTGGTGCGCTCGTGCGCCTCCACTGCACGCTCGAGGCACTTTAACGCCGCGCCTCCGGAATACCATTCACCTATTTTCTTGTGCAGAACATCAAATAAATGTTCCGTTCACTCTCTCCACACGCAAGACTATCGTCTTTCGACATTTGCAGATTACATGCAGATACGGGGCCAATTTTTTTTTACTTGGAGATCAAAATTGAAAATATGAACTGCACAAATAATCTCTATAAGGTAGCATTTTAGTCGTTGAAGTCTTTAAGAAGAGACTGTCATATTAGCGAGCTACACGAAACATTAACACCTCTTTATCCACATGTTTTACTATGAGGACATTTATTAGTGCTCTTAGTAGAATAGTTTAAGGGTTCGGACAAATGCAGCAAATTTTTATTTAGGCATCCTTTCGGGGTTTCGCTCCATCTCCAATCTGTTGGCACTTCATTGTGGATGCTTTACTCTGTTCACATCTTGCAGCGTAAGCGGTCAGTCTCGTATTGTCTTGCTCAAAGTTGTGCGATTCCGTACGAGCAGTTGCTTCATTCTCGCGCAGGGTGGCAACAATGCGGGGCACACGGTCGTCGTGGAGAGCGTCCACTACGACTTCCATCTCCTTCCCAGCGGGCTGACCAACACAAAATGCACGGCCGTCGTCGGTGAGTCATTTCACGTGAAAGGCGTACGTTTGTCTTGCAAGGATTAGATTTGAAAGATGCGCTGTGTGTGCACCAACTTTTGATGATGAATGTGTGCATAAGCAAACACTTTCTCAAGTCTTTCTAACGTGACGTGCACATGTGTACACGCCAGATCACGTTTACCATTTTCATGCACTAGTCACATTCTAGAGACAACGAACTCTGATGTAATGGTAAATTGAACATTTAGGTTACATAAAGTGCTTATTTATTATTTCTGGCTGATATAATTTGCTACATGCAATAACTTTATTGAAAGCAGTACGATTTTGAATGAGGTGTTTTTAGTAGCATTTTAGAAATATTTAATATTGTTTGGGAATGATTGTAGTCTTGAGATGACCATTGGATTAATTTGTGTAGGTAATTGAATTCATTTCATCAAGCAATATTGCATGACTAGTAGTTAGGCTTAATTAGATAATTACACTATGCTTTCAATCAGGCGTTGTGTAATACATCATAGTTGATTTAAACATTTACACTTGCCTTAAATTGAGTCTCTAGAACCTTTGCTTCAAGTTATACAAATCTCATGCACATAGATAGTTTATAAAAATGCATGTCTCAAAGTGCTGAAGATGTGCACTTGAAAGTGTATATTTGTCGCAGAGGATGTTTTGCTAACAGTTGTTTCAGTGTATAATTTGGTGGAGAGCATATTTGCTAAGCATCGTGAGACAAGAGGCAGTGTAAGTGGCTCTGCATTTGAGGACTGGAGGATGGCTATCTTTGCCAAGCACTCCACCTCGGCATTTGAGCGTTCGAGCGCTTCAAGGCTGTTGTACTGCCGCATGTTCGTTTCAAAAGAGCTGTGAAGGTTAGCATCCACAGACAAATGCGCCTAGTGATTCATTGCTTTAGAGCACCGTTATGCCAACAGTTGACCGTAAAAGTTCACCCACCAGCTGCGATAACTACTGAAGGTCGTTTTGTTTTGAAGTAGAAATACCCATAAGCTCAGGCGCTAAACTTGTTTGCAGCAGCGAAGGAAAACTTGTGCAGGTCAAATCTGTAATGCATCTTTAATGAACTCCTGGTCATCAAATGCCCGTTTTTAGTTTAGGAGATTCTTACGCATTGCTTGTTAGTAACACAAGGGATGTGTAGGTGAAATTCGGGATATTATGGTGTTTAATTACAGCTTTTGCATGAGACCATTCAATAACTTAAATGTCTTTCATAACACAATGGTGTACTTTTTGTTTGAATGCTATAAATGGGGTATTACAGGTTTTGATATTTAAATTTGTAAAATAATGAAATTTAATGTAAGCACTCCAAATTTTATTTCACAGCGCTGATTGAGCAATGCCTCTTGCTAAGACTGAATGTAATGAGCATCAGACGAATGTTATGATCACTGCGTATGTGAACATAAATTTGCATTGATCGTCTATCACCTATGTACTAAACTTGCGATGCACACATGGGCATATTCATTTTGTACGCGTCTGCGGCAGCCTTTTAAGTAAATGCATAGGGAATTTCAGTCGGGCCACTTCACAAAGGTTATCTGCATCAGACTGTTTATGTATTGAAGAGAGGATGGCTCTTCAGGACAGCTGTGGGTGACTGACAGCTCTCTGTAGAAAATAAAATTTCGTAGATATGATAAAAGCATGAATGTTAGGGAAAAATTAACCTGCTTCGTAGGGCACATTTCATCAGAGGCATGAGATTCGATGGCAGCTGTGGTGGCAGGGAGCATTTAGTTTCAAGCTTGCCATGCCAAGATCTGTATGCCACAGCTCTTTGAGGCTCGTGTGCTTTTCAAAGTGCAGGGAACATGGTTGATAAATTGATGTCATTGTGTAACACGGTGGCACGTGTCTCACTTTGAAGGCGATATATAAACGTGTCTCGAGTATGTTATCATTTTTAAACCCTAAAATTCTGACAAAAAGGACCTACGCTGATTACTTCATTTAGAACAATCAATTATCTCACAACGGTGGCCTCTTTGATGATATGTTAGCCTCTTGAAAAAATCGGGATACATTTTCTTTTTTGGGATTTGTGCGTAGCAGAAAAAACACCCTTTCTGTTTCCATCGTTCACCACATTGGAGAGATAGTGCTAACAACGCCTGTTGTCTATCAGCTTTGTCGTGCCACCTGTTGTTTGAAAGAAACCAAGGCTGTTACGAAGGTGAATAGTGCAGGCTTTTATGCTAGATCGCATGCGTGTGCAAAGTGCCGTTCTCTCGTTGATTGCAGGCAACGGAGTGGTCATCAACGTTCCGCAGCTCTTCGAAGAGATCAAGGCGAACGAAGAGAAGGGGCTCCAGATCTCGTCTCGGCTACTAATATCGGACCGATCTCATATAGGTGCGCCTCGATCCCACCACAGTGTTTGTTCCCTTATTTGTTTTCCTCGTTTCAACATTGCGCTAGCTTTTGTCAGGCCAGTACAACCTGCTTATCTCGTGCTGGCCTGTCCGGAATAGACGTGTTGGGCCCCAGAATAAAAATGACAGCAGTGGTATTATTAGCGAGTTTCAATACTATGTACGCCTAACAACGGAAGTTTACAGGCCACGGGCTCCATTGCGAATCAAAACTTCTGCTCTGTTAGTGCGTGACACCTAAATATAGTATATAGCTGTACAGGTCACAAACGTTACTACAAACTGAAACAGTTTATTGTAAGGTACGTTGCCAAACGAAGCGACAGTGTAACTTTCTTGGAAACTTGCAGTCTCAAACATTTGCTGTAGGATACAGTAGACTCCTAATAAATGAAACTCTCTTACATGAAATTGCTGCCTAAATGGAACAACTGCCCGTAAGGTGTTTGGTTTCGTACTTGAATATTGTACCCCTGTTTACTCTCAATAAACGAAACTCATCTTAAAGGAAACACATTTTCCTGGTCCCTTCAGGTTTCATTTAAAAGGAGTCTACTGTATTTAGTGCTCGTAATGACATTGCATATGTAGAAATGTTACGTTTTGCATAGAGTGCATGCATGTACCAAACTCCTACTCTAGCACGCTTCGCTAAACTTGGCCTCCTTACTATGTATGTAGCGCTGGCGTAGACACAGCTTACGCGGTATGCGAAAACGTGCTTATAACAGGTTGTCGTCTGCTTTGTTTCTATCGTTTGTTACGTCACTTGGAAAAAGAGTTTACTTCTCGTGTGTGTTTGTTTTTTTGGTCTTCTTGGATGTTACATAGAGCAGTGGTGGCACATGTACAAAAGTGCATAAAAATAATAGCAATAATAATGTGCCATCTGTCTTTCTGTACGTGCAGTGTTAGTGATAGCGTTTTTAAACAACATATGGTCAATGAAGCATGCAGGGAAGGAATGCAGGTAACAGGTGTGGGGAGCTCATTCTAGGTCTAGCGTAAATGTAGAACTCTGATGTGGGAAGGCTTACTTCGAGATAGAAATTTTTTAGAAATTAGAATTTATATCCATCAGACTGCTGCCCTGATAGTGTCCTCTTTTTCTTTCTTTCTCTCTCTCTTTTCTTTTGTGCACTGCACGGGGTGCACAGAAAGTTATCACCAGGTCTTTCTATTCTTTTCAGTTTTTGATTTCCACCAGGCCGTTGATGGGCTCCAAGAAATCGAAAAGGGTGCCAAAAGGTAAGCTAACTGCGCAAAATCTTAGCAGTTTCAAGAGCCAACACTTGATGGGGTTGCGGCTTTCAAATTGGTGGTAGGGAGAAAAATAAATGGCCCTTAGTTACTTAATCACTCGTCGGAACAATCGTAGAAGCAACCCTAATTATTCACTTAGGAGTCTGGTAGTGACACTCGCACAGCGGCGTTCATGTGTCTTGACGTATTTCTTGAATTACCTAAGTATTTGGTATGCTGCAGAAGTGGATCTCGGAGGTCACATAAAAAGCGCATTCTGGATGAAATCTGCTTAACCAAGTGCGTCAACGATTTCAGCTGCTCGGATGAAATTATTTGCTCTTTCAATGAGCTTATTCAATAAATCTTCAATAATTATGCTGACAGTTCATTGGCCCTTATCTCAAGTCAAGTTGCACACCGATATCATGTTCATCCAGTGTAACTCAACAGCAACAGTAACCATCAATATATATATATTTTTGAAGACTCTTAATGAGTACTGCTCAGGAAACTGGGAGTAACACATACTGCCAACAGTTGGATATGGTTGTGAGAGCAGCTCGATGTTTGGGCACCGCGGTCTGCCACTCATGCATGAACTTCGCTCTGCGCCTAAAAAAACGAAAAATGCTCTGGGAAAGTGCCAAAAGTGAGAAAGCTGCTGGTAAAAAAGTTTACCTCGTACATGATAAACTGCACGTTGACGGCGATACTTTTATCTGGAACGCAAACTCTAATCAGCGGCAAAAAATCTCTTCTCATTCTGATCAACGGCGCGCGCCTTCACAATCCAGTGGGGTGATTAGCATTGAAACTCTCCCGGTTGACATCGTAGACACGTCCTCCGATGGTAACGGTAATAATCCTAACCCGTCTGCTCTGTGACAGTCATCTGAACTTGCCATCAGGGTCGTTAACTTGAATGCCCGCAGTCTCGTTAACAAAACGGCACAGCTTGAAGCCCTTTTGTTATGTCATAGCCCACACTTGACCGTCATTACGGAAACATGGCTTCACAGTGAAATACCTGATGACAACTTAGTTCCGCCAGGTTACAAAATATTTCGAAGAGACCGGCCAACTAGAGGTGGGGGTGTTGCAGTGATTTTAAAAACCAGTATCAAAGCATCCCTTCTAGCGCAATCGCCAGATACTGAAAGCCTATGTTTAAGGGTTTCTTTCGGAAACAAAGTAATCATTGTTATCGCTGTGTACAGACCGCCTGATTCTGGGCCCGATTTTCTTGTAAATTTGCGATCTCATTTGGCCTCATTCAGTAAACACAAGCTTTTCGTCCTAGGGGATTTTAATCTGCCCAACTTTGATTGGGACCGCTTGAAAACAAGACCTGATTCTTGTCACAGTGACGATATTCTCGACATTATGTTTTCACACAACCTTGTCCAAATAGTTCAGCAACCAACCAGAGTTTGTGGCAGTTCATACTCTCTACTTGACCTTGTTTTCCTGCCCAGATCTTTCGAAAAGTACCACGTGTCTGTGGAACACGGTTTCTCAGATCACAAAATTGTTTTTGCATCCATTTACCTTTATTAAAAAAATGCAAAAAGTTGCCCAGCTCTCAAAAATGTGAAAGACTTTGCGAAAGCTAATGACACTGCAATTACTGAGTATTTGGAAAATACCTGGCCAAATTTCAATGATCACGATGTTGAAGTCCTTTGGAATAAATTTAAAAATATGTGTTTATTCTGTTTGCGAAACTTTGTACCCGATAAAGCTAAGAAGCCCGCTAAATATACGCCCTGGATATCTAGATCTATAATTCACCTTAAACGCAAAGCGAAGCGCTTGCGAAAAAAACGTACAGCGCCTCAACAACTCGCCGAAATTCGTACTACCCTTTTCAATGCTATTACTCGTGCCAAAAATTTCTACATTAACACTACTTTACCGAACTTCCTAAGAGAGGAACCACGTAAATTCTGGAACTTTATTAGACAGCGCAATGAAAACATAACTGAAATTTCAGTCGACGGCTCTAAATTGACTAATCCTCGAGCAATCGCGAATCACTTCAATTTGTTTTTCCATAGCGCATTTTCGCAGTCTCAGTTGAAACAGAGTAATTCAGTAGCTTCATACCCTGATGTCAATATTGTTTCGCACAATGGTGTCTTAAATATGTTACTTCGATTAAAAAACAAATCGACGCCAGGGCCCGATTGCATCCCGAACGCATTTCTCCGTCGTTACGCTGAAACTTTGACGAAGTTTCTTGTACTTATTTTTGAATCTTCTCTTCATATGGCCACGCTACCTTCTGATTTTAAAATAGCCTGTATCGTACCTATTCCCAAAAAAGGTGACCCACTCTTAATTCCCAGCTACAGACCCATATCTATTGTCACGTTTCTTAAGACAAACTTGGTTTATTGGGTTCGTTGAGTCGACTAGCCAAGCAGCAGCTCAGACAGATCGTCTTTGTCTTCTTCCTCTCCCGGATCTCACCCAAGCATATCAGGTGGCACTATGTTATCATTCGCCTGTAAGTTACTTGAACACGTTGCTACGTTCATTACATAATTTTTAGATACCCATCAAATCCTTTCTCCATTTCAACACGGGTTTCGCAAGGGATTCTCAACCGTCACTCAACTACTTACAGTTGTTCACCACGCTTCTTCAGTTCTTGATAAGGGGGGACAGGTTGACCTCATACTCTTAGATTTTAGTAAGGCCTTCGATCGCGTATCGCACGACAAATTAATCGATAAATTAGTTCAAATCGGGTTTCCAGCGTTCATCGTCTCTTGGCTAACTGCCTATTTAAGTAACCGTAGACAGTACGTCGACATTAATGGAAGCACTTCTGACGCTCTCCCTGTTACGTCTGGCGTACCGCAGGGAAGTGTGCTAGGCCCTTTACTCTTCCTTATTTTTTGTAATGACATTGTTAACGTTATAAACAGTCCAGTCCAAATACGTCTTTTGGAGATGACTGTATACTTTTTAATGAAATTAATAGCATCGAGGACCAACTTACGTTAACCTCGGCGTTAGAAAACGTTGCTTCTTGGAGTAAAACTACAAACATGCAATCAAACCATGACAAAACAGTTTACCTCCGAATGACTAGAAAGAAACACCCCCTTGAAGTCTCTTATTGTACTTGTGACCAACCGCTTAAGCAAGTAGATGAACACAAATATCTTGGCGTAACATTAACCAGTACCTTAAGTTGGAACTCTCACATTACTAACATATGCGCTGCCGCTTTCCGTAAACTTTGTTTATTACGACACAAACTCAAAACCGCTCCCTCTGAGGTTAAATACTTAGCATATACTTTTATAATTAGACCGGAACTTGAATATGCCTGCGTTATTTGGGATCCTCACACTAAAACCAATATCGAATGCCTCGAAAGAATTCAAAGAAAGGCCGTCCGCTTTATTTATGGTATGTACGGTTCAACAGACTCCGTTTCTGCCCAGATGGAAAGACATGGTATCCCAACATTAGAATCACGACGTAAATCATTTAGGCTAAAATTACTGTACCAAATAGTTAACCGGAAGCTCTTATTTGATCACAGCCCCTACATTAGTCGCCTGGAAACACGACGTGGTCGTCATTCACACTCCCTTGCCTTAACTCCGTATTTCTCCAAAACTAATCTCTTCAAATTTTCGTTTTTCCTGCGCACAATCTGTGAGTGGAACAATTTACCATTCGCCGCCCTGCTGTCGACAGATTCTATTGACGCACATGTTTTCCTGAAGATGTAAAAATGTTTTGCAGTTTTTTTTTTCTTACTTTCAGTGCCATGCTGTTTCCCTTTGTTTCCCTTTGCAATTCACGCAATCCCACTTAAATCATCGCTGTTACTATAAGTTTGGTTGCATTATTGTTGTATGTGTGTGATGATTGAATTATTGTATGCTTAGTGATGTTTGGCTTGATTGCCTTACTGCCTGTACCATTCCTGCAGTATCTTGTAAATAAATAAAATAAAAAATAAAAGTGCTCGAGCGGAAGTATTTGCAAAAGAAACAAGTGTTTGGTCAGTGCCGGTGTGACTAAACTAAAAAGCCTTGCTTTGTTTAGTTCTGCAGTTTCAGCACTGTTGTCTATATCTAATATTTGCTGTCAAGGTAATTTGCCAAAATAGTTTGAAAGGTCCAACTGCCAATTTTTATGGTTTTCCTGTTTTCTTTAGCTGAGTGGAAAGTTTACCAGTCAGAGTATCCGATCACCAAATGGCAATCGGGGAAACTTTGCGAAACATTTATAATCGAAATTTTCAATCTTCAGTGGTTATGAGGTCTTATACACACAACACATACTGCCAACAGTTGGATATGGGTGTGAGGGCAGCTCGGTGTTTGGGCACCGCGGTCTGCCACTCGTGTATGAACTCCGCTCTGCACACTTGCCCCGCAGCTCGACACATTATGCTAGTTTCCACGAAGGCAGCGCCGCTTCCAAGTGTGCAACATTTTTTACCTTGTAAGCAGTGCTGAATAGAATGGGGATGAGTAATAATATACATACTCTCATTTTAAGCGCTAAATCTGTGTACTTGAAAGCATGGCAAAGCAACGGAGTCCACAATCAAGTTTCAAGGTGTTTTGCTAAGTTCTCATGGACTAGTTGTTGAGGCATGATTTTTAAAGAAGCAGTGCATAGAGGGACACAAAACACGTATACATAAAAAAAGAACTCTTCTATTCGCGTCTTTTTATGTGCGCTTGTTTTGTGTGCATCTGAGGACTTATTATTTGAAAATGTTCGCCAGGCTTTGCCACGTACTGGTTTCTTGTGACTTTTAAGCGCGATTTAAAAATACAAATCCTGTACGAGTCGCGTAAAGGATGCTTGAATCAGTCACCATAATTCAAGGTCTTTTTTTTCTATCCCCCAGAGTCTAATCGCGAGTTCTAGCCAACTGTCGGTCCGTCTAGTGATTAGACATTTCTCCAGCGTTTGCCATCATGTCCTGACTAATTTTTCTTCTAACGTGGTTGCTTGGGCGAGTTGGTACGACATGATTCACTTCTGCCTCTAGCCTCTTTCTTTTGTGATGTGGTGCGATGTTTGTGTGGGCGATCCTATTGTAAAATTTCTTGTCTTTGTTTCCAGTCTTGGTACGACGAAAAAAGGCATTGGTCCAACCTATGCATGCAAGGTCAGTGAACAAAACGGTCATGTTGACAATGTGTTGTTTCACTGCCCGTTCTTGTAATGGTTAATAAAGCAAATCCCTATTCTTTTTTTCTGAAGTCGAGCTTGCACCACCGACACAGCGTGCAGTCGTGCTCGTTGTCAGTAATAAGGTCATTGCAAAACTGAAAACGAAACAATTTAACAGAACAGTTGTTGCGTGAGCCAATTCGTACTGCACGCATCAAGCAAGGCACGAACGCATGCAAACGCTTGCGCATGCTTAGAACCATACTCACAAAAAAACAATTGGCAATGCTTAGTTGCTTGGATTGTCATCTTTTTCTTGTACGGTTAAAGGTTTTGCATCAATGTGTTCGCACCTTATTTGATGAGTGCAAAACCATTTAGGGTCGATGCCCGCTGTAATGGGGGGCAGCATTGCCTGTTTGAATTGTAGTGGTTGGTATTCCATGATCAGACATCTCTACACAGTAATAACATGGCTGGTAGAAAATGGAATACTTAAGGACGCACATGACTCGTTTTCCTTTAGTCGTTCAGGGCTTATTGGCTAAACGAGCTCGATCATAGTGCACCACTGTAGTTTGGTCACGTTCGTCATATTTCTCGATAAAAAAAGAACGCTGCAATGAAGGACAGCTTTGAGTGATGTCTAATAGCCATTCGCCTTCTTTTGCTTCTCACCTGATGCACATTGATGTCAATTTTCAGGCTTCGAGAACAGGGCTGAGGATGGCAGATCTAGTTGGTGACTTTGCAGTATTTGAACAGAGGTGAGTGCTGCGGATTCTTGAACCTAAAAGCTTTGTGAATCTTTTCATTCCCCAGCGTACAAATTGTTGGTGATGTGTTAAGCGTGACCAGAAAGACCATTATGCTGTTATTTCTTATCGTCTGGCAGTGTTTAGCAAGGCTCCCATTCATACAGACTTCTTACTCAGCCTGACTTTTCTGGCTGTAATCAGATACAATTCAAGAAGGCAAGAGAGGCGCCCTACGGGTGCAATCGGAAGTCGCTGATGCAACCGGCAGCCGTCCTAGGGCTGTCTTGTACTCATTGCGGGCTTGTGTGTATTCTCCTTTGAGGTGAAAGTGCTGTTTCATTCTAAAGTTGTGCCTGACCATCACTTAATTAAACTACACTATGTGAACTGATCTGTTTTTTGTATGCACAGTGATCTTTTGCTAAGACATCTGATGTCCAAGTTTTGGGCGCATAGTTTCCGAAATCGTGCAGAGAAGCCTGTTAGTGCTTGGGCCGTACAGGATAAAAAACTTAAACGTTATATTTAGGGCTGCAACTGGTTGCTGTCTACCTCTGAGAAACATGCAATTGCTGCCAGATAAGATATGCAGCTTTCCTCAACCGACCCTATATGCTCATAGGCGCGTTTGCTCTAACGACATGGTGTCAAAGGCACACACACTCGCACGCATTGTTGTCTCCTCCGTATCCGCACTCGCGACAGACGATAAGACCGGCACGTGTCTCGTAATCACAGGCTGGAGATGTTGCAAGCGTTGCGCAACCAGACCTGCCTGCAGTCCTTATCTCAATGATTGTCGCACAGTTTACAAGCGTTATCTCACAAAAATTGCTTGTGCTAGGCGAGACGCCACTGCAATCCTCTGTCTGTGTTACTCCACATGCATGCTACTAGCGAAGTCCTTCCGGCTCTGTTTGCTTTTGTGCCCATTGACGGGTATTGTGCATTCCCAGGACTCATTGTTGCCGAGTCGTGAAAGCTTGTTGGCAAATGAGCTTTGTTAGTGGCTACTTGAACCTGTACCCACGAGTAATTACTGCAGTGGGAACAGGCAAGTCGCGTGTCAACAGATAATGGCATTGCTGCACAACGGGGCTCTCAACACGCTTCTTTTGTAGACAAGATGAATGGAGGTGTCCGGGACGAAGTCGCACGATTACTCTGTACTGATGAATGTTAACGAGCTGTTAGTGACGCTGCATGTCGGCCCTGTATTGCTGGCACTTCTTTTACAATGGCTCTGTCCGAGGTCTTTTACACAATTCATTGTGCTATGTGCTGTTGACAAAAGTTAGGTTCGTCTATTAGTAGCTTGTTAGCACTTGGGGGCATTATTACACATTAAAGATTCAAAATGCTGCAAACATCATTGTTTGGTGCTTCCTGCTAGCAAAACAGTGTTTTATTCTCGTATGATTCAGCCAGAACTGTGAATAGGCTGCTTAAACCTCCACATAAAAAAAGGTTGATAAAATTGGCAATTTTCTTTGTTACAGTGCAACTTCGTTAAAGAATTCAACAACTGCCAAGAACATGAAATGAGATGACTGCACAAATGGAAAGATAGTCTTTCATAGCGACTCAAACCAACAATGTTTTTTTTTCTTGTGAGAAGTGCAGCTATATTTTTGTTTCTTCATTGAGAATCTCTGAAATAGCCAGTGGTGCCACCTGAGGGCCAAAAATTAAAATATCTGATGTGCCCTGTCATGTGATCGTAAACTAGTGTACATGGTCAACAGTTTTCTTGTTAGTATTGAAATATTTTTTGTTTCTTTATTCTTAAAGATATTACTCCATAAAAATGTACATATAAGCCTGCGTTAGTAGTATGCATTAAAGTAACGCTGCCTTCACATGTAATCAACTCATGCTTGTCAGCGTGTCTTGAGCAACTTTTCTCGTGAAACCGTGCACACGGTTTTCGTGTCGCTAAGATTTTATAGTAATGTTTCTAATTGCAATTTGTTTCAAAAATGACGTATACTGCCAGTCGGCACGGCTGCGCATATGCGCAGTTTATAGTGACTTGGCTTGGCTCGTGTGTTGAGAGAGTAACGACAATGGGAGGAGCCATCCACGTCACAGGCGCAACAACCTGGGGCGCAGGTGCACGCAATGCGGTACAAATACAGGGAAGCTGTATGAAGCAACATCGTCTCATTGTAACAGCTTGTTATTTTCAAAAGTAGTTGTAAAGCTCAGTACAAACGTGGTTAAGCATAGTTACAGGAACTCCTGAGAAAGCAGGACGACAGCGTGCACAAGTTGCCAGAAAGGCTACTGACGTGGCTATCAATTCTCAGCGTTGCTGGATGAAGGGGCTCACTCGTGTTCAGAGCTGTTCAGATCGAAAAATACTGCTTATAAAATGACTACTCGCTTTTGGGATTAACTACGGCAGCTACGAACACCATGAAGGGCAAGCTTTCGGTGGCGCCGAAAAAAACAGGATTGAAAAAAATCGATTGTCGGTCCCTTTAAATTCCAATTGGAGCTTTTCAGCAAAGTATAGTTGCCAAAGGCTTATTTGCTTAGGATATGCTATAAGAATATTGAATTATTAGGGCACTAAAAATAAAATTAGTTCAAATTACTCAAAAACAAACATTTTGAGCCTGAAATATGGCAACCGTAGCGTGTTACAGCACTGGTGAGGAAGTCCTCTCTCTTAACAGTGGCTGAGTGTCATGTGGAAACACGAAATAAATGCAGCTGCAGTTCACTGTAGTAGTTTAGGATAAACGTTCGCAAAAATCGTGTGTAACTCAACCATATGACCAAAGCCCCAGAAGATTTTAACACATCTCCTCTTTCGTCCTGTGGCACAGCACTGAAACTTTGTTTTATTGAAATGGCAATGACATGTTTCGTTGTATAAAAGTTTCTTATATGTTGTTTATCAGAGATGTCAAGTTGTAATAAGTGAAGTATACTGTTGCATCAAAAACTTCGAATTATTGGTGTTTAACTGTTATGCTTATACTATATAGCTTGTGTATTCAAACTTAAGAAGACCAGAGGAAAAAAAATGTCCAAATGAACCGGATGCCAAATATTTGAAATTATATTTGAAAGAAACAGTAAGCAAATCTCCATTCTATCATTATACTTTCATTTTTGAGATGAATAAATAAATATAGTACTTCCTTTGTATAATATCAGTGTAAAAACTGCATTTACAACTTCGTTCGCAATGTGGCCACAGCTCAAGACACCCTTTAAGCCAGAACATGCTCTGAACCCATTCTTTATTACGTATCGCCGCCACCAGCAGATGTACGTTACTATTATCTTCTTGCAAAAAGAAAAAGATGGGTGGCAACTAATTATTTATTCATCACAATTCAGCAGGCATGTTTTAAGCCAGCATGAGGACAGTGACTGAAGCTCGTCAATGGCTTCCACCATGTTTGTGTTTTACGACGTTGCACGCACTATGCCGAAAGTCAAAACATAGCTACTGACTGCCACGTCTGCTGTGGACAAAACCACAGTACATTGTCATAGTGTTCACGCAGTTCGGAAGGCTCGCGCACAGCTTGCGTCGAGTCGATGCAGACCTGCCGAGCACTGCATCTGCTTGCTAATAAAACCGTCTCATTAATGCCCAATTACTTGTAACGTCTATGCAGTGCTGAATGCGCACGGTGGAAATAGAATTACTGCTGCTTGCTGTTTTGAGCCCAGTCGCTGTAGAAGCGAATAGCACTCGCACACTTCGTGTGGGCCGAGTAAAATCGAAAACGAAACAGGTCGGCCATAGCCGCTGTAGAGCTGGTCGCTAACAATGCGATTGTAGTAAAATTTTGCATGGTGACAAAGCGTTTTTGAAGGCCCGCAGTCGTTTCAGTTGTTCGCCAATACTGTTTTCGCTTCTTTGCCATCGCACATTTGGAGTGCACTGTGCTTGGTGCGTCTCAAGGATTGTCCTTAACTGGGTTGCAGCCAAGTACAAAGGAAATGCACTCAAACCTCAACGTAATTAATTTACATATAACGAAATATTGCTTATAACGAAGTAAATGAAAAACAATTTTGCAATAGATGTCGTGTTAAAAATGTACCTTGATAATGAATTTTTGGCTATAACAAACTGTTTTGATTGTAATAAGAGTCTAGTGCTATTAAACAGAGAAAACAGGTCTGAATCGTCAGACTTTCCAAGTTAACGGGGGTCTAATCATTAAGATTTCATTCTACAAGGAGTTGCTTTTCTTGTGAAAGCTTGTAAATTTCGAAACCGTGACCTCGTGCTGGCACTGTTGCCTGCCCTAGGTTTCGGAGTCTAGTGTCTACGTACCAGCGGCTATTTCCTGCCCTCAAGGTTGATCTCGACGTGGAGCTTGCCAAATACAAGGTGAGGATGCAAACTTTTTATATTTGCGAAAGTGTGTGCTCTCTAACAGTCATCCCCATTTATGCAATAAATGTCGCTTGCCACTCATGCGTGGGTACGATACTGTCTAAGTGTTTTGCACAGTAGCATGAAGAAGTTTTATGCTTGAAGGGACCCAGAAACGGTTATGACGATTTTTTACAAACACATTGGGCTGGTAGACCAAGTGCTAAGGGTAATTTAGAGACCAATTTGAGCTCTCTGCGTAAACTGCGTAATTTATTGCAACGCTTTAAAGCTGCGAATCGCTCCGCATAGCCGCGACTCGGCCAAAAGCATTTTCAACCGGCCATACACCAAGCGACACGCTCTGCCCCACTGACGTCATCGTCTCCAGCTGATCTGATTGGCTGTGGAACGTGCAGCACAGACTGCTGGTATCTGATCGGCGACGAGATTTACGCATATGCGGTCTCACGCCACATCGTGACGCAGGCGCTGTTAAGGTGGAGCTTAGCCCCGAGCACTTGAAGGAAGAGTTGAGGGCAGTTGAAGGTGAAAGGGAGAGCGGAGGAGGAGGGTACTTTTTTACTATCGTAGCTCCGTTAATGATGGCTGTTTCGATTTAACTCTGGTGCCAATGATTTGCTGCAGTACAGGTCTAATCAAAAACGTAATATGAAAAAACCGTTTCAAAGACTTTTTAACGGCCTACGACTGACCATGTAACATCAGTGAAAGTAAATCTAGCACCCCGATTTTTGTTCGTTACAACCATGCAAAAGTAACGTGGTTATTTTTAGTTTCGCTGGCAGTGTATAAATGATTAGCCGCAGGCAAGTCGGACTGAAAAATAAAGCAACAAGTTGCTGCCCAGCTTGGATACACCCGCAACCTCTGCATTACGTATTTGCTGATCTACCATTAATGATGAATTTGCATACAGAGAAGTTTAATTTACAGCTCACAGTAGTGGTCAAGGAGAGTATGGTGCATATATATGCCGATTGCAAGCGAATTCTGTCAAATTCCCCTAGCTGGAAGCAGGGTGCGGAAAGGGAAATCGACAACTATCCAAAAGTAGCATAAAGCCACTGGGAGATCTGTATGGCTTTCTCGGAAAGAAAGCTTCTCAGTTGGTGAAAAATTCGCAGTGGTCATGGTATCAAGAGCAGGGCTTCCGCCTTTCGAGTACAATCGCTCCGCCACACGAGTCGGTTAGGAAGATAGCATCTGGTTGCGTAGGAATGAACGTTGCAAAGCACATGGACACAGCATATCGCGAGTTAGTCCTGCGGTATTTTGCAAGGTGTTAGAAGGCTTAGAAAAGGGAAATGGTCTAACTACCCAGTCGTAGAGGTAAGTGGCCAGGAAATCTACGGATTTCTTGGAAGAGTAGAGTGGCTGCCTCGGAAAAGCACCGGTGATGGTTTGGATCACCAGACCTGGACAAATAGTCCAGCAACTAAGGCTCTTTCTCTCTGAAAAATGGATGGATTTCTTCGTAACCTCGTTGTACGATTGGGGGGGGGGGGGGGTATTTTTCTTTTTTCTTTCCCAATGTATGTGCCTGTGTTGTGAGTAAAAAATATTCAAGACGCAGCACACTCGTGATTTGTGTGGCATCTGCGTTAATTTGTTTTATTTGCTTTTTTTATATATATTCCTTGTTACGTCTCTTTACGTCGCCGCACTTTTTTGCGGTATATGCTGCATGCCTCGCTTGCCGTCGCTTCGACGCAGGATCTGGCGATGAAGCTGCGGCCGTTCGTCATCGACACGGTGTCGTACCTGCACGACGCGCTGGCCGAAGGCAAGAACATTCTCATCGAAGGTGCCAACGCCTGCCTCCTAGACATTGACTTCGGTGAGAGGCAGCGGCTTAAGTCTTCGGTGCAGCATTTTAGGTGTGTCGGCGGGGAACGGAGGGCTTCGTTATCCTGGAAAGGATAATGAAGCATCTAGAAAGGCTTCATTATTTGGACCAAAAGTCGGTGTGCCTTTTCTTGCCCTTCTTTTTCGTGTGGAGCTTGTATTGGCATACCTGTAAGCTGGCAGTGATGCTGTTCAAAAAAACCCTCCTAACCGACAGCTGGTGCGCATCAGAAGAATAGATAAAAACAAAATAGATTTCCTTTCCTGGGTTGTACTTTCAACCCCCCACCCCTGTCTGAATGTTGGTGCCTTGAACCACATCCCCATGCCTGCCCAATGTGAACTGAACTGTAGCATACAAATTCGTTCTACTGGTGATGCAAAAAAACAATTGGGAAGCAGTACACTGGGCACTTAATTGAATTGTGTGGTCGAACTAAAAACAGATTTGATAGACAACAAGCAAGGTCGGTATTCGGAAGTGTGCATTTCGGGAAGCAGTGCACGCACACCTAGGCCCAGCTTCACTTGGCCTCATTTCTCCAGTTGCTGTGCTCTTAAATTTTTAAATTATTTCAGAGGTCTCTTTATGGGTTTTATTTCAGAGGTCTCTTTATGGGTTTCTTCAGTTTGCATTCCTTTTTCTCACGCAATTTATACATATATATATATATATATATATCATTTTTTTACTAGCCATAAGCAGTGCACATGTGTCTGTCGTTGCTGCGAGTACAGTCGATGTTCGATTTCCCAGACCCTCAAATGACGACAAAAACGTCCGGAAAACCGAATGTTTTTAATATGTATTTTTCGCTGATGGAAAGGGTCGCAGCAGGAGTGCAGGATTGCAATTCAGCAAATGCATCTTGTAGGTGGCTCTGAAAAGAAAAGAGCCGAACGAAAAAAAAAAAGGATTCAGTGTAGCTTGCGCTACCGCATTTGTGAACACTTAAGCGAAAAAAAGAAATTGCTTGTTTCGTTTGCATGGCGTTCCACTCGCCCACGATGACGTCTGCCTCAATTTAAGTTAACGTCATGTTGTCGCTGTACTCCAATGACAGTGTCAGTGCTGCCGTCATCTCTGAGCTTGTTGGCTGTGTAGGCGTTGTCTCTTCAATATTGGTGCTGAAGCCGTCTGAATCCTTTGTAACTTGACGAACGATTTCGTCATCGGTCAATTCTGCACACAGCTCGGGGTCTTTGCCAGCGTCGGCGAAACCCTTAAGGGTTATCCCAGCTGGAATTGAAACACCGGCAACAGGCAGATCGTTGAAGGCAACGTTCGTGGGTGGAAGTTCATCGCACGCACTGTCCACTCTGGGCGAGGCGGCCGTCTTGGCGTCCAGTATGAAGCTCGCATGGCAAAAATGGTTTAGGGGGGTTTGTTGCATAGCTGCCTTCCACGAGCCTGCAAGCATGCCAACGGCAGACCATTGGTCAATGGCGTAGCTTTTCCCTCTGTAGGAGCATAGGCTGCACAGCACCATGCGGCCTAAGCTATGGCTGGCAACTTTTTCAGATCGCAGCTTTTTCGGTTTCAAGCGTATGGCAGCGGCAAAGCGGTGGGTTCGAGGGTCCAAAAATAATTCAATATGGCAGCGTCTATGGTGACTTCGAGCCTGCAATTAACGGTAAAAAGCCTGGCGAAAGCTATGAACATAGGGAATTTCCGACTTATTTTAATACAGTGACTCTATGAGGAACTTGACGGTGCCACAGATGAATCTGGGAAATCGGGCTTGTCCGGAAATTAGGGCATCCGAGAAATCGGACGTCAACTGTAGTACTGTCGGAAACAAGGTTGCTTTCATGTTTTAAAGTGCTTTAAACATAACTAATATTCTGCACATGAATGTTAGCATGCTCTCAAAAGTGCAGTCTTTGAGAACTGACAGAGCTTCACCATTCTTCAGACTTACAGTATGATAGTGTCACATGCTTATGGTGCCATGATTTCCACTTTCAAAAGAATCCATTGGTGTTCAGTGTGTTGTTTTCATCAAGCCTTCATTGCTCACAACTAGTTGCGACTGGTATTGGGGATACACTTTTCCCAGCTTTCAAAGAGTGACAGCAGTGCCGCTGCATACCTGTGTCATTGTATTTTTGCAGCTTGTATGTAAAAAGATCCAGTATTTCCTGTTTGAGTCTGACAGTCAGATACGCAGGTGAGTCTGTGTGTGAGTGTGTTAGGCTCTCTCTTTGGTGAAGTATTGACATTTCAAAGCATATCTGTATGTTTTGTCCAGATACCTTCCGATTTTACCGTACTTACTCACATAATAGGTGCACTTTTTTGAATAATCCTTTCTGACCACAGCCAAGTTCAGGGTGCACCTATTATGTGCTTAAAAAGATCGAATTTTCTCCGACCAAACTAGGAGTGCGCCTATTATGCGAGTGCGCCGGTTATGCGAGTAAATACGGTATTTACGCCAGTTTCGACTCTTTCACATCTTTGTACGTACTAGCACAATGCCTAGCCAGCTGCATAAACCAAGTAAAAAAAAACATTTTATGTGCCATTGATGAATCCAATACATGCATTCTTTTTGAGCCTTACTGGGGCGTCAGCTCTTCGCTTTCTGCCACGTAGTTAAGCAGCACCCACCATACTGCCACCAACTAGTCTGTTGGGGCTTATACAAAACATGATGGATTTAAGGACTAATGTGTGGCCTCCAAGACTTTCGTCACTTCAGTTTGCAGCAAGTCCCGTAGGTTATGCTTAACTGCTGATTTATTTTCGAAGACTTTTCATGTACAACTGTGCTGACGATAGAACTAATGTTTGGCTTGATGACACTGCCTTTCTTATCCTTCTTATTATTTATACTTGTTTGTGCCTGCTGTTTGCTATTTTGAGCATTGATCTGCAGGGAAGGTGCAGTCATAGTAGAGTTTCATTAAAAGCAATGAGATGGGTTGAAAGAGTGGTAGCCATGAGCTGAACTTATCCTTAATTTTTTTTTTTCATGCATTTCATGGCAGCGCAACCCTTCTGCATGCATCCTCAATTTTCAAGTTCAAAAGTCTGCAGGAGTCTTATCAATCACTAGTGTCTCCAAAGGGGTTGAAAAAAATGTTCATCATTCGATTCGTGTAGTTCACCCGGTGTCTGTCTTGCTGTTAACATCTCTTACGTTGCAAGTTTTATGCTATGTCATGCGTGGTAGGATTGTTAAACAAATGTTCATGCTCTTCGTAACAGCCACGTTTCGTATTAGTCATAGGCTGCTATCCGTTTTGCTTGTCATTATTTCTAGCTGTCGCCATGCTCTCATCTTACCTGTGGTTCTCTTTTTGTTTCGCCTTCTTCGCAGGAACGTATCCGTTTGTGACGTCTTCAAACTGCACCGTGGGCGGCGTCTGCACGGGTCTCGGCATTCCGCCGCGAGCCATCGGCAACGTGTACGGCGTGGTCAAGGCGTACACAACGCGTGTTGGTGACGGCCCCTTCCCCACCGAGCAGAAGAATGTGAGTTGAGGGCATGTTTGCTGTGGAGTAACTGAGGTAAAAAGTGGTTGTGTCACTTGGCTACAAACTACTATCAGGCTGTGTCAATGGTAAGAGCACACTCCTGCTGATGTGAATGACGAGTTTGATCCCAGCCGCTGTTCTTGTATTTCATTGGAAGTTGAATGCCAGAGGCCTGTGTAAATATAGGTGCACATTGAGGAACCATAAGTGGTTGAATATATTGAGATCCCTTCACTGTAATGCATCTTGTAGTCACGCCATAGATTTGGCTTATTTAACCCACGAAGTCGTCGTTCACGACCGTCTCCTACAGACAGCTTGCACACCGATTATTTGGATAGCCCCACAGCACATTTGCAGGTCTTGTAGGCTGCTTGGTGTTCGTGCCTGTCGCCTTCAGAACCAATTGTCGTGCAGCTGAGGCATAGTCTAGGAGGTCTGTAATTTGGCTTAAACAAGAATCCCTAAGTGTCCCTCTCTCTCTTTTTTTTTTTACGTTGCGAGAGAGAACCAGCTTACCCAGCATTCCATTGTGCCATTTAAAGCTCAATATCTGTTGTTTTTCTTTGTCAACAATGGTCACAATTCCCAGGGTCTAATTGCGTGCACTAATTTGTACCCCGAGCTTCGAAGGGGACTTGAACGGTTGCCTGCTCTTGTCCAAGAAGAAAGCGGTGCAACGACATCAAATTGAATTTTGGGGGCACCAGGCAACTGGTGGCAAGTGGTAATCCCCTTTCTTTGCGTTCTGCAGGACGTCGGGGAGCGACTACAAACCATCGGCGGCGAAATCGGTGTCACGACCAAGAGGAAACGGCGGTGCGGCTGGCTCGACGTGGTGCTGTTACGTTACTCCAGCATGATCAATGGATACAGCGCGTACGTAAGCCTTTTTTAACGTCCTCTACGCGTCTGTTCATCTATCTATCTGTCTGGCCAATTTAAAGGAATTGGGTCCGACTAGCTCATTACTGAGCAGAATACATAGCGCCAAAATGAACGCAGGGCAAGAAGAAAACTGGACAAGCGTTGTTCATTTCCATTTGCCTGAAAGGGTAAAAGAGGAAGTGCAATGGCTTATTGGTCGGGGTGGTGGTCTGGTTTGCTACCCTGTGGAGGGTAAAAGCAATGTGCAGGTCTTCATGTGCCGGACTTCATAAGACACTGATTCTGCTAATTATTTCCAATGTGTAATTGTGTATATCAATGTGAATTCACACTCATGAGATGCATTGATTAAGCATGTTATTAATCAAGTGAGTGAGTGAAAACTTTATTGACATTGTCAGGCGGTATTTAGCGGGGTGGGGCTACAAGCACCCCAGCGTAGGCGACAGCCTCGAGTCCTTGGACACGGGCGGCTTCCTGGGCGTGCCGGACGGCCCACAGTTGATCGGCGAGGTCACGGCTGAGCAGAGCCGCCCGCCATTGCGCTTCGCGGTTCGAGACTGCCATGTCTACCCGGTTCATAAGGGACTGCGTTATTAATCAACTCTGCATTAATATAAACTTGTGCTAAGCATATCTTCAAGCTTTATTAAACAGTATAATTAACAAGAACATGAATACGTAAACGAAGTTTTTGTTCAACGAATCTCGTATAACATCGAATGTCGTATTTGTATTAGGTAGAAATTTGCATCAGATAGAATGTTACATTAGCTTGTGAATAAGGCCTACTTAACAATCATTAATGATCTTGGCATCAAATACAGATTCAAGATCGTGCAGTGTAACTGCATTATCTGAAGGTTGCTTACTATTTATCTCTACTTGACTAATCCAGAAGTTGGTCTACAATTATGTTGTGTTAGCCGACATTCAGCTTTTCTTCAAAAAATTCGGGAAGATTGTTTTTCGGTGGGCCAAAAGACTCTGTCCCACGGCACATGCTTCCCGCGACCACTGAAGCGTTTGTTCGGCTGGCAGCGAAATTGCGCAAAGGTTGAATTTTCTTGACTTCTATAGTCCTCCCCGTCGGCTTCAGGTGTCCATGCAGCTTCCACAAAATTATGTCGCTACGTTTGTTCGATAGTGTGAGTAGGGTACAGACGTAAAACTCGATGTAATGAACCTGGGTATAACCACTTCAGTTATAGTGAAGTAAGTGAAGAATAGTCTTGTCATAGATACAGCGTTATTAATGAATGTGTGTAACGAATTTTAGGATATAATGATGTTATTTTTGTAGGAGATGCGACTGTTACATCAAGGTTTGAGTGTACCGTTGAAACCTGCTATAGGAGACATCTGTCAGGGAGAAATTCTTGTTTTTTATAGGAGGTGTCTCTTAGAAACAGGATACCGCGTATGTGTTTTTTTATGAGCACCTATTTTTATGCAAGCACACTGGTGTCACCTATACTTATTTGTCTCTTGCATCCGTGTCTTGCATCTGCGCATCCTCTCTTATAAAGGGGCTCAGCTGCATTCATAACTTGCGAGAACGGCTGCATAGCGTATTAGATAAGGCACTCGCCTTTAAAGGGCCCGGGTTCAAACCAAGGTGCCCTAGTGAAAGCATTCTATTCTTAAGGCAAGAGCCACATATCTCATTAAACCCAAAAAAAGTGATTAGTGTCTTGCATCCTCATGATGCGAAAAATTATCGCATGAGGACATCGCCGTGTGACGTCACGTGAAAGGTCATAACGTTACGTTATAGCTTGGTCAACGATGTAACATTGTGGCTTGAACCACAGAGGATTTGCAAAGCCGGGTGAGGTGCCTCCAATCTCGGAAGCTACGCAAAATCACGCCAGGTGTAGAAAACTTTCGGAGGTTGGTGACACCGGCACAATTCGTCTACTGAAGAGGAAAAATGAGATGACTTTGGCCTTCCAGTCGTCTTGAGTGGGTGTCAAAGAGACCCTGTATATTTGCATTTACGCTCAAACTTTGAATAACGAACCTGGATGTATTGTAAAAATTAATTTTAATGCATTCAATGAAAAAATGTTTTGTAGTAGATGCAGTGTTAAGAATATAGCTTTATAACGAATTTTTGGACATAAACTTATTTTTGTGTTATGTAGAACTTCGTCATCCAATGAAACCTCGTTTAAACAGTCACATCTGGCACAAAAATAACTGTTATAATCGAAAATTTCTTATAAACGTTTACCAGTAGCGCTGTATCTATGATAAGACTATTCGCTTACTTCGTTATAACCGATAATTCGTTATATCCATGTTCATTATATCGAGGTATGGGTTGGTGACAATGGCTATCGCCTTACGTGAAAGCCGGGCTGATGGAAAATTTTTACGTTGAGTCAGCACAGATGAGCTTTACGCATTCAGGATTAGCCTAAAGAGTTCGGTACACTATAGTTTGCCGAGGTTTGCAGGCGTTGTTTGCGAGCGCGGGAGAGATTTCCATAATGTTTGCATGCCTCTCTCCCGCTGACAGGTTGGCCCTGACCAAGCTTGACATCCTGGACACCTTCGATGAGATCAAGATTGGCACGGCTTATCGCGTGGATGGCAAGGTGTACAAGTATCCGCCTGGTAAGTGGGTCATTGGTCTTTCCGCGCACGACGAGTTCCGCAGTTTGAGCCAAAGCACAGCGAATTTGAGTTTCCTGAACCTCCGCTAGAGCGTGTGTGAGCGCTTCGGAAATGCCTGGTTGAAAATGTTACAGTTGCAAGAGCTAGAGCTGTAGTTGTGGAGCTGAAGGATTGCTGAAAAGTTTGTGTCGAGAGGTACTCCTGGGACGAGAGACAACATAACGCGACACACTTAAGCGCTATCTTCCAACAAAGAAATTTTTTTTTAAGAAATGCATTGAATATGCAGATAACTGCGTGTCTGCGCAGCTTCACATCTACAAAACGACAACACCCTAAAGTGATGGGATTCAGCTCTCTAGTCTCAAATGCACAACAGTTACGAAGAACAAAATAAATAAATGTGAAGTCACAGGGCACCAACACCTATAAAACACAATTCTTTTATTATTTGACAAAGCAATGGAAGCCACACGGATACAATGGCTATCATCCTTAGCCATCTCTGCTGATTCTACTATTTCTCGCATTTTGTAGTCTGCATGAGCAGACTTCGGCAATGCGTCGCCACGTGGCCTCGCAGACCTCTGCGGACATAGTACACATGCTCCCCGAGATGGTCATTTAAGCAGGGCCCCTGGTCTGTTTCACGAATCTGCTGCCACATGCGTTGCATAGCAGTTCAGTGGAGTGCCAACTAGCCCAAGCAAGCATGTTTCTAAGTCTAGAGGGAGTTTTAATCCTCAGAAGTGCCAGCTACAGAGAGCTTCATCTAAATGTACAAAATTCGCACATTTCAAGGGTAATATTGTATTGCTACAAAAATATCGCAATGCAGTGTAACCTCAATTAAATGTCCTCTGGTTTTGCAATGGCTCGCATTTTATAACAAATTAGTGTGGTTTCAGTGAAAGTGCTCTGGTAAAAATGGTATTCAAAACCTCGATTATACTTTGGAATTCACCAACCCTGTATCATGCAACAACTCTACAACACCATGTGGTAGGGAAAAATCGCCTTTTTTACTCCACCTAATATTTGCGGCTGAGTAAAAAAAAACTTTGGGGCCCCTAGGTGGACTATTAAAGAGCAAGACAGGTACAGTACGCCTTTATAGAGTAGAACGTTTGTTCTGGTCGTTCAAGTTTTGCCGTCTCGCTTCTAAATACGCTTATATCGTGGGACTATCCCAGGGCTGCTACCTAGGCAAGCTCATTCTACATGGTGTAGCTTCAGATAGTTGATGCGTTGACCTTCGAGACCTGGATATCTCAACGTTTTCGGCCTGTGAAAACTCCTTACAAACATGCAGCTGAAGATCTTCGATGGTTTGCAGCGCTCTCAGTGATAGGTCACAGGCATGCAAAGGAAGCGACACAGCTTTTTTCAATGTGCGAAATAGCTCCCTTTTATGCGAGAATTCATAATAGTGGCACATCACTAATTGCACGTCGTAAGGGAACGAACAACGCGTCGCAGCTCAGTCGTGCTCGAAATCGTCCTACTCTATTTTGCAACAAAGTGCGCTCCATCGCCATTGTCTCATGGCAATGGCACTGTGTCCTACTTCACTGACAGGAGGCTGTTGCCAGTGCGGTTTCAGGTTCATTTTTATACACAGCCAGTTTTCGTACTTGTTTCATAGAGAAGTTGCACATGAGATTAAATTGATTTTTTGAGTTGAATATAAATATTCACTCTCTCTACCTCCACTGAAATGCTTAACTGTCATTTTTAAATGGGATGTGATCAGCCTTTGCATGGAGAAGGGCAGGGTCATTTCGTGGGCTTAGTCGGGCAGTCTATGGCCATTTTTGGGCGGCAAAAGTGAGCATCACCGCTCGTATTCTTTAATTTTCGCTTGCACAGCGGTCTTGCACAATACTTTTGAAGTCGTGTATTTAAGGTACCTCTGTACATTAATTTATGTGTTCCTGAGTAATTAATCATAATTAAATTGTAATTAAGTATCTGTTGATCATAATCTCATTTTTTCATGGTGGTCTGCTGTATCAAGCTTTGCAACAGTTTTTCTCTATTCCAGCTAGTGCCGATGAGATGTCCAGGGTGGAAGTAGACTACATGGTCATGCCTGGCTGGCGGACATCAACGTGCGAGTGCCGCAAGTACTCGGACTTGCCCGCAAACGCCCGCCGCTACGTTGAGACCGTCCAGGAGCTCCTAGGCGTTCCCTGTGAGTAGCCCTTCCAAGTCAAATGCATCTTCTGTTTGACAAAAGGCTTACGGTACATTCCGTTTGCCTTTGCTGCGCCCTAAGTCTGACCTTCTTTTAATCGAAGCTGGATAAAGTATGAACTATGCCAACGTACAGCCGTGAGCTGGCACTTGCAAAAACAATATGT
This sequence comes from Rhipicephalus microplus, assembly GCF_043290135.1. Classification (NCBI taxonomy): domain Eukaryota; kingdom Metazoa; phylum Arthropoda; class Arachnida; order Ixodida; family Ixodidae; genus Rhipicephalus; species Rhipicephalus microplus. The sequence goes on along the minus strand of NC_134707.1, from coordinate 62,525,902 downwards.
CTGAAAACCTCCGGCACTCGCACGTTGATGTCCGCCACTGCAAGTGGCTGGCGAACATCAACGTGCGAGTGCCGGAAATTTTCAGACTTGCCCGTAAGCGCCCGCCGCTACATTAAGATCATCCAGGAGCTGCTGGGCATATCCTTTAAGTTGGCATTCAAATCAAATTCGTATCCTGGTGGACGAAAAGCTTACGGTGCGTTCTGGTGGCCCCCACTGTGCTCCAAATCGTACTCTTGATCATAGCCAGACAAAGCATGAACTAGGCAGCCCTGCAGTTGCCCACCAGCACTCGCCACTACGTTGAGTTGAGCCCAGGAGCTGCTGGGCGTCCCCAAGCAAGTTGACATTCTAAATCGATTGCGTTTCCAGGTGGAGAAAGAGCTTATGGCCTAGAGTTTTCTAATATACGCTAGATGGAACTCTGGTGCTAGTGTCTATGGGAGCTGCAACGCACGGTGCTTCAGCGAGCATGGGAAGGATGTGTAGTACACACATTTGTCTAATCTTTATACTTTTGGCCTGCTTTTGGCTTCGTGTGTGTTCGTGTGGCTTGGAGCTGCTTTTTCACGAAAAATAAGTTAGCAAATGTCCAGCGTTTGCGATTTACAACCTTATTTTTTTAGGTTTACCATTTTGAATCGGGTCACAAAGTTCAAAAGGATTGGTTCTTTCCTGCAAAATAAACTGTAACCAGCAATAAATGAAGCCGCAAGTATGATCCGCCGCCCGCAAGTACGAATACTAGGCAAATGTGTGCACTACCCATCATTCCCATGGTCGCTGAACGATAGCAGTGCCAGAGTCCCCTCTAGTTAATTTTAGGAAACTCTATGGCTTATGGCACATTCGGCTAGCCCTTACTGCGCTCTGAATCTGACATGCTTTTGATCGAAGCGAGACAAAGCATGAACTAAGCAAGCATTGAGCCTCCAACTAGCGTTCGCCACTACAATAAGACTGTCCGGGAGATGCTAGGCAACCTCTATAAGTTGGAATTCTAAATCAAATTCGTTTCCTAGTAGACGGAAGAGCTTATGGTACATTCTGAAGGCCCTTACCGCGCTTTGAATCTTACTCCTGATGAGAGCCAGACAAAGTATGAACTAAGCGAACGTGCGGCCACTCACTCACCAGCATTCGCCGCTACATTAGGACCGTCCAGGAGTTGCTAGGCGTCCAAAGTTGGCATTATAATTTATAGTGTAATCTCTTGGCAGATTCGTAATAATCGGTGAGCTCTGCACCGGAGCACTAGACTGGTGGAGAGCGACCGACGGGAATCTACCAATAGAACACACATGCTCTCCCTGGAGCGAATGGCAGGATCAGAATGAAAATCGATTCACGTGTTTCCCTTCTTGCATGAGTGGGCACGCTGGCCACAACAACGACATGCTAGTAAAACGCGAGGGCTGTGTACATATAGCCTGACACTAGACACTACCAACTCGACTAGTGTCTATTGGTGCGCTCACAGTTGTGCGTTCCAGGCCACTGGAACGCACAAAGCACTTGTGGATTCCGGTCAAATCTGGCTCATAGAGCATAAAAAGTGGCTGCATGTAGTCTTGTCTTGGCTATTTGATCATGACCAGACTACGTGCCGCGACTTTTTATGCTCTGAATCTCACGTGCTTTCAATCGAAGCCAGACAAAGCATAAACTAAGGAAATGTGCAGCCACTCACAGGTGCTCCCCACTACATTGAGACTAAGAGCCGCTAGGTCTTTCCTGGTGGACGAAGGGCTTACGATACATTCTGGTTGCCCCTGCTGCGCTCTGAATGTTACTCTTGATCAGAGCCAAAGTGTAAACTAGCGAAAGGTGCAGCCACCCACCTGCACTCCCCACTACATTGAGACTGTCCAGGAGCTACTAGGCGTCCCTTGTAGTTGGCATTCTAAATTGATTGCATTTCCGGGTGGACAAAGAGATCATGGTGCATTCGGTTAGCCCCTACTGCGCTCTGAAACTGACTTGCTTTTGATTGAAGCCAGACAGAGTATGAACTAAGCAAACACTCAGCCACTAACTGGCATTCGCCACTACAATAAGACCACCCAGGAGCTGCTAGACAACGTGTGTAAGTTGGCATTCTAAACCAAATGCATTTCCTGGTGGACAAAAAGCTTACCATACGTTCGGCAGGCCCCTACTGCACTCTTAATCTTACATACTTTCAATCAAAGCTAGACAAAGTATGAACTAAGCAAATGTGCAGTCACTCGCAGATGCTCGCTTTACACTCAGACTTTCCAGGAGCTGTTGGGCGTTTTCTATAAGTGTCGGCTTTCAAATCAAGAGCATTTTCTTGTGAACAAAGAGCTTAAGGCACATTAGGTTTGCCCTACTTCACTCTGAATTAGGTATGCTTTTCATTGGGGCCAGACATAGCAATCAGAGTACAGTACAAGCTTGTTAATTTTCATTTCATGGGACCGGAAAAACTATGAAAACACTGAGTGCTGAATTATCGAAAAGGTCAAGCAAACAGTAAGTAAATGTCTATTACACTAATGCACTATTATCTTAAGGAATACATAAATCCAGCCATCATTTTGTGTAGGAGTAATGCGAAAGCCGCAATTTTGGTCATTTGTGAAGCCTAAGACTTCCATGTTTCAATCAGAGACGTGCTCTCAGCCTGGTTCATACCTTATTACTTACCAACAACCTGATTGTGGTTGGCAACCATGAATTTCTGAAAGCCAGCAGCTGTTTGAGTCGTCGCGAACACCGTTTTCTTTCCTTTGCGTCGGACATTTGTGGCAGTTCGTGCTCGGTGCTCTCCAAGGACTGTCCGATTTAACTGGGTTGTGGCCAATATGAGGGAATGAACAAGGGATTGATGCCATTATACATTGCTTGTGTTGGCCGGAACCAGCGAACACATAAGAATTGTCCGATTTTCAGAAATGACTAGCTCTCAGATTATCAATCTGAAATCACTGAATCACAATTCAGTGATTTTTTAATGCACCATATCTACTAGGGGTTATTTCAATCTCGTCATTGACGAGATTGAAGTAACTAGAAGAATAGGGATGGGATTCAGCACATTCGGCATGTATTCTTAAATCATGACTGGTAGCTTCCCGCCGTCCAACTAAGAGAAGGGTATATATATCAGCTGCATCTTGCCGGTACTAACCTATGGAGCAGAAACCTGGAGGCTCACAAAGAGGGTTCAGCTTAAATTGAGGACGACGCAGTGAGCGATGAAAAGGAAAATAATAGGTGTAACCTACAAGGAGATAGCAGAGTGGGGCAGGGAACAAGCCGGTGTTAAGGATATCATAGTTGAAATCAAGAAGAAATTGACATGAGCCGGGCACATAGGTGGGATAGCCGCTGGTCGCGAAGGGTAATTGACTGAATTTCCATAGAAGGCAAATGGGTGAGTGGGATACAAAAAGTTGGGTGGGCCGATGAGATTAAAAAGTTTGCAGGTATAAAGTGGCAGCAGCAACCACAGGACCGAGTTGACTGGCGGAACAAGGGAGAGGCCTTTGTCTTGCAGTGGGCGTTATCAGGCTGACGATGGTGTACTAAGGCTGCGCGAATGTTCGAAATAGTGCATATATTTTTTAATTGTGTTTTTGATTCGATTCGCACTGGGATTTTACTATTCGAACTTCCCAAAAGCCAAAAAATACAGATACAGCCAATGTCCAATTAGAAGTGACCCCTTCAAATTTTAAATATGCTTCACCTCATGTCGCTCTCGTATTGCTTGCTGCAAAGCTGTTTTTAAGGCTCTGCTGTGATTGAACTTTTCAAAGAGTCGTCCAATCAATAGTTACCCCCTTGAAATTTTTAATATGCTTCACCTCAGCACACCCTCGTATTGCGACAAAGCTGCCTTCCAGGCTCCGCTACTGTCAAAAAAATTTTCACACACCCACTGACATGTTGTTCTTCTGGCTTTTTTATTATCACTTTAGTACTAATCCGAAAGACAGCTCATCGATAGGCCCAATTTATTGGCTGTGGCTTATGAATCGACACTTATAGTGAAACGCAGCGAACGAGAGTTGTTTCACTTAAACTGCGGCTATGTGGGCTTAGTTGCTGAAGGGCGGTGGTGGCGTACTATTTCAAACGTTCGTTTTCATTTTTGAACGCACCTCGTGTGTCCTTAAATAGACCAACTTTCATTGTTTGTAGGGTCTAACTTTTGTATTCTAACACATAAAAAGAAAAAAGACTAAGGTCATAACATATAACATTTCCTCTTTCTATTTCATTGCAGTCAAATGGATCGGCGTTGGGAAATCTCGCGCAGCCATCATCACGATTCCCTGATGAGCAGCACCAGAAAGCGCCACAGCGCAAGCGCATGTTCGCGACAAACAACTCTGTAAACCTTAAAAAGCCGAGTTGTTTTATCTTTTTTCTCATTTTACCCCGCGCTTGTTATTTTTAATTCATTGTTACTTTAAGAAAAAGAACACGTCCAGTTGTCTTTATTCACAGGCCATTGTCGATAGAAGTTTCCGTTTGTTCAGTTCAGGCCCCACTCGACGGTGGATTGCATTCAACGAACGATAACCGTTTCATTATAGCCTCTTGTAGTCTAGCACACGGCAGGGATGCGGGAGGTAGACCTAGCGCGGCATGCTCTCTGAAAGCAATTATTTGCCCTCTGAAGCAATTTAGATGGCCATTTTGTCCCACAACAATAGCCATCATTTGTTTCTTGAAAGCACAGCCCCTGCCATTTTTCTGTCGAAAACTTCTTTGAGAACATTTACGTACTTGTCGTTTGCTAGCTGTAATAATGAGGCACGAAGCGGTTAATGCGTGAAAAGCCATGCAATATGGGTGACTGTTATTGTTGAGCACTATGATAGTAATACAGTTAATTAAGTCTTGGTTTCACGAAGCTGAGGGAGCCCACAAGTTGGGAAATGAAGATCAGTAGATTTTGAAAGGCTCGTGCACGTTACGTAGTTCTTCGAAGCCAGTGAAGAGGTCAATTTTTGCCCTGTATGAAGTTAGAGACAATGGAACCACTGCTCCTTATAGGAGGAGCAAAGCTTCATTGTTTAGCAGCACATAAGTTAACTACAAAGCACATCTCCTTGGCGAATCATTTGCATCCATCTCATGAATTGAAACTTTGCATGCACAACTGTCCTCAAAACCATATTTTAGACAAGCAGTCTACCGTGTCCATAAAGGGTTTCAATATTGGGTTTAATAATTGGGCTTAATGTGCAGTAACTGATTTCACTTGGTTAAATCAACGCTAGAAGATTCATTGACTTTGTTAAATTAAGGTTGAATGGTATATGGTTGCAGTGAATGGCGGCTGCTTCTGTATGCCTTCAAGAATGGACATCAGCCTTGTGTTAACAACCAGGCATTTATCCTTGCAAGACTACACGAAGCATTTCTTTATTAGTTGGTGCTTGTTTAAAACTGAGCTCAAGCAGAAAAGAAAAATTATCGCGTGTACATTACTGTGAGCATGCAAGAATCTCTGCAAAAGCACGCTTTTTGTTTTCTAGCAGATTGTACAACTGATACTAGTAATTCGAAGGTGCTTGTGTTTGTGTCAAAACGAAATCTGTGGTTTGCAAGATGGTAGCCGGAAACATTAGTCCGAAGTCTTCTTTTTAATGAGAGATGGCAATTCATATGGCTTTTTTATGCAATGGGAATACTATGTCAAAAGTTCCTTGTGTAGCTCAAAACAGGTGTGTTGAAAAAGCTCCTAGTAATGAACTCTCATGGTGTGGTTGTAAATTTTATTGGAAGGGAGCACCAATAAGCGTTAACTGCAAGGCGTCTCGCTAACAATTAGCTGCTGTCCGATTTCTCTCTCTGACTGAGTCGTAATCGCTGCATGGTCTCAAGACCTTGTACTTATTGGTGCGTGGTCTTCGATGTGTTTGGGTGAATTGTTGTGGTTACCACCTCAGCATGTGTGAACTTCAAGAGTGCTAAGTATGCAGCGAGTGCGGGTATCTCGCAGTGTGGTTCACACTTGCAGATTTGGCAGCGGGCCCAAGGGTAGCAGTAAAATATTAGCGGTTTGCTAAAACTCTCCAGAAATGTCCTTCAAAACCTGCACTGCATTTGTGGGTTTACTGCTGAGAGACTGGCTCATTAGTGGGGAGTGTGTGTTTTCGGTGGTTTCATTGGCCTTGCCAAGATTTTTTCCGGAACCTTCATGAATTTACGAGGGCAGTTCTTTGCGAAAGTTCGTGATAAATCTAACCTCCCTGTCCTTCCTCTTTCAACCCTCCTCCTCCTCCTTCGTGATAAATGTTGAAGCTCGAAAATAGCACAGAAGTCCGATTTGTTTTTTGTTGTCCAGTTTTAGTACTGTAACAATGCATTGATAAGATTGCCAGCAAATCTGGGTATTTTTTGTTGAATTTGTCTCGAGCGAGAGACCGTTGCGCACGGTGGGTCGTGTATCAGAAATTTGTTATGCCTCTGCTGTGTTTTTGGCGCAATTGAAGCCCTCACACTTGTATTTAAGTACACAGCTGCAGCACAATGCTGGTATTATGAGCAACGTACATTGCAAATATGGTGGTTGCTGAAGCGCCGTCCATTTGTAACGTTAAATGGCATGATGAGACGATTCATTGCATCTATGGTGGCCTGTAGGTGGCACAAACATGGGTCGTTGTGTCACTCTATGAGCCCGATTTCTTCAAAGGAGATGGCATTCTTTGCTAGCCTGAAAGCCCATGCTTGAACGAAAATACACCTGTACGAGTTGTAGTACTGCCATATGCCGAATTACTCTTGCCAAGTTGTGATAATCTGTTTACTTAGCCAGTTTTAAGCGTCGAGTGTTTTACAAAGCGAAAGTGTGAACTTCTGGCACTATATTGTGATGTCGCTGCACTGAGATGGGTCTGGCTAACTCCTGCGCAGTGATTCGTGCGTTCATTCCTTGTACTGTGTGTTACAGCGATAACTGTCTTCGATTGCCAGTTCCCAAGAGCTCTATGCTAACACTGACCGAGCCATTCTTGCTGGCAAGAGTTCGCAGCACAGGGCTCGGTAGTTAAGCTCTTCAGTTGGCGATTTTATTGTGCGTCTTGAAACTGCAGAACGAAAATTGCTTGTTCGAGCACGGCCCCTTCGTGTAGCTTTTTGCTTGCGCTGCTCGAGCAAGGCTTTGTGCGAGGGAGAGATAGTGAGATGCCCTTGAAAGTCCCAAACCTGCAAGATGTTGAAACTGGCATTGGAATCTGACAGATTCCTGACAAGCTGCCATGTATTAGAAGGTTGCCAGCTATATTTGTGTATTTTCATAACATGCTCCTAGCTTCGTGCTTCGCCAGAAACTGTAAATTCTACATTACAAGGTGAAGAATCGCACTTTTGCAAAAAAGGCCGACTGGTATTCTGGCAAAAGATGTGGGAACTTGTTCGATCGGTTCGCTGAACTATCGGTAACTGAAAGCTCACTCAAGCTTATAAACAAGCAAGCTGTGCTTTTTAAGTTTGCTGCGCTTAAATGGCATTGTGAAGGTGTCAAGCTTGTAACAGCTTATGTGATACCATCTGCTTTATAAGATTGAAGTAATGATTCTGGAATAATCGTGTTTTGTCGGTAAAAAATAGTTAATTTAGTTTCCTGTGTCAGTCACCGCCACTGACTTTAGCCAGCATAAATTGCGATTTCCCAATTTCGGAGGGGGAGGGGTGTCCTCAACGCCTGTCGGCAGTCGCTGGAACAGCCAGTGTTTTTTTCTGGAAGCGTTTCATTAGTACACTGTGCATTGTTTGCGCTATGCCTTTAGCGTATAGCATCGTGTGTACACAGGCCAAAGCCTAAGCAGGAAACCCTATTTTCGAAGTTGGCTGCTGAGCTTTGTGAATGGTTATATGCATCGCTTGTTGTAATATTAGCTGCGAACTACTAGCTGTGATGATTGCCCTTGTTTTGTTGTTATGCTATCGTACAAACAGTTACAGTTTTGATGTCAACTTTTTCTTTTACTTTCTTGTGCATTTAGAAGCGAGCAAGTTGGGCCTGCAGTGGGTTCTCCCCGGGAAGGGGATGGGGTTTCGGGAGGTGTTTTGTAAAGCCTCAGTCATGATGCTTGAAAACTTGTGTGTATATAAAAGCTGTTCTTTTATGTGACAGTGTTGGTGTGATTACAAGAAACCATTGGAAGGTGCTATTCTACGTGCACGTAATCTATTTTTTTGTTTCAAGACAAAGTATGTGTTTGCCCCTCCCCCCCTGCTGACCCCTTTTTGCAGGTCTTAATATAGACCGTGATGGCCAACTGCATTTTGGACAAACCAAGATGCGGTCAGCTGGCCGAGCGATTTTTGGAAGTTGGACACCGTAATAGGCTTCACAACATAGCAGTGCCTTCGAGGGTTTGCATATAAAAGCCTAGAAGAACCCATTCGTGAAGATCAACTAAGTCATGAAACGAGTTCGTCCAGCACATGCCTATTTTCATTGTAGCTCTTGAAGGTGAACCTTCAATGATGTTGACGAGTTTTTACTAACACATTGAGTTGACAAAACAAGGAAGTCCTTCACTTGATTAGCTGACTGTTTTAAGCTTTGTGTTAGCATTGTACTAGTTTATAACGAGGCTTTAAATCTGCAAATGTTAACATATCCAAGAGACTCGGCCAAGAGTGTTTTCAGCCACCCACTTCCACTGACTGTTGCATGGATGCTAGATATAATGCCAAGGGTTGATCTGATGGGATCATGGGCGTCAGCAAGAGAATCAAAAGGGGGCAGCTACACCCTTCAAGCCACACGAACGCTTCTTTGAAATTCTGCGAAATTCCGCCGACACCCATGTGTTAATCTAGTCGTGAATAAGTTATTCGAAACAGCGTGGTGTATAAAGAGCATATTTCAAGGCTTCAATAGATGTTTAAGAATAATAAATAGCGTCTGATGGTTCAAAATGATGCTCTTTTTGCCTGAAGGCACGATTCGCTTTTCATGTCTAGTAATCGTCATTACGTCCATGCAGCAATAGACTGTACCAATGGAATTCAAGGATGGTGTTATGTTTGTCGTAAAATATTGACATATCGATCATTCACTGCAATGCAGACTACTTCACTGGCGAATTCAAGACCAAATTAAATGTTCCTATCTGCCAAATGTTACTCCCGAGTGCAAACGATAGTAATCTATACAGGTAGATGTTAGCCACCTTATAGATTTCAGATAATTTTGTGACATGAGTAAGCTGACAAAAATAAATGGAGCACACCCAACCATAATGTTGGTAGCAAAAACTATTTTTCCCAGCTTAGTTCTTTTAGGGAGCAAAAAAAAACATATACCGGTTGTTTCAAGCAATCTGTCAAGAATTTTCGAAAAATCTGAAAAATGAAATGTATGCTCGCTGTCTTCACTATTTTGTTCTCTAAAGAACGAATCTTAAACGATCTCTGGAACAGCTCTTTGACGTTTCATTTTTGCTAAGACCATTACTGGAGCAAATTATTGGTGCCATAATTCAGTCGAAACACTTTAATAAAAAAGCTACAATTGATAATTTAATAAAAAAGCTACAATTGATAATTAGCTGTGTTTTTCCTCTACTCCGCCTTTTTTGTGTTTATTGATCATGTCAACGCCAAGTTGGAGTTTTTACACAAGTAGAAAACCAATACAATTTTACAAGATAGCATACACTTGTATGCTGAAATTCGAGCAAAAAAAATAATAAAAGATATGGGCATAAAATATGTTACAAAATAGAGACATACAGCGAACACAGGCATTCGGCTAGGCCGACTCCGTTTGTGCGCACTATCTCGGCGACAACTTTTCTTGGCATTGATTGAAGCGAAGGCTATGAAGCCAAATCGCGTCACAGCCTCCTAGATTTTTCTTGCCTGTCGGAGTATCGGCGGTCACTTAGGAAGCGGCCGTCATCGGAACTGCAGTGGTGGCACCACTTAAGTAGGGTTGTCTTCAAATTAATTTTTACGTTTTGGGGGCTTATATGCAACGAAAATTACGTTTAAAAGTTTTAAAAGGGCATAAACATAATTATAGTTAACCCTACATAAGTGACGACGCTATAGATGACAGGCCTTTTGTGCTCATTCAGCAGGCAACCCTTTTAGGGGAGATAGATGCTCCTCGAAAAACTTCTTCAGATATTTGTGACAGCTCAATGAAACTTTCTCCAGTTATAGAGTTGGAGCTCCTCTTTTCAAATCTGCTTTTATTTTTTTCATGGCTCATTTGGTTAATTTTTTGCAGACCATGCTTTTGTACAAAAAATGCATTCTTGTGCTAGCTTAGGCAACAATAGTAAGCTCAAGAAAGCTCTAAAAGATAGCCAATGTTGCTCCTAATGAATTGCAGAACTTAATAACGCAAAGAAACATTGCGTAACATTTGTGTGCTGGCCTAGAAAAAAATTCTAATGCTGTATTTGAGTTTTACCATACTCAAGGAGTAAGCTTCTGAAATTATCCAGCTGAATATGCATTGGAAACCTCTGAAAGTTGATAATTTGAATTCAGGACATGTGAAACTTTAAGTATGCCAAGTTTCATTGCAATCCGACTACGTAAAGCGTACAAATTATAGTGCACAAGCTCTAAAAACACCGAAAAATGAGCAACTGAGAAAAAGCAGTTTGAAAGTTCAAAAACATGTTTAATACTATACTCTTCAACCAATCTGAATGAAATTCACAGAGAATGTCGGCAAAGCTATCTTGAAAATGTTGACAGTTAATCCAGTACTCTATATTGGACCCTTACAGTCTCTGCAAGCTGTCTCCTCCCAATGGGCATTTTTTTTTTTTTTTTTTCCCGATACTGCGGCGATGGGCTGTTGCTTTCGGGCTCATTCGAGGTTCGGCGGCGGTATGAACTTTTTTTTTTTTTTTGCGAATGGCATTTCTTGTGACACACCGGTTTTTTAACACCAATGATTGCACAAAACCTGCACAAGCTGCTTGTGTCCGACGCCTATCGCACGCAGTGCGACCACAGACTTCACACTCACAGCGAAGCTGTCCCGTGCTCTGCCGCTGGCGGACGTCTCCTCGCTTCCCTGCATGACGGATACACGCGACTTGACGCATACGTGGACGAAACAGTTGCAGCACATGCGTCATTTCGGCACTAAAGTTCCGAAAGCGATGCCAGTCCTTATCGTCTACTTGCCATTACTCAAATAGACAGCTCGCACCGCCAGCAGTTGGAGCATACTACGCCACTGACAAGGTTCTGCATGGCATCAGTCTCACAAATAAATGTGCTTCTGCGTTCGTCCTGACACTTGCTTTAGTCGTCGAAAATCTGTATCTTTCACTCCGAAGTGCTGCCGAAGTCATAGACGGTAGGAATAAAGCTCGAACAATCCAAATCGGGTGCGTCGCTGCCGCGGCTAGGCGTAGCAGCAGACAGACCTCTCGCCGGCGCTCACTGCTTGCGTTTGGGGTGCCTTCCTTCATACTGGTGCCGTGTAATGAACTTCTGTGAACGAAAGTAGCATTTCTCGCCGGCATACAAGATGCAGAAATAACAACTCCGGCGGTTGTGTTAGTCGATATCTCGGCGAAAGCAGGAGAACGAAGAACGCGCTCGCATCCGACTGCGCGGCAGAATGCTCGCAACCAATGGCAGGGCTCCGATCATACCACGTGACATCGAAGGCTCAGTCGCCACGCTAGAATGCTGCGGGAAAAAGATTTTTTTGTTGTATTTTTAGCGTGAATGCCACTTTGCCGAAGTGGGCTCTGGGAGAAGAGGGTTAGGCCTACACGCCCGCAAAATTTCAAGAGCCGGCGATGCCATAGAGCGAAGTGCCGCGTGCGTGAAAATCGGGTAACTTCGCACTTTCACGAGCCACCGCGAGCGCTTTAATTGTATTTCTCGATAACTTCTAGCCGATTCTCAGCTTTGATTTTTAACCGTAACAGTATATTAAGAGAAGGCTTGAAGGAATACAAAACGCAAGAAAACACAAAATTGACTTTTTCGAAAAAAAATCGCAGTTTTTCGACCCGCATCTCCCTTTAAATGCAAAGCAATGCCTCTGAAATTAGCAAAAGCCAAAGTTGCTAATCTCAAAGGCCAGGAACAAAGACCCTTAACCCTACGTAGGTGACGCCGCATAGATGACGGGCGTTTTGCGCTCATCCGGCAGGCAAGAAAAATATGGGAGGCTATGATCGCGTGCATCTTACCGTCACATAATGCTGTTCCACAATAGCGCCCGTATTTTCGATGTGAAGTATTCAAGTCCCCCACTTTATTCTCGAGGTGGAGCGATTTGGGGCAGGACGCAGCACACAATGGTTTAGACAGTTGTATTTATTCAATTTTACAGCGTTTTCGGACGCACGAGAAGTCTTTTGACCCGTACCTCAAATGCTGAGCAGCTTCTGCGCCTCTAGTCCAACGTGCCGCGAGGGGGACCAAAACAGAACGAGCATGCCGGATGTGAAGTGGACGTCAGTCCAGTAGTCTTCGTCTAGCAACTTGGCGCGCCGCGTGGTCCTTCATTATTGCATCCCGAGCATACCGAGACGTGTCATTTAGTCCGGTCGGCAGAAGCGTGTCGAAAAGTAGTGTGACGGGCAAAATAACATGGGAGGTAGGAAGGCTGCAGTCCACGATAGATTATGCACTGATGTCACATAGGAGGAGGAGGATTGAAAGAGGAAGGACAGGGAGGTTAGCCAGTTCTCAGACTTGCTGGCTACCCTGTACTGGGGAAGGGGTAAAGGAGATAAAAGATGAGAGAAAAGACGTTAAAAAAGAGAGAGAAGGACGATCCACAACGCTGCTTACAGTCTGTCTCTAAGACCACTTGCCCGCAGAAAGCGCAACAACGCTCTCAATGCCTTGCGTGCAGAGGCCGGTCTCGGCCAGTGTCCTAACACCCTTTCTTCCGAAAGTTGGTGATTGTCTAGTCTATCTAAAGCTTTCGACAGTTCGTTCTTGGCGCTCTGAAGCGAGGACACTCGCAGAGAAGATCGGAGAAAGTCTGCACAGTCACAGTTGTCACATGTCAGGCTGCTGACCATTCCGATTCGAAACGAACAAGCATTCGTAATGGCCACCCCAATCCACAGACGGCACAAAAGTGTCTCCTCAGCTCTGGTTATTCCTGCTGGAAGACGGAGCTGTAGGTGTGGGTCCAAATTATGAATGTGCACGGACGTTGGTGAATGCCGGTGAATTCCACTGAGCAAGTGTCAGTTCTCGTGCAAGTGATCGAAGCCTTGTAGCGGCGTCCGTTCTTGATAATGGTATAGCTGCACAAGGGACATTATCATGAGCAGATCGGGCTGCTTCATCTGCACGGTCGTTTCCATCAATGCTGCAGTGGCCTGGTATCCATCGATACGCTATGTCATGTTGTTTCTCTATAGCCCGGTGATGAAGCAGTCGTATTTCAGCAATTAGCTGTTCGTTTGGTTCATGACGATATGACGAGGCAATGCCCTGGGGGCTGCTTTGGAGTTGACCATGTCTGTTGCGGTTCTTCAACTAGGAACTCCAGAGCGGCACGAATGGCGGCGAGTTCTGCCGCCGTTTACGATGTCAGATGCGAGGTCCTGAACTTTATCGTGATGGATTTCTCCGGAATCACCACTACGCCTGTTGAACTTGTTGAAGTGACCGACCCATCCGTGTAAATGTGAATGCTTCCACTGTGTTTCTCATGCAGAAACAGTAATGTTGTTTGTTTTAGGGTCAAATTTGACAAATTTTTCTTCTTTTGCATTCCGGGGATGGTTATCAGGGCTTCCAGTGGATGTAGACACCACAATGGCAACGACGGTTTTGCTGCGTGCATGAAGCTCGTGGGAATCACCGTGCGATGTGGGGCAATAATAGAGCAGAACGCAGAGCGTGGCCTGGAAGTTGGAAGGGAGGCGAGGTGATGCGATTGAATCCGGGTGGTATGTCCTATGTGCGTTCTTAAAGCATCGACACGAATGTAGGTTGTGATAGGGTGTTCATGAGCGATTGCGACAGTCGCTGCTGAGGATGCGCATCTCGGAAGCCTGAGGCATATTCTCGGTGCCTGAGCTTGTAATGACTGCAGGACGCGTACGTTTGTTATGCGGGCCTTGCCAAGCACAGGTACAGGTAGGCTGTAGCGCATGAAGCCAAGAAAAAGTGCAGCATACAGTTGAAGCATGGCTCGTACCGATGCACCCCATGATTTTCCCGCAAGAAACCTTAGGACAAGGGTGGTCATGGTCAGTTTCATGTGAGTGATATGAGGGCTCCAAGACAAGTCACAATCTATTATTACTCCCAGTAAACGGTGGGTCTTTGGATAGCTGATCGTGGGTCCATTAATTCTGATGCGATATGGCGTCATTGTCTTGCGCGTAAACGCAACCAGTGAGCATTTCTCAGATGAGAGCTCCAGTCCTCGTCCTTGAAGGTAGTTTGACGTCAGTGTAGCCGCTGTCTGAAGCCTGGCTTGTACGTGTAGACGCACGACCCCTGATGCCCAGATGCAGATGTCGTCCGCGTATATCGACAGATGTTCGAAGTGTGGCAGGACGTCAACGAGACCGATGAGTGCAAGGTTGAAAAGTATGGGGCTTAGGACCCCACCTTGAGGTACGCCGCGATAAGTATGATGGTGCCTTGTTGCACCATCTTGTCTGAACAAAGAAAGTTCTGTCTTTCAAATAGCTGTAGATCCATTGGTAAATGTGGCCTCCCAATCCAATGCTGCCCAAGGCGTCCAGGATGGTTTCATGTAGTATGTTGTCATATGCAGCCTTAATATCCAAAAAAAGTGCTGCTGATAATCTCTTTAGGCTTTTCTGCTGTTGTACAGACGTGACAAGATCAACAACATTGTCTATGGAAGACCGTCCACATCAAAAGCCGGTCAAAGCATCGTGGTATATAGTGTTATGTTCCAGGTACCACTCCAGGCGAGTCAGCACCATTCTCTCCATCACCTTTCCAAAACAGCTGGCAAGGGCAATGGGGCAATAGGAGGCCATGTCTAGAGGCGATTTGTGTTGTTTGAGCAGGGGCACAAGGCGGCTGCACTTCCACGAAGGAGGAACCAAACCGTTGCTCAACGAGTCATTGTATTCAGCTAGAAGGGCACGCCGAGCTGTTTGTCCTAGGTTAGCAAGGGCCATGTAAGTGACTCCATCGGGTCCAGGCGATGACAAGTGCTTGCATGCTGCCAATGCTGCCTGAGCATATGTCACATAGGATGTACGATAGGCCTAGGAGAATGCACATAGATGAATGTGGCTCCAGAAGTCGTGGTAGTGATCACAAACGTAACAAGCTATGTTTTGGAAGAGCAGTTAAAGTGGGAAGGAGACAAGGTAAGCAACTACAGGATAATTTTTATTCAGGAAGGCAAATAGAAATAGCTACTAAACAAGTTGAGAAAGTAATTGTGGTATTGCGGCGTGGGGAGCCGCTATCACGGAAGAGAGGAACTCGTACACATGACTGCCGCCATGGGCTACCGACGACTGCCGGTGTTTATTGTACGATGGACTTATATACACGACAAACAGGTACATAGATCACAGCGCCATCTCTGGTGGCGTCGCAGAACCAATACGAATACACAACATATTCCCTCTCTTATTTTTTTTTTAGTTGATTAGTAATTGTTAGTACGTGTTAGTGGAGAGGCATTTCATCTATATACAATAAGCATGGAATATTTACACAACTGTACACTCAAAATGCCAAAAACTTTACACCAAAATATACACTCAATTGCAGCAAGCACACGCGTTCATGTCACTGGATCCACTCTAAACGTAATCCATAAATCTTCGAGGCGGTCGTCTTGTCCTCGCGGGTAGCTCCCGGCGAGAAGGCGGTTGTGGAGAGGGTGGAGAAGAGACAGCCTGTTGTGTCTCTTGCGATGCTACACAAGGGCTGCACAGAACACTAGGCACTGCACTGAGGGGGGTACCGAGTGGCACTGCTGATTGCCCACTGTCACAAGGCACAGGTGACGGGCTTGAAGGCTGTGCTGGGTGAGCGTGAACATCTGGTGATTGGATGACTGGGTGAGGCTGGGCGGCCTGTGCAGGAACCTTGCTCGGAAATGTCGTAGGCCCGTGTGCTCAGATTTGGGTGCACGTTAAAGAACCCCAGGTGGTCAAAATTTCCGGAGC
Organism: Rhipicephalus microplus; assembly: GCF_043290135.1. Taxonomy (NCBI): domain Eukaryota; kingdom Metazoa; phylum Arthropoda; class Arachnida; order Ixodida; family Ixodidae; genus Rhipicephalus; species Rhipicephalus microplus. The sequence continues at coordinate 62,509,778 of NC_134707.1, read as the reverse complement.
CCTCCACTACGGCGTCTCTCATAATCATATGGTGGTTTTGGGACGTTAAACCCCACAAATCAATCAATCAATCAGGAACCTTGCTCAACTTGGACGAGTTCCATGTTCGCCCATCGTCTAGGCAGAAAGAGGCTGGCCCTCGTTGTCCCACCACCTTCCGAGAACGACTGAACGAGAGGTCTCCTTTAAAAGAGACTGCCGGCTTCTTCACACGGACCATGTCTCCAACTGCTATGTTTGGTTTCTTGGCTGCACGGCGGAAGTCTGTGTACATCTTGCTGTATTTTTGCTTCTGTGCGACTCTCTTCCGAAGCTGGCCAAGTTCTTTGGCAGGGTCTGTGAAGAATGATGGGGATGGGTGCCCAATGATGTCCAGTCGTGTTCGGGGCAGTCGTCCATGTAGGAGCAAGGCTGCTGCTACTCCCGTGGTTGCGTGAGGTGTGCACCGGTAAACACCCAAGTACTCCAGTGCCGCTTGTCGAAGAGGGCCATGTCCTAACGCAGCAACCTGTACAAAGTCCTTAAAAACACGATTAAACCTTTCGACAAGTCCGTTGGCTTGAGGGTAATACACCGAAGAATGTGTCAGTCGGATACCACGCTCATCCAAGAATTGCGAAAATTCTCGTGAAGAAAATCGGGGCCCGTTGTCAGTGACTATCTCGTCAGGGTATCCCTCTCGAAAAAAAATTGACAGCAAGAAGTTGGTGATCGTTCTTGTAGATACCTCGTTGGAGAATTGTACTTCGGGCCACTTAGAAAAATAGTCAACCAGTGTAATGGCGAACCTACAATCTTGAGGAGCTCTTTCCAGAGGGCCAACAATGTCTATGGCGACTTTTTGCCAAGGGCGCTCTGGAAATGGAACAGGTTGCAGTGGAGCAGGTGCCGTTTTCGCACTCTTGTCGGCCTTCTGACAGACGCTACAGTTTTGTATTGCGACTTCTGTTTGCCGGTCCATACCCAGCCACCAAAACCGTTCTCGAAGTCGCGCTTTCGTCCTGACGATGCCGGGATGAGCTTCATGCGCTGTGGAGATTACCTGATGCGCAAGGGACTGTGGAACTACAAGTCGCTCCCCACGAAGAAGTAAGTTGTTTACTACTGACAACTCGTTGCGTAGCATGAATTACGGCAGCAGATGGCTTGGGACGAGCTTGTGCGGAGGTTATGACGAAGTAACGTATTCCTTGACTTTTGCCAGAGTGGCGTCGTCACTGGTGGACTGCTCGAACTGGTCCTTAGCGATGCACAGCGGCTCGACTAGGAACACAACTTCTGTAGAGTCGTCTTTAGGTTGAGGTGTGCATTTCGGCTTACCTTCCGCTGGAAGACGTGACAGCGCGTCTGCTACCTTGTTCTCCGAGCCCTTGCGGTATTCGACAGTGTAGTTGTAGCGTAGAAGTCGCTCAGCCCACCTTGCAATGCGAAAGGGACGTCGCCCTGTTCCCTTGTTAGACAGCAACGCTATCAATGCCTGGTGATCCGTCTCAAGAGTGAAAGGCCGTCCCCACAAATAAACATGCCTCTTTTCTCATGCCCACACGCAAGCCAATGCTTCACCCTCGCTGGCGGAGTACTTCCCTTCTGCATTGGTTAGAGTGTGCGAAGCAAACGCAATGGTCAGGGTTTTCTGACCGTCCACTTGCTGCAAAACGGCACCTAGCCCGTATGCAGAAGCATCAGTTGCGACAGTCACTGGAAGAGCTGGGTCAAACATGTGCAACACCTTGTGGGAGGCCAGAAGATTCTTCACTCTCTCAAAAAATGCTTGGGCGGCTGTGTCCCACTCAAAAGATATGTCTTTGCGCAGCAGTCGACGCATAGGCTCGACTTCCTCGGCTAGCCTAGGAATGAACTTTGCGTAGTATTCGACAAGTCCTAAGAATGAACGGAGTGTGCCGGGTTCTGCTGGTGTGGGGGCGTGGACGATTGCATCGACTTTGGCTTGAAGGGGTGCTATGCCTTCCGCACTGACACGATGTCCAAGGAAAGAGAGTTCTGTTGCTTTGAAAACACATTTTTCGTTAAGTTTCAGACCTGCTTTCGCAATGCGATGCAGAACTTCTTCCAGGTTCTTCGCATGTTCTTTCTCAGTCTTCCCGAAGACGATGATGTCGTCTATGTAACAAAGAACACCACGACAGCCTTGCAGGATGCTTGTCATGAGCTGCTGAAAGGCTGCTGGGGCCGACGCCAATCCAAAGCAGACCCTTTTAAACCGAAAAAGACCCTCGTGCGTAACAAACGCTGTGAGATCCCTGCTGTCCGGGTGCAGCAGGACTTGGTGGTACGCAGAGGCGAGGTCTAGCTTTGAGAAGTGGCGGGCTCCGTTTAAGGCATGCAGCAGTTCCTCAGTGTGAGGCAGCGGGAAGTTGTCGACCACAATGGCTTTGTTTGGCTCCCTTAGGTCAACACAAAGACGGATGCTTCCATCTTCTTTCTGGACTGCGACGATGGGAGAAACCCATTCAGAGGCATCGATCCTTTCGATGATGTCGGCAGAGAGCAGGGTCTGTAGTTTGTCGCTTACTGGTTGGCGTACTGAGAATGGGAGGCGCCTCAACTTTTGGGCGACTGGGGAGACTGCCTGTTTCATCTTCACCTTGTGCTGAAAACCTCTGACAAGGCCCAAACCTGGGGTAAACAGGTGAGAAAACCTGGCCCACAGCAATGCAGGCATGCCAAACTTTGGCTCACTCTGCGGTTGCTCTACGATAGCGCCTTGCGGTGGAATGCGCCCTTGTGCGTCTGAGCTCGTTGCAGGCAACGTTGAGATTGCGGAGGCGGACGTTTGCTGAACGACCGTGTGCAGGCAACGTAGCTCCTTCCCTGAAATTTGAAAATTCGGGGCTTGCACAGCATCTAATCCCAAAAGGGAGGTCTCACTGCGCGTTACGCAAAGCGGTACGACGGCTGTTCGTGCCTTGTACGACAGCGTTGCTTCAAACAGGCCAAGCACAGGGATCTTCTGGCGTGAAAAGTCAGAGTAATGCTGGGTGTCCTGAGTTGTACTTTATCTTGAAAAAGGTTTCGAAAGTGACCTTCCCCAATTATTGACACTGCAGAGCTTGCGTCGATGAGAAACGAGACTTTGCGCGTGAGCGGCTTCGGGTTAATCACCGACACGTCGACGTCAACATACAGGCCTCTGCGTTTGTTAGTGTAGATGGTCAAAATACTGTGACCGCTCTCAGCGTCATCGTCGCAGAGGAGTTCGCGGACTGGTGCAGGCCTTCGTGGTTGGCCGCGACGCGAGCTCCGACAAACGCTCTGGAAGTGTCCGCGGCGTCCGCAACCATAACAGGTGCAGCCGCGGGCGGGACAGCGCGACCGTTCGCATCCTGTTGCGCCGCAGTTATCGCAGTTATCACGAGATACGGCGTGCAGGGGGTCGGCAGCGGCAGTTTCCGGTTCAGGCTTGTAGTTTTGGCGAGTGCGCGACAAGCTATGACGATGCTGACTAGGGGGGCGGGACCCGTTGAAGCGAAATCGGGGGCTATCATGCCTAGCCGGGTTGCGTCCGCGTTGGCGCTGCGTGATGCGTCGAATGATGATGAGCAGTCGTTCTCTGAGTTGCGGGCAAGTTACTCCGGCAATGAACTGTTCGCACAAGTTATCATCCACGGTAGCGGCGAAATTACACGGGGCTGCCAGTTCCCGGAGCGCCAAAGCAAATTCGGCAACCGACTCACCGGAAAGCTGTCGACGTTCACGAAAATGATGACGTTCCACTCGGACGTTGACGGTGGCGGTGAAGTAGTGTGCCAGTGTGTCGACGGCAACGTCGTCGACACACTGGCACACTATGGGTCTGGAGGGCTTGCGGCAGCGGTGTGCGCGGACGTCTGTTTTTCCATCGACTCGCTGACCGTGGCTTCAGTTGAAAGTGGCGGCTGGGGTGGGGGCGGTGCCGGCAAGGCGTCGAAAATCCGTTGGCCCTCGGGGCCCAGGCAGTGAAGCAGGAGCGCGCGACAGCGGGTTGCTGGCCACTCGTCGGCGCCGGACGCGAGCACGAAGTTCTGGAACAACCGGAACCAGCGGTGCCAAGGAATCGCTGGCGTGCCCGGAGTCTCGAGGAACAGTGGCGGGGGAGATATACCGGATCCCATCCTCGTCGCCAATGTGGTATTGCGGCGCGGTGAGCCGCTATCACGGAAGAGAGGAAGTCATACACATGACTGCCGCCATGGGCTACCGACGACTGCCGGTGTTTATTGTACGGTGGACTTATATACACGACAAACAGGTACATAGATCACAGCGCCATCTCTGGTGGCGTCGCAGAACCAATATGAATACACAACAGTAATCACTGAGGATAATAGAACAGTGGACATACACGAATCTAATTAGACTGTTTGAGCTAGAGCTTGCTAAGGCACGTGACAAGTCACCCCAGAAAATAAGACACAAGCCCAAGAGTTGGTGGGATCGGGAAGTTAAGAGAGCCATAGCAAAACGTCAGGAAGCCTCTAGGGAACACAGACATGCTAAGCCGCGGAGTGAACCGAGAGATGATGTTAAAAGAAAATGGGACATCTTTCTAAGCTGTAGAAGGGAAGCATCCCTTCTGATCAATGAAAAGGTTAGAAGAAAGGGGGCTCAATGGCTGGCAGAAGTACATAAAAAGGATAGAAAGGCAGCTGCGAAATTTTAGAACCTTTTAAACTCCCTAAGATATGAGACAAGCCTAGAGCAGAGGTTTATAACCAGCTCAATGTGCTAGGCTAGAAGGGGATGAAGCTATTGAATATATAAGAACAAGGGTAACAGAAAAATTTCAACAAACAATTGGCGCAATGGCTCATTTTTCACAACAAGAGTGGGAAAGGGCTGAGAAAAGGGTTCCTAGTAGTACATCAACAGGCCCAGATGGCATTCCAATTATGCTGATAAAGACATTGTGTCCGAAGCCTAAGCAGACTTTGAGAGAGGCAGTGAGCAAAACAATAATCGATGTTGAAGTCCCCGATGGATGGAAACTTAGCAGGTGAGCATGATCTATAACGGAAAAGAGGACAAAGCTGACATAAACAACTACCGTCCTATAACAGTGACATCAGTGGTCTACAGGCTGGCGATGCAGATTATAAAGGAAAGACTGCAGGCATGGATAGAGGATGAGGGGGTGCTGGGGGTACTGCATAATGCGTTTCTGAAACACAGGAGGTTAGAAGACAATATGTTCTCTCTGACGCAGTGCATCAAAATGGCAGAAAAAGAACACAGGCCCCTGTAGCTAGCATTTTTAGATATCAAGGGAGCGTGTGATAGTGTGGTTCAAGAGGACTTGTGGGCGTTGTGAGGCTTTCCGAAGGCTCTAAAGTCACCATTTCGGCTCAAAATGGTGCTAAAAATGAATTATTGGCATTTAACGCAACCTCGAAAAACTGAGAATTTGCAAAGTCTTGGGATTTTTTCTCAAGATGGTGCCGAAAATAAGTTACTCAAAACGCAACAGAACATCGAAAAATCGACAAATAGGAACTTTCGGAAGGCTATAAAGTCGCCATTTTGTCTCGAAACGGTCCTAAAACTGAATAATTGGCATTCAACACAACCAAGAAAAATTGAAAATTTCAAAAGGCAGGGATTGGGATTTTTCTCAAAATGATGCCGAAAATGAATTCCTCAATACGCGACAAAACGTCCGAAAATCGGAAAAAAAAAAAGTTTTTCGAAGGCTATAACGCGCCGTTTTGTCTTGAAACGGCCCTAAAATTGAGTTATTGGCATTCAACGCAACCTCGAAAAATCGAAATTTCTCCAAGACAGTGGGCTTGCGATTATTTTACAAACTGTGTACGCCATGGTTCGGACGTAAAAACTCGCCATTTATCATTGAAGAATTGGCTGCATAATGTACACACCAACATTTATACCATCTTACCAAACCGTGGCAGAATAGCCCAGTCGGTAAGGTGTTCAGCTGCCAACCGAAAAGTAGCTGGTTCAAATCCCGGTGTGGGTAATGTTGAAAGAAAAAAAACAAGGTTATGTGGTAGAGGGTGCTAATACGCCCTTGTCTGTTGTTTAGTTTTAAAATTGACCTGCATCATATTGAGCAGAGGAAGTTCTAAATTGCATATCCTGTGTCGAGGCAATAGCCGAGTGCGTATGGTGTTCAGTTCACAACCAGAAGGTCAATGGTACGAAGGCAAAAAAATACAACGTTAAATTAACCTCATAGATTAATTTTTAAAAGAATGTATCTGTTTTGTTTTGTTCAAAAAGGGTAGCGATCTACGGCAGCTCTCGACCCAAAGGCCCAACGGTACCCCATAGCCGCCACGTAGCTCAAACGCCCCCCCCCCCCCCCCCCCCTGAGCGACATAAGCCTCCAAGACGTATTCACCTGGGGGGGGGGGGGGGGGGGGCGGTGAGACCTTACCTCGTGCTGGGTCAGTATGCCTACCACCTCGATGTTGAGGAGACACCCCCATGGTGAAGACATGTGTTTGGTCGCGATTTATATGTATTGCCCCAGGAAGCCAAGTTGTTAACCCTTTACTGCTGAGTGTCGCAAATCCACAGCATATCAAAAAACTTCAAACAAGCAAGTCACGAAAGGCGTGCCGCTTTTAATGGCACCTGCGACGTACTCACAGGAAACGTAGCTTTCAGCATAAAAAATTTGCACCGCCTCGTCTAAAGTATTTCATGCTAGCACCAATTGTTTTGAAGCTGACGGCGAAGAGCACGAAGCATGTGCAACAGCTCTCACTTCATTTTCTCTCGCCTGGGTGACGTAAGTTCTAGCCTCAATAATTTTGTTTATTTGGTGTGTACACACCCAAGGGATGGCACATGACATGTTTCGTAGTTCTGAAGTAAATTTTTTTTTTTTTGTTTCAAGGTCCTCCCTTCTGTGGCATATGGAGATTTTGCGACATACATAAAAGTACAGTAGACTTGCGTTAATTCAAACTCTGATAATTCATACTTTAGGTTAATTCAAACAACATTCAATTTTTTGGTTGGCCCTCTATTTTTTTGATGTATTTAAAAGCCTGTTAGTTCAAGCTTCATCTTTTGGTTAATTCATACTTTTTGCGGTTTCATACCAGGAAACATCTGCTGCTTTCCCACTACTATTTAAAAATTTGCATGATTATATATTCCTATTAGTGTAAAAAATAAAAAAATAGGCGTCTCAGGCCTTCAAGGAAAAAGCCCTTGCTAGTAAACAAACAATCGTTTGAAACAAAGCGCACACATGGTAAACCGTGATGTTTCTCAACTGGTGTAGGGCTCGAGCTCTATAGCAAAGAAGCTGTAGGCAATTCTAGATTTCTTTAAAAGGCCTGATCAGCAGTAAATGGCCGATAAACTTGTGGATCTTATACCTCTGCTTCATATTGATTGCATGCCGTTAGGGTTCAGGAACCGCTAAAAGAATTTTCAATGAGATAAATTCAATGCCTCATCACAATGTGTGGTGTCACCTCACCCACAGTCATATATCTGAGGACTTCTGATAACTTAAACTTCTTGATAATTCGAACAAAATTCAGAGCTCCCTTCGAGCTTGAATTAACCAGTGTCGACTGTATGCATTGAAGTTGCATTTTAGATAATTTAACTGCCAAATCATTTAAAGGTTGCTATTTAAAGCTGGAAAATGAAAATTATTTTCACTTTGTTCAGCAGTTTTATATTTCAGCCATTAAAGGGTTAAGAGACTGACAACCAATTTTCGTGGTACTTTTTTATCTGTGCAATAGAAACCTTATCAGTCAGAGTGTCTAATGATGGAATAATAATGTGGCAAGAGCGAAACAATTTTTTGCGCATTGGTAAAGTGAAATTCCACAATCTAGAAATCACTACTCTTAACGCGACATGACGTTTAGTAAGCGAGAAAATATGCAAAAAGAAAATGTGGGCGGTGATGCCACCTTGTGGTTTCCACACCAAACACCATGACATCAAAAATTTCGAAGGTGTCTGCTGGCTCCCACGCAGTTTCCAATCGACAAAAGCGCAGTACATTGTGATCTGTGGGTGCCATAGACTCAGCAGACGAAGTTTCCAAAAAATTTCATCGAGCCAATGCCATGAAAATACCAAAAATACATTTTTAAATTTCGGACGTTGCGCGGAGAGATTTTAGCGCATAATTTAAAAACAATACTTCAACCTTGATTTTCTCCGCTAACAATGAACTTATGATAGTGAAACATATGGCGCTAGAGTTCTCGGAATGCAGTTGGTCAATCTAGACAGGTTATTGTTTCCCTTTAGTGTCCCTCTAAATATGTAACATACCAGAAACATTGTAGCACTTGTTTTGTACCAAGGAAATGCTTATTTTGAACGAAAGCCATGGTTTGATCGTCTAAATACTGCTTTTGCAAGTATGACTGCCCGCCTCTCAAGGACTCGTGATGCAAACACTGCCCAACGCTGCCTTTAGCAGGCACTACTCCAGCACCTTCCCGTATGCGACATTGCTCTTTCACCTGAAAACACGTGCATCAGTACTTCCTGCTACGGTTGTTTCTGCACACTCTGCTGGCCACTGCTAGTTGCATTGTAATGCAATGTTTTCCCACGGATGGAACAACTAAAATGAGGCGCTTTATACTCGGACAATGCTGTTTATCGTCGGGAAGCTGGGCACGATCTCGGTATTTGGTGTGGTAGTAGGGCCACCTCGTGCAGGCGTGTGTATTTGTGCTTGCACTGTTCAGTGAGCCTCTATTTATGCCGCTGGCACACCGTGCCACCTGAATGCTACGCAATCGATCCATGCATTTCGTGAAATTTGTGCCAGTGCATTCACTGGTGTGATCCACATTGGACTAATCTTCCTACCTGGCGGGAGATGGGCCGAGAGTACCTGATGAGTGGTGACTCGTTTGGCTTAGAGGTGTAAAACGGTTCACAAAATGATTCAGAACAATATTTAGCCCTTTATATTAGTAGTCTAACTTCTGGAAACCTTTCTTCATTCACTCAAACCTCGATTTAACGAATCCGGATGTAACGAAATATTGGTTATAACAAACTAATCAAAAAATAGTTTTGCAATAGATTTAGTATTAAGAATAAACCTGTATAACAAATTTTCAAATATAACGAACTTATTTTCATGTAAGAAGCAAGTTTGTTATAATGAGGTTTGAGTGTACATGGACATGCAGCAGCCCGACAAGAGCGAGCCAGTTATTTGAGTAGCGAGTTGCATGACTTGCTTACGTTAGGATTGGCTTTGTCCTATGCCCGTAAATAGAGAGAACACAAAAGTAGACTGTTTTGTTGTTGGTCTCACTGGCGCAAAAATGCGCCACTTCAAGCATTAGAGTGCCCTGCATGGCACCCAATGGGAAGTCGTTTTTGCAGCTGCTCTTCGTGAAGTGGCGTGCAATGTACGGGCATCGGAAGGCATTACATGAATGCGGCATTTTCAGTAAATTACAGTTGCAACAAGTTTAGCAAGCCAGCAAACTCTGCGCAGCAGTATGCAGTAGTGAAACTGCATATCAGAAGCGGCTTTATGAGCAAAGCGCAGATCAACGATAACAGCTTTGGGACCACCCACGCTATTCTCTTTGATTAACGCCCAGATTTTTTTTATATATTAAACAGACACATAAAATCATTGTATTGTTACAACTTGTAATGTACAAAGTGTTATTTTTTGTCATAAGTAGTTTTAGTCCTACAGCATTGGAGACTCGTTGAGCTCATTCTGAAAGGTCCCACTTGAAATTGAAAGCTCATTCTGAAAGTTACCTTGAAATTTCTTGGTTATTAGAGCACTGCTGTTGATGTTTTAGATGTTCTCGACTATTGATCTTTCTTTCTGTAGTAAATTATTTGTCTCAGGTGTCCCTATAAACAATGACAATACGAGCCCGAGTAAGGCCACAAGCCAGACTTTTGTGTACCCCTCTTATGCGATTAAGGAAAGCTGCCAGCCCCCCATCTCCTCATGTTCATGCCTACGGCAAGAACGTGAGTTATTAGGAAAATCTGAGCCCTCTCCCTCCACAATGATTCATAAGAAAACCTCGAGATTTCCAGCAAAAGGACATGTATTTCCGCAACGTCAGACATAATTGCAAAAAATGCAATAAATTTCATCATTCTTGTTTAGCGTGTGCTCGTAAAATAAGGCACTCTGACATCCATGAAGGCACTTGTCAACAGCTGGGCCACCGTTCTCACCAATACTAACTGCCCGCAGTCGGCGGCCATTTGCAAATACTATCCACTCTGATTCACAGACGTGCACAAATGACGGGGATTGGTGCGCCAGGATGGCTGAGTATGAGAGGTCAAGGCACTTGGTTCACGAAACATCACAAATGACCACATATAGGCGATCTTCCCGAGAAGAGGCTGCTTAGAATGGCCAGAATGCACAAGCTGCTCGCAGCTGGCGACCAGTCATGAGGGCGTATCAAGTTTCAGTTCACAGACGACGCAAACGTCGCTTTGTCCGAAAAGATATCAGTGTGCCAAGAGACGAAGGCACTTAAGTTCACCTTTCACCACGCGGCACTCTCTTCTCTGCACAATGGTAAGATGAACAGGTTTCTTCCTCGACTCCACGGCTGCAACCGATCGACGATGTTGACTTTGTCATCTTGCGAGCATTGTTGTTTCTTTCGCCGGAATTACTTTAGGGCGAACACTGCACCGAAAAAAAAAAATGGAAAGCAACATTAAAGAGCCAGTAAACAACTCCAAGGTCCGTAAAATTGTCATAAAAGGAAGTGTGCACACTTTTGCTTTGTGAACATGCTGCCGCAAGAATTTTGCGGATGCAAGCTCTTTTAAAGAAGTAGCAAGGGTTAAAACATCCGTTTCAGCTGGTTTCAAGTTTTCACACGGCCTTGCCACTCTTCTCCCTCACAGGAAGGTGCAGGCGTAACCTGCCGTCACGACTGGTTCAGACCAATCAATGAGCTGCGCGCTATGTCGGCGACTTTGCGTCACTGCCCCTGAAAGGAGGATTAGCCAGGCGTAGAAAAGGAGCGCGCGAATCGTTTTTCTAAATGGGGGCTCTGCGCGGCACACAGCGCTCTAATATTCAGAAAACATGATGGTCGTGGTCTACTCTACGAATCACCAAGCTTCCTTGGGTAAAGTCAGGAGCCACTTGACTGGCTCTTTAAAAGGAAGGCCACTATTAAGATCAACGATTTTTTCACCATTAATAAATTAGTTTTTCCTAATTCCAAAACTATCAGGCTTGCCGTGAGAACACACTTTGTGAGTAAGAAAATCCGCCAAAAGAAAACGCGAGTTGGGATGCTACTTTGAAATTCCCATGACCAGCACCGTGAAATCATATGATTATAATGATACGTACTGGTTCCTTGATTGATTGATTGATATGTGGGGTTTAACGTCCCAAAACCGCCATATGATTATGAGAGATGCCGTAGGGGAGGGTTCCGAAAATTTCAACCACCTGGTGTTCTTTAACGTGCACCCAAATTTGAGCACACGGGCCTACAATAGTTCCGCCTCCATCGGAAACGCAGCCGCCGCAGCCGGGATTCGAACCCGCGACTTGCGGGTCAGCAGCCGGGTACTTTAGCCACTAGACCACCGCGGCGGGGCTATCTATGTACTGCTTCCTACATTGTTCTTAATCAGTAAAAATGAAGCACAGTGCCTTTTGAAGGGGCCCTAAATCTAACATACTAAGTTTGAAGATTAAAGAAAGCCAAGCTATGCTGAAACCTTGAGATAACGAGCTATTGATTATAACAAAGTAAACAAAAAAATAGTCTCGCAGTGATAGTGTTAGGAACACACCTTTATAGTGAAATTTCAAATATAATGAACTCATCTTTCATGTAATATGCAACTTTGTTATATTGAGTTTCGAGTGTAGTTGATAAGTATTCGTTTAAAAGACGCGGCGTGCACATGCAGTCGTCAGAAAGCAGGGCAGACATTACAAGTGCCAATTGACTACTAAAAGTGGGCAAGAGCAGAAGAGAAACAAGGCTCAAGAAGGTGATCTGTGCATGCCCATGCAATAGGCGGGTTTTTCAACACAGCACGCGTGGGGGGGTTCGCGTGATAGGTAACTTGTTGAGGCATTTGATTTCCTCTTTGTGTAAGTTAATCATGCATGTGCTACCACTATTATCGAAATACCCGGCTTTCATAGGCAGAGAGTACGGGAGGAGGGGGCTGAGGGGCTCCGGCCTTCTCTGGGCTGCTTTATGGGGGGCAGAGCTCTCCCTGATGCTCTTTTGGGATATTTTTTAAGAGCTGGGCTTAGGCTCTCATTCATTGCGAATGGACTGTTGGCCATCCTGTTTTGCAGCTATTTCAGAGGGGAGCATTTACGCCCACTCTTTTTCCTTCCAGGCTTTTGAAATTCCTATGATCAGGCAGTGACAAAGAAAGAGTTCGGCGATTGCCCCGCCGCGGTGGTCTAGTGGCTAAGGTACTCGTCTGCTGACCCACAGGTCGCGGGTTCATATCCCGGCTGCAGTGGCTGCATTTCCAATGGAGGCGGAAATGTTGTAGGCCCGTGTGCTCAGATTTGGGTGTACGTTAAAAAACCCCAGGTGGTCGAAATTTCCGGAGCGCTCCACTACAGCGTCTCTCATATTGCGGTTCTCCCGTGGTTATGCAAGCATCACGGCCTGCAACACGACGCCAGAACCACTTCTTTTGCCAGAGGGGACCACTGTTGCCAGCATTACCAAAGAAGCACCGCTTTGTGTCGTCATTGGTTCATCTGCTTCGTCATTCTCAAAGTGTATGCCAGCGTCATTCTCAAAGTGTATTTCCTGCTCTCAAGGCCACTTTGTGTGAACATCTCAACCCCACGCAAACTGATGCCTTGCTAGCGTTATTAATGAAGCACAAAACTTGCTTTGACGTTTGTTCCGAAGGTCTGGGTCAAACAACAGTGACCGCCCATCGTATTGACACCGACGAATCCCGTGAGATTCGACGCCACCCTTACCGTGCGTCGGCTTCAGCACGCAAGCTTATAGAAGAACAAGTCAACGACATGCTCGCGCGCAACGTCATCACACCTTCGACAAGCGCATGGTCTTCTCCTGTCGTACTAGTGACAAAAAAAGGATGGCTCGGTACGGTATTGCATTGATTACAGATCACTCAACAAAGTCACTCGTAAGGATGTCTACCCAATGCCTCGCATTGACGACGCTCTTGATACTTTACAAGGTGCCGAGTACTTTTCAAGTCTCGACTTGCGCTTCGGTTATTGGCAGACTCTTATGCACGAGTCTGATAAAGAGAAGACTGCGTTTGCGACGCCAGATGGGCTCTTTGAATTCAATGTGATGCCTTTCGGCCTGTGCAATACCCCAGCCACATTCGAACGGATGATAGACACGGTACTGCGGGGATTAAAATGGAAGACCTGTCTTTGCTACCTGGACGACATTGTCATCTTTTCGTCCAGCTTTTCACAGCACCTGGAACGGCTAGACGAAGTACTCACGTGTTTAGCTAAGGCCAGTCTCCAGCTCAACACTAAGAAGTGTCGGTTTGCCAATCACAGCATCAAGGTATTAGGTGACGTCGTCAGTGAACATGGCGTTGAGCCCGATCCCGACAAGGTTGCCGCGGTACTGCACTTTCCTACACCAACCACACAGAAAGACCTCCGCAGCTTTTTTGGCTTAGCATCGTTTCCGCCGCTTTGTACGTGATTTCGCTACTATTGCGGCTCCTCTGCACAAACTTCTGACCACGAGCGCACCCTTTGTCTGGACAGATGACTGGGAAGCCGCTTTTCACACCCTCAAGCGATGCCTCACATCACGGCCAGTGCTTCGCCATTTCGACCCTGCAGCACCTACTGTGCTACACACTGACGCAAGTGGACTTGGCATCGGTGCTGTCCTTCTTCAGCGGAACCACGCTTCCAAAGAACAAGTCGTGGCCTACACGAGCCGTACTCTGTCACCTGCTGAGCGAAACTACAGCATCACTGAGCAAGATTGTCTCGCCATTGTGTGGTCCGTACAAAAGTTTTGCCCTGACTTATACGGCTGGCATTTCACAATAGTGACTGACCATCATGCTCTGTGTTGGTTATCGTCTCTCAAAAATTTGTCAGGACGCCTTGGCCGTTGGATACTACGATTGCAAGAGTTTGACTACAGCGTCACATATAGGTCAGGTCGAGAGCACCAAGATGCCGACGCTTTGTCACGTTGCCCGCTCTCGCAAAGCGCCGAAGTGTCACCTTCCATCTGTTCGTCACCGCCCACTAAAGTGACCAAACAGACGGCTGCTGCTTCGAAACAGTTAGTTGCCTCGGCAGACCTTTTTTCGTCCACAGATCTCACCTCGCTCCAACATGCCGATACCTACTGACGCACAATCATTGATCGGCTCACTGGCTTATCGCGTGCTCCAAACAGCCGCCTAAGACAACAACTTGCCCGTTTCAAGCTTCAAGAGGAAACATTATGTCGGCAAATTTACCATTCTCTCGGTAACCAATGGGTTCCCGTCATTCCTCGCTCACTTCGTCTGGAAGTTCTACAAGCGTTTCATGACAATGCGACAGCTGGCCACTTAAGGTTCCACAAGACCTACGACCGCCTCAAGACTGGCTGCTTTTGGCCTGGCCTTTCCACTTCTGTCGCCAGGTACGTCGCTTCCTGTGCGTCATGCCAGCACCGAAAACGTACCACGTCTCCTCCCGCGGGGCCATGCAACCACTGCCGTGCCCATCCACTCCCTTTGAATTTGTGGGCATAGGCTTATACGGACCTCTTACGCTTACGCCAGCCGGTTACCGTTGGATTGTTACTGCCATAGACCACCTCACTCGCTACGCGGAGACGGCAGCTCTTTCATCTGGTGCTACCTCTGAAGTAGCCGATTTTTTCCTTCGCGCCATTATTTTACGACATGGTGCACCGCGTGTGTTCCTTAGTGACCGTGGCAAGACATTTCTTTCACATGTCCCTGCTGAAGTCTTACAGGCGTCTAACACCACCCACAAGACCACATCAGCGTATCACCCAGAAACTAATGGTCTGACTGAGCGTTTTCACCGAACTTTGTTCGACATGATCTCTATGTACGTGCAACCGGATCACAAAAACTGCGACACAATATTTCTTTTCGCTACGTTCGCATATAATACTGCTACACAGCGTACGACGAATTTCAGCCCTTTTTCTCTCGTGTATGGCCGTGTACCGACTTTTGTTCTGGACAACACCTTTTTGTCCACATCTTCCAATCCATCTTCATCTCTCCCGAAAGAGTTCGCCGCTCGCGTCGCCCGCTGCCGTGAAATCGCCCGCAACAACACTGCTGCCATTCAGGAGAAAGAAAAATCGACATTGATGCGAAGCGTCGAGTTGTTCCGCCCTGGCGACGAAGTCCTTTTGTGGACACCTGTTCGTGTACCTGGGCTCTGCGAAAAATTCCTTCACCGATATCTCGGTCCATACACCGTCCTGGAACGAACATCTGAAGTCAACAATCGCGTTGCTCCTGTCAGCGTGGCTCCGCCGCCACACCGAGATCGGCCACGTCTCTCGACTGAAACGATATATTCCGCGTCCCAACCCTTTCTAACTTGCTGCCCTCTTTCGCGAAGGGGGAAAAATAGTGTGAGCGCTGACTATGTACTTCTTCATCTGTATGACCAAACCATTGTAGTGATCATCGTACGTCACGTGGGCTGGCTCTCTGGCTCGTGCGTTTGGATTAAAAAAGATAACCTGGTTGCTGCCGTACAGGACGTGGTCTCATAATATATATATATATATATATATATATATATATATATATATATATATATATATATATATATATATATATATATAATTTCTTGACGAAGGCCGGACCCCGGCCAAAACAGAATAATAGTTTTGCACGTTCGTCCATTATTTTTTTCAACATTGGAAAAACACTCTATCAACTGAAGCTTTCTTGATATATATATATATATATATAAATATTGACACGTGTGTATATGAAAAAGAACGACAATAGGAATGTTTTGTAGATTTCAGCTAGTGGGACAGGGGGTTTTTCGAGACGACAACGAAGCAGACGTCTTGCTGTACAGCTAATCCTGAACACGCTCTTTATACACAATATATATATATTCAGACACAATATATATATACAGGGTGTTTCAAGAAATTTGTCCAATATTCTTTAAAAATCTGGAAAAGGTGCTATTTGCTCGCTGTCTTAACAGTTGCTTTTTTTTTGTGGTGGCAGACATTTAAAGAGAATTGAAAACATCATTTGGAATGGTAATTAGGAGAGCTAAATTATTTACTTTTCAATTAAGGGGTTTGGAAGTTAAGTCAAATGGGAGAATCAAAGAATTTTATGCAAACCCATTGCAGGTTTGAGATTTCGCAAAAGCAGCCTCCGGTAATAATTGAAAAGTTATGAAATTCTATGAAATTCTGTGGCAAAACTGAAACCAAAGCACCGATGAGTGCAACACGCAGACGACTACAATGACGTCACTGTTCAAAATGTTGCTCACAGAGGTGCACTTCTTCCCCGTTCATTAAGGTATGTGCGTCATGCGTGCCGTAATTGCAAGTGCAGCCCACACAACGAAGTCGGTTAATGGTTGATATAAGAAAGCTCCCTCATTTTGGACATCTCAGACAAATATGGCACCTGCGCTCTTTCGCGTTTTGGTTCCAACACAAAGTTGGCAAGAATTTCCACTCTTAAAGGTAAGGCTTAAGGGTCCCCCAATTTTTGTTGGTATGGGTAGTACTATTCATAGTGCTGCAACCCTACCAACAGGCCATCTCCGAAAATATTTCACCTTGTTCTCTTCCTAAGCAAACTTTGCTGTTTCGGAAGGCCATCTATTTCCGTCGCCGTCCAGCTGTGCACCTTTGCTGCGATGAAAGAGGAGGTCTGCGTCGACCTCGACACGCCTCTGTCGTCAATCCACGAGGATCCGACCGCAATGTCCACTCTTTTGCTGAGCGGCATGACCGCGTCTGTCTGTGTGCTCCTGGCCGTCAGGACGGGCATGGGGCCATGCACGTCGCAGCTGACAGGCTGCTCCTCTTCGTCCTGAAGTGGGAGGGTGTGTCGGCAGAGAGACGAATGTTACTACCAGAAAAAAAAGAACTAGCAGAAATAGACGGACATCATGGAACAGGAATAGGCACCCAACTCCTGCACATTCTTTCCACCCAACTTCACTACACTCTTATGATGCTTACACCGGGCCAAAATGACAACCTCTAATGCCACCGCACCCAAAAAACGTGCTCAAAAGCAGTTGGCTTGAAGTCGCATTCAACATGAATATGCCTTGACCCGTCGAGACACTTTGTGCACATTTATGCACACCGCTTGTTTGTGCCAATTGTGTCAACTAGTGGCTATGAAAGAGCACGACATGGTGAGCATTAGATATATGAAACCTGCTGCATAATAAATATATTACTTTAACTTCATTTCGTAGCGAACACTTGCATATTATGACACTGCTGAAGGCGATGCAGCGTCCAATGAGTTGTTCGACATGCCTTTTTCAATGAGTGTCCCAAGTATTTTTCTTTGCTCGAAATGAACATAAAACAAATGTGCACCATATTTCTAGTTTAAAAGTTGGTTCCATTGCAAGAAAGAATGTGAATAAATGTCAGATAAATAGATGTGTAACTGAAACGTAATTAAGATTAATTACTATAAAGTGCATACATCGAGGTATTGAGACGTTACTTTTGCTGCAATAAAATGTTGAGTGTCTCGAAATAATGCTGTCTAAATTTGACACACTTATAGACAGTTCATAGGTGGCGGCTGCAAGGGTCAGTTAAATGATTAGATTTTCCTTTTACTGAAGCATGATGACTTCCTTATTTTAAGTCATCAAGTGGTGTAGTAACTTCCTTAGAACAATTTGATACAATAAATTGTCTCTGGAACCACTGTACGGCACACGATAATTGTCTATTTTATATAGCCATGTACTTACTGAAAATGTTTGCACCTACATTGCAAAGTGCACAACCTCTAGCAATTTGCTTTCATCGAAATGTGACCAGTGAGCCGAGATCGAATTTTCGTATTTCAGATCAGCAAACTGGCACCACAGCCACTTAGCCACCGCGAATACTCCAGCAGATTAGTCAGTGGCAGATACCTCTCGATGTACTTACGATATTTTCTCCAAGTTTGAGCAATGAGCGAAGCGTCTTAGCAAAACAAGTTAGAATGTGGATAGTTCGGCATTTCCTCTCATTGTGACCATTCATTTGGTTTAATTTTGATTTTCTGCAGTATTATACATTGAGCCCAATATATGAGCAAGTGAAATTGTGCTGTCTTAGCATATGCTAGACAACTAAACTTAATGATCTCTGCTGAAAGCTTTTTTTCAGTGCATTTCCTTGTGCCTTAGAACTAAAGAAAGCATACGCCCGTGTTTTTCAAAGTGAACTTTCTATTTTTTCGTCATGATGCACTAAAAGCAGTGGTGTCGTGTGGCTACTGAAAGCCACACAACACCGAGACTGCAGGTTCAAATCCCAACCACTGCAGCAGCATTTTGATGGGAGGCAAAGGCAACAACAACCCTTTCGTCGTAGTTATGTCATCACATGCATTTTAGCATGTCAGTGGTGGGCCATTCACGCAGTTGGTGCAAAACCATATTATTTAAAGCAGCGCCAATGACAAAACAAGCAGTAGACACTTACAACGTTTAGAACGCCCTTAAAAACTTTTTTAGCACCCCTAACAAACTTTGGAAGATATGCGCTGCCATTCACAATAAACTTGAAAAAAGCCCTACCACTCAGAAATGGCAATGTAGCACGAAATATCATAATCACTTTGTGTTATGCATTTCAGGTTTTGTCAACAATATCCCCGTCACGTGTGGGCTAGTTCATATCAGACAGACGGGCCGCTGCTTAGAGCGCATAAAGATAATCCGCCTTAGAGCACATAAAAACAATTAGAGTGCCAATTATGGGTCACATTTAGGTGCACACTATGAGGTTTGCAAGTGCACGTCTCTTTCTCACAAAACTAAAGTTACGTTTAGGCACAGGTATGACATGGCACGAAATTATGGAAGCACTTTTCATTAAGAAAGCTGGGGTGGGCTGCATCGGCTCCCCTTCAGTGGCCTTGTTGCGAACCGAAATCGGTTTTTTGAAGGTGGGGTAGACAGATGCTCTTAGGCTTTTTGTGTTTCGCTGTCATACCTTGTTGCGGCATATCTGGTATTGAAACTGTTTATCGATCATTTTTGTTTGTTTGCTTTTTTTGCCTTTGTGCATGTTCACAAGATTCTCACAGGGTGGTGATCGTGCAGTTCAATTATGTCACTTTTTTGTATGTAAGTGTTGCAAGTACCTTTTGCCCATCACTTGTGCTGCGTTAAATAATATAGAACCATACCAACTAGATCGGATGTATGCACTAAGGGACAAAGGCAAAATAACTACCAATATGAATAGGATAGCTAAATAGCGGAGGAGTTTTACAGAGACCTGTACAGTAGTCAGGACAACCCCGACCTTAATACTATAAGAACTAGCAGTAACCCGGATGACACCCCACCAGTAATGATAGGAGTCAGATAAGCCTTGGAGAGCATGCAAAGAGGCAAAGCTGCTGGTGAGGATCAGGTAACATCAGATCTGCTGAAAGATGGAGGACAGATTGTGTTAGAAAAACTAGCCACCCTGTTTACGAGGTGTCTCCTGACAGGAAGAGTACCAGTCTTGGAAGAACGCTAACATCATCTTAATACATAAAGGATATGACAAGGACTTGAAGAATTACAGGCCGATCAGCTTGCTCTTTGTAGTATACAAGCTATTTACAAAGGTAATCGCTAACAGAGTAAAGAAAACATTAGAATTCAATCAACCAAAGGAACAAACAGAATTTCGAACAGGCTACTCAACAATTGACCACATTCATACTATCAATCAGGTAATAGAGAAATGCTCAGAGTATAACCAACCACTATACATAGCCTTCATAGATTATGAGAAGGCGTTTGATTCAGTAGAAATATCAGCCGTCATGCAAACACTGCGGAATCAGGGCGTAGATGAAGTATATATAAACATTCTGGAAGAAATCTACAGGGGATCAACTGCTACCATAGTGCTTCATAAAGAAAGCAACAGAATACCAATCAAGAATAGTGTAAGGCAGGGGGACACAATCTCCCCAATGCTATTTACCACATGCTTACAGGAGGTTTTCAGAAGCCTAGAATGGGAACAGTTAGGGATAAGAGTTAATGGAGAGTACCTTAGTAACCTGCACTTCGCCGATGACATTGCATTGCTGAGTAACTCCGGGGACGAATTGCAACTCATGATTACGGAGTTAGACAAGGAGCAGAAAGGTGGGTCTTAAAATTAATCTGCAGAAAACGAAAGTAATGTACAACAACCTCGAAAAAGAGCAGCGCTTCAAGATAGGTAATAGTGCACTTCAAGTTGTAAAAGACTATGTCTACTTAGGGCAGGTAATAACTGCAGAGTCGAACCACGATATTGAAGTAAGTAGAAGAATAAGAATGGGGTGGAGCACTTTCGGCAAGCACTCTCAAATTATGACAGGTAGATTGCCACTATGCCTCAAGAGGAAGGTATTAACAGCTGCACCTTGCCGGTACTTAGCTACGGAGCAGAAACCCGTAGACTTACTAAGAGGGTTCAGCTTAAATTGAGGACGCAGCGAGAAATGGAAAGAAAAATGGTAGGTGTAACCTTAAGAGACAAGAAGAGAGCAGAGTGGATTGGGGGACAAACGGGGGTTAAGGATATCATAGTTGAAATAAAGAAGAAGAAATGGACGTGAGCCGAGAATGTAGCGCATAGACGGGATAACCGCTGGTCATTAAGGGTAACAAACTGGATTCCCAAAGGGAAGCAGGTTAGGGGGAGACAGAAGGTTAGGTGGGCAGATGAGATTAAGAAGTTTGCAGGTATAAATTGGCAGCAGCAAGCACAGGACCAGGTCAACTGGTGGAACATGGGAGAGGCCTTTGTTCTGCAGTGGACATGGTCAGGCTGATGATGATGATGATGCCAACTAGCCCAGCTGTCGACCTTACTGCTATTCAAAACCTTACTGAGTGCAAAACGCTTTTGGAGGGTGGTGGTGCAGCTACAGTATATAGACTGAGAAGAAAAATAAGTTGGATTCTGCTTACCACTTAAGTGTGTGCATAAGGAACTGTTTTTTTTTTTTTTTTATTGCTCTTACCACAGTGGCTCAGTAGCTACAGTACAAGCTGCTGAAACAAAACTACACCAGTTCGATCCTAGCCCCAGCAGTCCCATTTTGATGTAGGCAAAACGCTATATAGCAGTTTATTACAACCCGAGAAAGCGTTTCTACCAATAGCTGCCCCTCCCATAAAAAAATTTTTATAAATGCTCCATCCAACAGTGCATACTTGTTTTTGTGGTCACCACACTTCAATGTGAACTCTTGAAAGTAAACAGACACAGAGATCTTCAGTATGATAATATTGGCCTGTGCATTCGGCATGAGCACTTCCAGGACAGGGAAATCGTTGACCACGAACTCATCTTCAAAGCAGTGAACAGTAGTGATGTCTGAGAAAAGGTTGTACTGGCCAAGTGTTTCACATAGTTGACTTTCACACACAGAATCACATTTGTGTAGCTCAAAGATGAACAACCTAATACATTTTGTCAGGGATTCTGGCACGGCTGCTCAGCCAAACCCAATGACTTATGTAATGATGGCTAACCTATAATTGTTACTATGCACAGTATTTAGCCCCCCCAAAAAAAAGTGTTCAAGTGGAAACCAACTATCACGACTGTCTTTCTCAGGTGAATGGCAGGCACCATGAGCAGAGCTTACCTTTCTTTCTTTGGTAGCATTATAGTTAGATGCCTGTCTACTGAGCCGTGTAAGGGTACGTTAAATAATCCCAGGTGGTTGTGATAATCCAGAGCCCTCCACTATGTCATATCTTAGTTCGAGACATTTTCAGACTTCAAACACCATAAACCAACTGTTTTTGTGAAAGGGCCAGTAAACAGCCTGGCGGTACAAAATTTCTAAAGTAGAAATAACTGTGCATGTATACAATGTAAACATGCTGCTGCATTAACTTTGCAAATAATTGCTGTAATATGGAAGTTACAGGGCTTAGAACGACCTGCCTTGGCTGGTTTCAGTTTTTTGCTCGTCTTCCCCACCTTATTTTCTCACCAAGGAGGAGTAGATGCAAATATTTGTCACGACTATGCCGACTTCATCAACGATACTTCAGCAACACGTCACTGGTGCGCAGCCAACAACCGAGCAGGGCCTTTCTAACATGAGCACAAGTCGTAGCCACGCGGAAATGTGAGGAGCACCCTTCCACTGGCGGGGAAGTAGCGAGACACCTCTTTACCTCGGAGGCTTTCGTTCGGGCAATACCACTTATCCCAGTAGTCCCAGGCTTTCCAGAATGGCAGAGGGCAGCACAGGAAAATTAAAATGTAGACTGCGTGGCCAAAACTGCATCACTGCAGGGCCAAGGTGCCATTTCATAGGGCAGGGGTCCAATCGTCAAGCTCAGGGGTGCATAATGTAGCCCATGGGCAAGATTTCGTCACTGCGCGTACACGAAGCTTTTGGGGCAGGCTTTGGGGCTCCCGCTAAATTCGAGAATTTTTAAAGCCTGCGCCAAAAGCTTTACGTCAGACAAACGTGATGGCACCCACTGAAGTTGCATGACCAAGAATTGGGGTAGTATCAAAAGCCCTGCACACCTTATTCGAAAACTCTCTGCTCCTGCTTGACCCAAAACGTGCCTATGCAAAAAGCTTTGGGGACCCTATACGAAAACTTTCTAATATTGTACTGCAGTGATTACACAAGGTGACTAGTTTGTGAGACATAAATATGATCCAAATTACTTGATCATCAGACCGATCAGTTACCACCTATCAACTCAACAACTTTCACACTTCGGGCAACGAAGTTGTTGCCTCCAGGCACCCAACTTGATACAGCAACACATTTTGAACGCATTCTAGCACGAGAGAACCACCACTTCAAAGCACTCACTGACCGAACTGATAATCGTCAACCACTCCGGCATCGGCGGGTACACGTATCCGCATCGTCGCGCCACCAGGGCGACACTCCCGGCTTCCAGGGAGTCCCTGCACGCCTGGCACAGCGCGAAGTCTTCGACGTTCTCTTCTTCGGGAAACTCGCGAGCCAGCGTTTGGACGTGTCGCGGCGACACCTCGGAGACGTCGTGGCGGAAGCACAGGCGGTCGCACGCGCTGCACAACTGACCCAAGTCGTCGAGCAGCAGCTTGAAGTCGTCTTCGCTACTCGCACCTCGCGACCAAACCGCCGACGAGGGCGTCCTCTCCGATGTCTGCCGCCGATCCCGGCGAGCTTTAGCCCGACGCTGTCGCCTAGACGACGGTCTAACGCCCTCCGCCAGTCGACGTTCCCTGCGGCGTGCGCGCTCGGCGGCCCGCAGGTGCGGGTTCGCTCGCCGTCTTCGCCTCGCCTCGGCATCGCGTTCTCGTTCGGCGGCCCGTACTTGCGGGTTCGCTCGACGCGCACGGTGACGTTCACGTTCCGCCGCTCGCTGCTCTTCCGTTTGGTGCAGCCGCCTTTGGCGTGCTGCGGCAGCATTGCGTTCCCGCTCGGCCGCTTTCTGTTCCTCGCTCAGGTTCTGCCGACGCCGTCGGGCTGCTTCGGCTCGCCGTCGCTTGTATTCGCGCTCCTCTTCTTCCGTGCGCCGATAGGTCGTCGCGAACATCCTACCATAATCCTGCGTGACCTCTTTTAACGCCGTTTGTAAAGATAGAAGGATATTCCCCCAGATAAGAGAAGGCCTTCGCAAGCGTGCAGTGGAAGTGAAGCGCACGGTAAACGAAGCAAACCCACAGAACACCCGCAAAAACTGTTTCAAAGCAGTAGATTTCGGAAAGAACACACGAAGAGGGGAAATAAGTGGTCCCGCTTGGCTTGGCTTGGCAGCGCGTATACGTGGTCTCGGAGCAGCAAACTAGAACATGTATGTCGGTCTGAGCCAAATGTAGAAGAAAGGCACTGGTGTTTATTGCGATTATATTTTACCATCGTGGTTACGGTAAATATTTCTCCTTTGCGAGGGGCTCTAGATTAAATTTGGCCATCCATGGTTCTCTCACGCGTGCCACAGAGCTCGCTCTCAAGATGCAGCCACCGTGACCGAAAACCAGAGGCGTAGGCAGACTTTTTTTTTTTTGGGGGGGGGGGGGGGGGGGCACTTACATAAAATGGTCATTGTCGCTCTGTACACCATGGCGAGAAAAAAAAAATTCGGGAAGGCGGGGGGTCCGTGGTGTGCCCCCCCTTTCGCTACGCCACTGCTGGGAACTATACACACAGCCTCTGCAACGCAATATGCGGTCGAAAAGACGGGACACTTTGGGGAATTGTAGTTTTTGGATTGATTACAAAAAAGGTTCAGGACAAAAGACTGTACGACAGAGAAGCGCTCCCGGTGGTACACGAGGTGCAAATGCGTTTTTTTTTTTTTTTCGTGGTTGCGCACAAAACATATAGATTGCACAAGGGACTACCCCTTTCGGAAACAACTAGGGATACCTCTTTGGGGAATGCAATTTGTGAAACACCAAGAATGCTTCGGCGGAAGTTCAGGAGAAGGCGGAATAATGAAGTGATGAAAAATTCTTACGACAAGGGATGTCGCTTAAGCCACCATTTTGGCAAGTGGACTAGTCTTTTTGAGTTGCAGTTTTGAAGAAAAGTCCGCTGGTCAAAACACTAGCTCCAGCAACACCAAGTTTGAGGGATTCTTTGTAAGCCTGTTTAGGAGACTCTTTATGCTCAAAAACATGCATCAGTACTCTCAAAAAACTAACCCTCCTCTCAATTCTGTTCCTCTGCACATCTGACTACCTGCTCTGAAGGGTATTTTGTTGCTGTCACCTTTTCAGTCCAAAAGGTTCACTTTTGGCTACTTCTACAAACTGAGAGCATCGTCATTCCGTAACGAAGTTGTTTGCCTCCTGCCAACACTCCCCAGTTCAAGCATGAGCTCGCAATCACTTCTCTTCCGTGTACATTTCATGCACCATGTAGATTCCGCACATGCCACTAGATGGTGTTTCTGCAGCTTGTGATAATGGCAGCGCGGCTCTCCTTCTGCCACTAGATGTTCCCACTCTTCCGGCACCTAGCACCCGGCTACGGTAAGATCCCTACAATGCAGCAGGTTCTAGGTGTAGGGTAGTCACTAGCTTCCTTAAGGAAAAGACAGCAATCTGACAACCTCTTCCTAGTGCGGGAGGAGGAGGGGGAGATTCATATTAATGAGGTGGCCTGGCCTTTCTGCTGTCTTAAGTTCCTTCATTTTCAACCCACCCATGACACCATTTTAAGTTGCAGGAAGTAGTATTTTTACTAAGCGAACTTCTCGTTGGTCAAGTTGGAGTCCGTTCATATTATGACTGCTTTAGGTGCTAAAGAGACAGACCACAAGAGAAGGCGACGGAATGTATTCAGCACTGTAAACTTCTTTATTTTACAGAAACCCCGTACCTATACATACATGCCTGTGCAACAAACACATTCAACTGTGGTGTAACGCACACTCAATAAACGTTATCTTGGCTTTATACACTGTGGTGGAAGCGTTGCAAACGTGCAAGCTGTCCTTTTTGCCGATACACATCGCTTCCATACTTTCTCTTACTTTTGCATCTTTACTTTTGGCTGCAATCCATACATCAGGAGAAGTATGGCCCACAAGAGCACGAAGTGCTATTTTTAATGTGCTTTAGGTAAGTATGGGCCCTCCTTTATCTTGCTCTACATTTGTTTCATGTTCCATGACTTGCTTGTTTATACACACAGCGAACAATTTGTCCTCTTAAGGGATAGTCGCATGAGAGGAGAACTTCATATACCATACCTTCTGTGCACCTCAAAAACATGGGTGACTGCTCATAAATATGCTTCACTAGATGAAAGACCTTTGCAATAATGACACAGACACAATGAACATAATATGCACACAAGATGCACACTCGTCGAGAAAAACGCGTGAGCACCAACAAACGTAAATGTGAGAGATGTGATGGTGACTACAGTGCAAGAGATGTGGTTGCAGTCGATGCCTTGTTCGCATCATAACGCAACGCCGAAAGTTGTTCGCAAGAGTAGGCAAACGGGCATGTTAGTAACTACATCTTTGGTTGGCAGTGCTATGACCGACCTAGAGAGCGAAATAAGGACAGAGAGCTTATTCCTGTTCCTTTTCTTCGCAAACATTGAGCCCCAGATGGTGGACATTTTTAGAGCTCTCCACTAAGGCGTCTCTCACAATCACATCGTTATTTCGGGAAGTAAAACTGCGGATATTATTATATTATTCATCTCATGTTGGTGATTGCAGTGCTATTTAATAATGCTATACTACGATGTGGCACACGAACACAGATTACCATCATTGAAGGCAAAATTAATAGAAGTGCTGCATCCACAGTGGGCAGTTGGCAATAATTTTTAAAAATAACAAGAAATGTGGTTTCAGTGAACAGTTGTCACTCTCAATAAAAGTACAACAATTCAAACGATGATTGCTGTAATAGTGGCATTTTGCTAATTTTGTAATGTTTAATAATTTGTTATATACAGGTTCAACAAGCAGCAGCGCATGCAAAAGGCCTGTGCTGCCTTCTGCTGATACTATTGCTCGCACTGCAAACCACCTGTGAAGATCCTCAGTGCCACCAACTTGATCAACGTAACTAGCAGTCCCCATTTCTTCTCTTCATATGACATTGCGCCTAAGTCTGCCTATTAAGGAATGCCTATGCGATGCCAGAGTGGCATCAGATAGGCATTTCCAAAACTGTGTCTTTATTCCATGCACTGTCGTCACAACATTTTCCGAGCTCCTGTCAAGTTAGCATCGTTGAGGGCAAAATCAATAGAAGTGCTGCAGTCTACAATGAACAGTTGGTAATAATTTTTTTAAATAACAAGAGACGCTTGCAGTTCAACGACAAAAAAAAATAGTAGCCAGAATATGGTTTCAGCGAAGAGTTCTCACCCTCAATAAAGGTGCTATGATAAATTCTGTACAAGTTAAATATATATTCATGCACAAATATAATTACGAGTTATGATCAAATGACAATGATACCAGGTGTCACAAGCATCACAAGCAGCACCTCTATTACGAGAACTGCAGCGAACGGTTCAGTTCCTCCATGCACTCAATGTCACAAGATGAACAACTAAACACGAATTGACATGTGTCCAGATGCAAGCGCTTAATGGCCCTTTCTTGTGGCCATTGAGTACAATTTAATCCGGCTCGATGCAAACATAGGCAGTCTCTTATCCTCACAATGGGACGAGTGGTGTTGAAGTGATGGCCCACAGTTGAACACAGCTGGGCGAATGTTACAACTGAACAAATATCGCACATGAGCAGATGTTGCACAGATGTTGCACCTGAACGAATGCTCATTGATGAGTCGAAGCTGCGGGTCGTGGACCACTCACATTGCCCTTGCGTGGCCGGTGCTTGATGTACCTGCAAGGCAGCCCCTTCGAGCGAGACACGGAATGATGGGACTGCAGGGCTTTTTTGGTTGGGAACGCCAGTTGGCACATAAACTGACAGACAGTTACGTGAAGCATGATGTGATGGCGCACAAGGTCGTACTTGAATTTGTAATTTCTACGGTGACAAAACGGACACTTCAATTTATAGCCGACGTGGGCACCCATGTGGGCCTTCGTCGTCTTCCAGTCCTCGCACGGCTTGGAACACAGGCCGCACAGATACGGTTCGGGCCACGGACACACCTCTACATGGCCGGCGAGGTCTCGTAGGTCAGCGAATTCAGTCAAACAAAATGCGCACATGTAAAGGCAATTCGCTGATAACTCGATGGTGACAGGTTTGGCCACATTTGCTGGAAGTATAGTCTGGTGTACAGCAACTTCAGCTCCTCGCTCTGAGTAGGCGGCACCCACTGGTCCTGTGGACGCGAACGATGACGAGTCCAGTGACTCGTCGCTTCTGCCCGATGCAGGTCCCTCCTGCTGGGGAGAGTAAGGACAAGCATTTGGCAATGACTTTCACCTCTTACGACTCGAGTTTTCTTGCCTGAAAAGCATTTGAATCACCACAAAAAATGTTTGTATGTGTGCTAAAATTAGCAATAATCACCTTGGAACGCGCCTTGCACGCAAGACAAGAAGCGTCTCCAGCTAAAAAGCATGAATCTTGCACTGTGATTAACAAAAACGCGTTTGAAAACTACTTCAAGAAAGCCGTGGAAGAACAGTACGAAAAAATAAAAAATAATGAATATGCACCCTTTAGAAGGACAAAAACCCAACGATTTTAGCAAAATGCGAAGAGACGCCCCCATACTTTTTACAGAGTTGACACAATTCGAAGTCATCCCAGCAGATTCTATGCAGTCAGATCTCCCATTGTGGCGCGTCTCACTTCTCAAACGTAATCCAAAGGCAGCTTGCCATCAGCTTAATGCATGCAGTAACCGCAAGTGCACCAAAGGCGAATTGCAAACACATACGGACAGAAACGACGCAGCAAAAGTCCGAAAAAGATGCGCGAGACACGCTGCACACATGTCAAGCTCATCGTGTTGGGCACCGCTACGAAGCTCGAGCCCAGGAGAGACAAAAAAACAAGCAAGAGAAAACGCGCATGAGGGGCACGTGATGGCGTTCGGCCAATGGGAGCTTCGAGCATCGGGGGGGGGGGGGGAGTGCTAGAGAGGAGGATAGACGAAAATAACAATAGATGTCATTACTTTTACTTTATTCAGGGGCTTTACAAAAAACTGCTGCTCACGCACTCTATACACATGTGGCCGCAGCTGTGCATTCACACAGTATTACAGTAATTGACTGACATGTGGGGTTTAACATTCTAAAACCACAATATGATTATGAGAGATGTCGTAGTTGAGGGCTCCAGAAATTTTGACCACCTGGGGTTCTTTAACATGCACCCAAATGTGAGCACACGGGCCTACAGCACTTTCGTCTTCATCGAAAAAGCAGCCGAGATTCAATTCCGCGATCTGCAGATCAGTGGCCAAGTACCTTAGCCACTAGACCACTGCGGCGAGGTCAGCGTCACAGTAATATTACTACCAAGAGATTAATGTGCAAATTTCAAGACATGATTGTTACTTCCTTATCTTTTTTTTTTACAGTGATAAATCTCCAGTTATGGCGAGCCTCTCGGTCATAGAACAGTTCAACTTTGTTATAACAAATTGGCATAAGAAATAAAAGTTAGTCTGTTATATTTAACATTCGCAGACTAAGAGAGATAAAAATCTTCTAATGAATTGGCAGACTGACTCAATATAAAAATCCAGAAATACACTTAGACCTTGTTATAACGACTCTGAATACAACGAAATACCAGTCATCACGAAGTAAATGAAAAATAGTCTAGCAATAAATATAATATCAGGAATAAACCTTTATAACGCATTTTCGGATATCAGCAACTTATTTTCATGCAAAATGCATAAAACTTGCTTTATTTACGTTATTTTTCAAGTAATTTTATGCTTTAAACCAACTATCGACCGGTAGGCCCTATAAGTAGTAGGACTGATGGATTATCGCACGAAAATTCATGGGGTGCACCTACATTGCGCAGCAGAAGTTCACGATGTGTCTTCACAGTCTTCCATATCGCTGCACTGTGTCCTGCTGGAGACTGTTATTGAGTGTGGGGACGACGACGAAGTTACTTAGTGATAGAACGCGTCTGTCACTACTAACTGTTTTTCGTTATATTTTCCACAATTCCTGGGACGCTCTCTGCGTCCCGCCTTGTGGCGATGGCAGCGGCGACTTCTACAGGCCCACGTGGTCAAATATCGGAGCCCTCAAGCTCTTCTGTGGCTCAAGGCTCAGGGTCCATCACCAGCGACGGCTCAAGAGATGCTCCTGCTCTCGTGCCCATAGACGAAGAACCAACTGCTGGCCCGTCTGGCTACAGCTCGACATTTGTAAGCTCCGCAAGGAAACGAGGCTCTTGGTGCAGCTCCAGTGAAGACACGGACATCTACTCAGTCGACGGCGACGACTCATCTGATGGCAGCTTCGTGTCTGTGGTGAGCCGCAAGGCCAAAAGGAGGCTCATCAAGACGTCATCACCAGCAAGCACGTCAACCGTGAAGGCAAGGAGTGAACGCTGGCTGCATACCATTCTCTTCATGCCCGTGGATCCTTCCGTCAGCCTTCGCAAATTGAACAGGCAAGCTATTTCCGCTGTTCTTGAGGGAATAGCACAGAATGAAATCAAAGAGGTCCGGCTAAACACACGTAAGAACGTTTTAGCTGTTGACACAACACATGTAGACACGCTGGAGAAGCTTCGAATGATGACAGAATTTGGAGATGTCAAAGTACGAGCGGTCATACCGATGACTGGGACCTGCACTGCAGGTGTTATTTACGACATTGACTTGGCAATCCTAAACACGGATCTACCCATTCTGATAAAACCGGCGTACGAAGGAGTGGTCATTAGGCATATAAGCCGCCTCGGGAACAGCCGCTGCGTTAAGATAGTCTTTAAGGGCGACTCAATCCCTACGCACGTCAAGGTGGGACATTTCCGGCATGTGGTACGGCATTTTGTCCCAAAGCCGCTCCAGTGCCACAAGTGTTTCAAGATCGGCCATGTCAAGGGCGTCTGTATGAACTCTACCGTATGCCCCCGGTGCGCGGATGCGCACACGGTAGACACCTGTTGTGCAACAACTTATAGGTGCGGCAATTGTAGAGGTACGCATGAAGCCACGTCTAAGGAATGCCCAAGACTTAAGAAAGAAATGGGTACCCAGAAAGAAATGGTCAGGGATAACTCCACCCATAGAGAAGCTTCACAGAAAATCCGGCGTCGACGTCGCCACCGACGGAAGCGCTCCAGTCATGGTGATATTCATACACCACTTCGGTCTACACCACCATCAACATCCAGTAGAAAGCCAGAGAGTACAAGAATACCTCCACCGGCGAAGCCTCTCTCCCCTGAAGACTGGCCGGTGCTTGCGAACGCATGGCCTTCCGAGCAGCCTTCCCGCTCTCTGCCCCCAGTGAAAGCCAATGCTGCTGATGACGAGGCTCCAACAGCCGATCGTCAAATTATTCCTATGCTGCGATTCATTGTGAGTGTCATCAGAAGTCTTCCGACGAGCATCGATACGCCAACTGCTAGGAGAGGAGCGGCCTATAGGTGCTGGACGCGTTGAGTCCAGTCCTTGCAAGCCTCCAGTAAAGCCATGGCCGACAATCACAAGTCGTTCCGACAGGAGGTCCGAGAAGCTTCGATTTTTCAGTGGAACGCAAGAGGTCTGAGATCTCGCATATCTGATTTTCGACAGTTCGTTCATCTGTACCGATTTCCTATTATGATTATAAGCGAACCGAAATTGAACTTGAACTTTATTTCGCATCTATACATTGTACAGATAACAGGAACACAGACAAAAAGCCACATTACGGCTTGACGAGGTCTGTGCCCCCCCCCTTTTTTTTTCGCAACAAACAGTTGGCGGGCAAGATCAAAAATGCAATGCAAGAACAGATTCATGTACACACACGCACAGTAAGAAATAGAGATAATTTAAAGCACTTGCATCCGAAAACAATGAACAAATTTATATACAAAGTTTTAAACGCGTCGCTATACACCTTCAACACAAAAATACACAAAAATTATCGCACCCAATCAGATTATCCGGCTATGAGTCATTTTTCTCCTCAAGTTACATCGAAAGTAGCAAGGTTGTTGCATTTCTTCGCCGGGAGCTTACTTACGTCGTCCAGCCAGTGCAACCACACGACGGCAATCAGTATGTGTGCTTGTCTGTTAAAAAAGGAAAGGTGACATTCGCACTTCTAGGTGTGTATATATCCCCATCAAGTAAGTTCGACGCCAACAAACTAGACGGCATATTAAGGGCACATCCAGGTCCGTGGGTTATCACCGGGGATTTCAATGCGCATCATCCCATCTGGGGAAGCTCAAGGCTTAATTCAACGGGACGACGTCTAGCATCATTGGTTTCCTGCCATGGTCTCGTCCTTCTGAATGACGCGAGTCCTACGTTTTTGCGAGGCACTACATATAGCAGCTGCCTTGATTTGTCCTTTGTTTCACACCAATTTGCTACACGGGTAAAGTGGTTTTTGGATATTGAAACACACGGAAGTGACCACATTCCCACTTACCTGAAGATTAAAGGTATTCCGAACACGTACTCCTCTACCACAACACAAAGAATAGATTGGAGTGTGTTCAAAACTCAACTTGAGGATGCTTGTGAAGAAGGCCTGTCCAATGGTCTTCAGCAAGCTATTAAGGAAACTGCACATGCGGCTATGCGCACAATAATACGCTCTTCAAAGTACTCTGAATTTGACCTCGAGCTGGAGCGACTTCGTGCGATTCGCCATCGTGCCGAAAGACGATACCGACGCACCAATTCCACAGACGATTTACGAACAGCCCGGCGCATCCAAAAGAAGATACAATGGCACCTGGACAAATTAGACACCCAACGATGGAGGAAATTTTGTGCGTCGCTAGATCCTCATAAACCACTGTCTCAGATATGGAGAATTGTGCGAGGCCTACGTTCTGTTCCAGAGCAGCGTTTTCCCTTCAAAGCCCTTGCACTTTTTCAACGCCGGCATGAAATTGAGGTAGCAGAAGATTTCTGCGCTATGACCGTGGGCCAGACAATTTACACAAGCCTACATACAGTGCATCATATCCCTCACTCACGGGACCCGCGCATGGATCTACCATTTACATCACAGGAGCTCGATGCGGCGCTCGTCTTATGTAATAAGTCGTCGTCAACTGGCCCGGATGACATCTCATACAGGATGCTGTGCAACCTTGGTAAACGGGCACGAGAAGCACTCCTTAACATTTTCAACGATTCCTGGCAAGCTGGCGTCGTTCCATAAGATTGGAAGACTAGCCGCTTAGTACCGATTCTCAAGCCTGGCAGATCTCCCCTGGACATTGCCTCTTACCGACCGATCGCACTCTCAAGTTGCGTAGGAAAGGTAATGAAGAGAATGATCTTGGCCAGGCTTAAATGGTACCTGAAATACTATGAGATATATCCGAACGCCGTGGCTGGTTTTCGCCGTCACCGATGTTCGATCGACAATGTTATAGATCTCGTCAAATATGTCCAGCAACAAAAGGCATGTAAACGACTATCTGCTGCCATGTTCCTTGACGTAAAAGGAGCATACGACAACGTTCTACATGACGCCATCCTCGAAGCCATTGATTCAGTGGGCCTAGGCGGGCAACTGTATTGTTGGACACGCAGTTATTTACAAGGGCGGACCTTATTTGTGAACACTGCAGATGGTCCAACACCCAACGCATCGTGGAGTCCCGCAAGGTGGCGTCTTGAGTCCAACCCTCTTCAACCTCGTTCTCATTGGTCTTGTAGAACGACTACCAAGTGTGGTCAAGTTATCCATGTACGCTGACGACATCTGCGTCTGGGCATCTGGCGTGACAAGACCTCAGGTACGCGCAAAACTTCAGAAAGCTGTGACGTTGGTATCAATGTACCTCAAGGACCAGGGTCTGAAAATCTCGCCAGCGAAATGCGCATTGATTGCTTTTAGTCGAAAGCCAATGAGACCATACGCTATATCAATCGATGGCCAAGTCATACCTTATGTCAGGACGCACAGATTTCTAGGCGTATTCATTGATAGAGACCTCTGCTGGGGCCCACATGAAGAAGAGGCTGACAGAAATCGCTAACTTATTCAAGTATCTCCGAGGGAAAACCTGGGGAACTTCAGTACATGCAATGATGCAATTGTACAAGACGCTTTTTCTTGGCTATTTGCGCTAGTTTGCCTATGTTGACCAACACCTGTAGAACCAACATTCGGACTCTCGAAAGCATTCAGGCTATGGCTCTGCGAGTTTATCTGGGGCTACCGCGATGTTCATCAACAGCTGAGACAATCGAGATCGCTAATGACTACCCACTAAAGACGCATATCATGATGGAAGTGCTCAGAGCACACGTGAGGCATCTTACTCGTGCCCCTGCCCATCATCTAGCTTCACTGCCAGAAGCCCGACCTCGTGCCTCATTTTGCCAGACAGTCTTATCATATCGCACACGCATTCCTACGGGATATACAACTCCATCGAGGATTTCAACTCCCCCATGGAGTATGACCTATGCACATGTTGAACTCACGGTTCCAGGCATACGGTCAAAAGCCCGGCTCTCGTCTCCAGCGCTAAAGCAGCTTTCTCTTCTCTTGTTATATGAGAAATACAGTGAGCATACTCATCTATATACTGACGCTTCAACTAAAGTGGATGGGTCTGCAGGGTCGGTGATCTTTCCTGCAACAGCGACAACGGTGAAGCTTTGTTTATCCCACCAGACATCATCGACAGCTGCGGAACTTGCTGCTCTACGTAGCGCAATTCAAGTCATCAAACACCAAGAAACCAAGAAATGGAGCGTGTTCACGAACTCTAAGGCAGCACTACAGTGTTTGATATTCGCCTTACGCCGGGGACCTCATGAACAACTAGTGCTGGTAATTAGAGAGCTGCTTCACCACCTCTTCGACGAAGGACACAGAATCACGTTTCAGTGGCTTCCAAGTCACTGCGGCATATTGGGCAACGAACATGCCGATGCAGCTGCCCGATCAGCACACGAAGATGGTCAAGAAAAATCTATACCATTTTCGAGGACTGATGCTGCAATGACCATCCGAAAAATCGCTAATGCAGAATTAAAATCCCTGTGGAACGCCGAGTGCTTACGGCACACGCGACTGCATAGACTGGACACGTCTCGTCGACTCCGGCCTCCGCCTGGACTCTCTCGACTTGAGACAACGGTGCTTTGCCGACTATGGCTTGGTGTCGCCTTCACCAAAGCTTTCGCCTTCCGAATCGGCATGGAAGACAGTGCTGCTTGCGGTCATTGCGGCAGCGATGAAACTATAGAGCACGTTCTCTGTCACTGCCCTCGTTACAGCGTGCAAAGACGGCAACTAGCTGCTGCATTAGCTCGCCTTGACGACAGACCTTTGTCTGAACAATCATTGCTGGAAAGACGACATGATTTGTGTGCTCACAGAAAATCAGTGAAGGCCTTACTGAACTTTTTGCGTGGCAGCGGCCTATTGTATAGACTGTAGCACTCCAGCTCCCCCCCCCCCCCCTTTTTTTTGCGCGCGTCTATTTCGCTCTTCACTTTCTTTCCAATCTTCCTTCCCCATTCCCCCTTCGCCTAGTGCAGGGTAGAAAACAGGATGCTCCATTTTTTGGTTAACCTCCCTGCCTCTCCCTCATTTTATTTTCTCTCTCTCTCTGGAGACTGTGGAAAGGAACAAATCAGCCTGTATGGCTTTAGAGATCCTCTCGTGGTGTGTGGCCTTCTGAACAACATTTACTCTAATGAAGCACTTCGCAAATGCCTCGACTCTTCACTTGACCTTCGCAGGTTTCACAGAGCACAACCTGTCGTTTCTGCATACAATGGGACTTGTCTTCAGCCCCTACACACAGGGAAAGTGCAATAAAAGTGCTATAAGTGCGATTAAAATTAGGCGATGTATCACAGCTGATAACGCGATACAAATTTATCGGCAAAACAATGTGCATCCATCAAAAGAATTTCTCACTATTTCGGCATACCAGATGAACATTTGTACTGAACTTCGAATGCATCAGTATTCGATTTGTACTGTCTGAAGACGAATTTCACCCTTAATCTTGGGGTAAATATACTGTATCAAGTGAGGTACACTTAATGTATTTCTCCTGCAAGACCAGGAGTGTACGTTTATGCGCAGAACTGTGAAATCGAACAAATAAGTGGTGCGTAACTATGTGTGTACTTGACTTTACAGTCGTTTTGCCATCGAGTTGATCGCGTCTTGGCAAGATGCAGTTATAGTAAAGAAAAAAATAACTATATGCAGTTTCCTGGACGGCAGTGGACACTACGTCTGTGCAGACCAGTGCTTGAATGACACTTTGCTAGAACTGTCAAATACAACCTCTAAGGCTACAACATCACAGCAAACCAAGAGACCTAGCACACTTCAGCAGCTTTCAACAAATGCTTTGTGCTACAACACGCTACCTACACCAGAACACACCACACGCACCGTTGTGGCACAATAGATCTGCGGCGTAGTAAGAGCTCTAGGGGTACATAGCGCAATCCAATCTGAAGCTTCAACTTCCCATAATTCCCACGGTGACTGAATCATTACAGCGCCAGAACACCATCAAATTTTTAATACTCTATGCATGCAGTAAAGCTGATCGATTGATTGATATGTGGGGTTTAATGTCCCAAAACCACCATATGATTATGAGACACAGTAATGGAGGACTTCGGAAATTTCGACACCCTGAGGTTCTTTAAAGTGCACCCAAATATGAGCACATGGGCCTACAACATTTCCGCCTCCATCGGAAATGCAGCTGCCACAGCCGGGATTCGATCCCAGGACCTGCAGGTCAGCAACCGAGTACCTTAGCCACTAGACCATCGCAGTGGGGTCATGCAGTGAAGCTAAGCGGATGTGACATGTTCTTTTTTTGTGTATGTGTGTAATGAACGCCAAGTTCCTCTTTCAATAGCATCGAATGTTGGGCTAGTTTAGTACAGCGTGAAAACGACGCAGTCAGAGTAAGACAGCAGGGACATAGATGAGCCTTGACTAGCAACTGAAATTCATTTCGAGAACACAAGAGACGAGTGAAAAGCACATCAACATAGTGCAGAAGTGTTAAAAAAGTAAAGAAAGGAAACATTGCTTATCGCGGAGTGGCATATGTGCTGAGCAGATACACCAGCTCCTTGACCACAACATACAATGATGCTTGACTTATGCATGCATAACGTAATACATTATACGAGAATTGACACGAAATTCAAATATTTTTTATTGTAGCACAAGATAAAGACAATGGTGCCAAAAACCTCGATAAAAGACATAGTAGAGCCTACCGATGCATTGAATATATGTTATTACCACTATATTACAAAAGATCACTTTTGGTAACCATATAAGGGGAGAAATTTCACTGCAATGTTTAAACACAACCTTACGTCACTAGGACATAGTATCTCAAAGCAGATAAGCAGCACGTATTTCATATCTTGTCAGTCGCACGTTGTGCATACAAACAACGCTAAGTGATTTGTCGTTCACCGATTCCGGCACCAATTTCTGTGTTTTATGATCGTATGTATGATTCGAAATTCGCACAGTGCACTGCGACGGCTCGTTGTTATAATCTTCATAACAGTGAGGCTGGCTTCCAGATTCTGGGTGACGAAAACTTGAAATTCGGAGATATTTCACACCTGTTGTCTGGGATTCATATGTAGAAAGCGTCCATAGTCCACACCAAAACAACTAAAAAAATCACCGAATATACAGAGTAAATGATCACCAGTGAGCAAAGCAACAAGAAATTATTCGGGTTGCCGTGCTTCTGCAGTTTTCCGCACCTTAGACTTCGGGTTAACTTTTGAACGCTGCCGGCGTTTTGCCGCTGCTTCCCGCGCTCTGACCGCCTCTGGGTTCTGTTGCCGGCGTAATCGTGCTGCTGCCGCTTCCCGTGCTCTCACCGCCTCCAGGTTCGCTTGCCGGCGTCGCCGTGCTGCTGCAGCTTGGCGAGCCCTCCACAGAGGGTCCGTCTGCCGACGTTGACGTGCTGCAGCAGCTCTACGAGCCTTCAACTCCGCTTGCCGTTGAGCCGCCTTTTCATCCATAGCGGCTGTGACCATCCGTGGCTGAAGAGAAAAAGAGAGCATGCATCGGAAACAAGCACTTACACAGCACGAAGGTACAGGTATTGATACAGAGAATGCATTGCTTCTCAGGCTGAAGAGTGACTGTAATAAGCCCGACCAATTACAGTACGACAGGTGGTTAGTGCATTTTACAACGAAGTGAAAAAACAGCGCGAAACACGGGACAGTGAAACCAAGAGATAATGTGCTGACATACAACCAAGCTTTTATTCCATACGAGGGTGTATATGCAGCACACACATCATGAAAGGAGAGAGAGGAGAACAGTGGCATGGAACTTTTGTTCCATGCCACTGTTCCTATCTATGTATGCATCTGAAAAACTGTGAAGAGAGAAAAAAAATTTTATTATTTCTATATACAGGGAGTGTAAGGGTGGTGGCCCGGTGCGAACCACCCCTCCCAAACAAAAGATGGGCTCCTCAACACAGCCCATTGGTGTCCAAAGTGACTCGGACTCGGTTGACCAGGGTCCCCTGGCTCGCCAGGGCGGAGCAGCCGAGCAGGGCCGCCTCCCAGTTTTCCCTAGGTGGGGTTCGGTTTTGGGGTGAGGTTATGGGTCGACTGGCAAGGTAGAAGCCCATTGGTGTCCAAAGCGACTTGGACGACCGGGGTCTTCTTGCTCGCCAAGGCAAAATAGCCGAGCAGGGCCGCCTCCTAGTTCTCTCTGGCTAGGGTCCGGTATTGGGGTGAGGCTAGGGGTCGACTGGCAAGGTGGGCTCCTCATTACAGAAGCCCATTGGTGTCCAAAGCGACTCGGAATCGGTCGACCAAGGTCTTCTGGCTCGCCAGGTCGGAGCAGCCGAGAAGGGCCGCCTCCCAGTTCTCCCTGATTGGGTTTGGTTTTGGGGTGAGGCTAGGGTTCGACTGGCATGCCCACACCACGTAGAAGACTTCTTCGCACAGTGCGGGCATTTTTCTGTGCAAGCAGGATCGAGATATTTAAAAACTGCCGGGCACAGCAGTGTTTTGATGCAAGGGCGGAGGAGCGAATTCTCTTCTGCCTTTGTAAGACGCTTACACGGTTTAGTATAAATTGAATGGCCGAATCGGTAGAATTCAGTAATTTCTCAAAATGTTAAGGCCAGATTGGGTTTGAGATCCATTTCGGAAGGGTCTGAAGGCGTTACCCGGAGAGTGAGCGCGCAGGCGGCGGCATCAGCCATTTCATTGCCTTCGAGGCCTATGTGAGCTGGAGTCCATATGATCCTTTGGGACGCGGGGGCTCCGACGTTATTGCTGTTTTGTAAGATGCGGTAAGTCAGGTCGTTGAATATTTCGGCAGGCCCTCTTGAGTCTGTAATAAGGACGCGCGAGTCCAGGTCTGCAACAGCTAGTGCGATGGCGACTTCCTCCGAATATGTTATGTCTTGTGCTTTGAATGTGAGGCCATTCACCGCGACATTTTGGTGGACGACTGCAGCCGTGTACCACCACCCATGGTGGGGGCCGGAGGTGTCTATGCAAAATATGCCGTGTTTGTTCCCATAGTGGTGAGCTAGTGCCTCCACCCGCGCAAGGCACCTGCCACTGTGGTCGTCACGTGTCACGTTGGCCGGAAGAGGGTGCACATGCACGGCGTATCTCCAGACTTCTGGAATGCGTACGCGCTCCTCCGTCTCTGTTGGATGGTGGATGTGTAGTCGGGCTAATAGGCGGCGACCCGACGAAGTCGTATTGATTGGTCAAGTGTGCTTCCCGGAGCTCTGGAAAAGTGTTTATCATCCCCAGGCCCATAAGACGCTGGTTGGACGTGGTTATAGATAGATCGTGGGCACGCTTGTACGTCTTCCTGAGAATCACCTCAAGAGCGTTCTGGTCGAACTTACGCAGGTAGAGTAAGAAGCAGAGTAGAGGACTCAACTGGTTACGAATGCATGCGCCAGCCGCAAGGCATCCCTGCAACGTAACCCCCCGCGCTTGTTGAAAACCCGGCGGACCATACGGCCCACCTGGTCACCCACCTTATGCAGTTTTGTCAATGTTGTATCGACTCGGTGATGTTTGCGAATAAACAGACCCAACACTATGATATCATCGTGTTCTGGGATGCGTCTGCTTTGCAAGGACAGTTCAATTTTAGTAGTGCACTTTGCCGAAGAGCGAATGTGCACAAATTCTGATTTGGTCGGGGAGCACTGAAGGCCGCAGCGGCGGCCGTAGATATCCACGATCTCCGCCGCTTGCTGCAGGTTGGCTTCTACGCCTCCTACCAATCCGTGTTTAGCCCATATAATAATGTCGTCGGCATAAAGTGCGTATTGTATGCCTTCAACACTCTCCAGCTGAGCCGGTAGGTTCATCATAGCCAGATTAAACAGTAAGGGTGAAAGGACTGCGCCCTGTGCGGTACCTCTCATGCCTTATTGGTAGGAGCTGTGTTCTTCATTTTGTATTCGGATGTATGACTGTCGGTCAGGGAGGAATTGTCTAATGTATCGAAACGTGTTGTGTCCGCAGTTGGTTTGGGAAAGGTGCGTCAGAATGATGTCATGTGTGACGCTGTCGACACCTCCTTTCAAGTAGAACGAAAGTACAGCCTTGCCATTAAGAGGGTAATCGAGGGCATTTAGAATTTCGCGGTCTAACTGAAGCAAGACATCCTGTGTGGACTGGTGCAGGCAAAGCCGAACATGGTGTCAGCAAATACGTGCTGTTTCTCCAAATATTCGGATAGCCGATCTCGCACCAAAGTCTCCATCAGCTTTCCCACACAAGACGTGAGAGAGATGGGGCGAAGGTTATCCGTGTTGATGGCGTTGCCGGCTTTTGGAATGAAAGTGACCAGGGCTGTCTTCCATTCGATTGGGAGGGGTGTCCCACCAAGCCAGATAGTGTCTATGTATGCGAGTAACGCGTCGTACGCCTGGTCGGGGAGGTTGGCAAGTAATTTCACTGTTACTTTGTCTCTCCCCAGTGCCATTCCTTGCTTCTTTTTAGCCAGGGGTGTCTTCAGGTCATGGAGCCGGAACGGTTGATCCAGCTCTGCGTTCTCGGAACCTGCATACGAGTACCCTGGCCCTTGTATGTCACGTCGGACACAGAGGTACCGACTGCGTAGTTTGCATGCTAATTTCTCACTCTCAATAAAGGTGCTACGATAAATTCTGTACAAGTTAAATATATATTCATGCACAAATGTAATTACAAGTTATGATCAAATGACAATAACGCCAGGTGTCACAAACATCACAAGCAGCACCTCTTTTACGAAGACTGCAGCGAACAGTTCAGTTCCTCCATGCGCTCAATGTCACAAGATGAACAACTAAACACGAATTGACATGTGTCTAGATGCAAGCATTTAAATGGCCCTTTCTTGTGGCCA
The DNA here is from genome assembly GCF_043290135.1 of Rhipicephalus microplus. Classification (NCBI taxonomy): domain Eukaryota; kingdom Metazoa; phylum Arthropoda; class Arachnida; order Ixodida; family Ixodidae; genus Rhipicephalus; species Rhipicephalus microplus. The sequence goes on along the minus strand of NC_134707.1, from coordinate 62,468,564 downwards.
TTCGGTACAGTTTAATCCGGCTCAATGCCAGCATAGGCATCTTATCCTCACAATTGGCCGAGTGGTGTTGCAGTAATGGCCCACAGTTGAACACAGCTGGGCAAATGTTACAACTGAACAGATATCGCACATGAGCAGACGTTGCACAGATGTTGCACCTGAACGAATGCTCCTTGACGAGTCGAAGCTGCGGGTCGTGGACCACTCACATTGTCCTTGCGTGGCCGGTGCTTGATGTACCTGCAGGGCAGCCCCTTCGATCGAGACACGGAATGATGGGACTGCAGGGCCTTTTTGGTTGGGAACGCCGATCGGCACAGGCCACACATAAACTGACAGACAGTTACGTGGAGCATGATGTGATGGCGCACAAGATCGTACTTGAATTTGTAATGCCTACGGTGACAAAACGGACACTTCAATTTGTTGCCGACATGGGCGCCCATGTGGGTCCTCGTCGTCTTCCAGTCCTCGCACGGCTTGGAACACAGGCCGCACAGATACGGTTCGGGCCACGGACACACCTCTACATGGCCGGCGAGGTCTTGTAGGTCAGCGAATTCAGTCAAACAAAATGCGCACATGTAAAGGAAATTTGCTGATAACTCGATGGTGACAGGTTTGGCCACATTTGCTGGAAGTATAGTCTGGTGTACAGCAACTTCAGCTCCTCGCTCTGAGTAGGCGGCACCCACTGGTCCTGTGGACGCGAACGATGACGAGTCCAGTGACTCGTCGCTTCTGCCCGATGCAGGTCCCTCCTGCTGGGGAGAGTAAGGACAAGCATTTAGCAATGACTTGCACCTCTTACGACTCGAGTTTTCTTGTCTGAAAAGCATTTGAATCACCACAAAAAATGTTTGTATGTGTACTAAAATTAGCAATAATCATTCTCGCACCAATGGGTGCGAGAATGATTACAATGAGTACAACGTGAGATTTGCAAATGAAATTAAAGAGATGTGCCTGTGAAAGCCTGACGTAGGCTTCGTATGAATGCAAAAACACTCCGCACGAAGTGTTGGACATAGCAAATGTCTAACCTACACCTTCACTTGTTTCAAGGTGTACTTAACTTTATATAGTTGAGACTCATCGCTAAGCGACTGTCACCAATATCAATATGTAAGAAGCGCGCTGAAACTTTTAGTGCCGTCATACAACACTACAGTGACTGCAATAAGTGGTGACTCGGTGCACCAAACAAGCCTAAAACGCATCGCCTGCAAACAATGCCTGCACTAAAGAACCCTCACTCCACACTGACATCACGAGCTGGAGTACTTCTGGCTCAGCCGTTCAGCTCAAGAGCCGGGCCATTTCTAAAGTCACAAAGTCAACCAGTAGTCATGTTCCTGCCCCCTAAGCCTTCTCCTGTACTCAAGTTGTACCTTACTATAGCTCCAGAGCCCTACCAGGACGTATACGAAGTGTGTTTTGCTTCTTGTATTACCAGGGATTGCAGATGAGAATGTGAAAAACACTTTTCAGACTGGAATACAGTAATTCTTGACTGCATCACAGTGCTGCATTGCTGCAAAGCTGATACTTCAAAACTACTCTGGGTGATAGCACTGCAACAAGGGCAACTTTGATTCAGATGCTATAGTCGTGGCAGAAAGTCCACCAACATATAAGAGTCAAGCAAATCAGCCGCTCAGATTGCTGACGTCCTAACATTTTTGGCTCTACAGCGCAAGTGATGGTGTTTCGAAGACACCTGAATTACATGGCATGTCCAAAAAGTCGGCCGTCTACTGTATGTCTCGAGGTGGGCACTATGTATTTGCTAAATGAGCAGAAAGAAAACTACACATACATATGAACATTTGTTGCAACTACTCAGGTGTTGACCAGTACTTACGCTATCTAGATGACTCCTATGTACGGCGGAAACTCCGGGGCTTTGTACTCTTTCGTGACGACCTGATGATCCATGCACAGGTGGTGCTGTACCAGAAACAGAAAAAGGATGCACCATTTCTCAGGTCCATCACTGACACCGAGTGGGAAAGCTACAAAGGTGACAAGAAGCACTGGCTGAAGCTCAGAAAATACAAGTATCCTCGTTCCTAAATACATAGTCAAGACCATCAAGACCGCTGCTCGCTATGTCAAGCCATGTGCTCAGTAGTAGCCATCAGCCTGAAGTGCGGCCTCCGTATCGCCAATGGTGTAAACGCAGCCTGATGAACGCATAACTTGTTTCTGTCCCCATCATCACCTTTCATCACTCCTTTTTTTTTTTTCCCTGTCCCTCTTCCCCTGTGAAAAGTAGCAGGCTAGAGTGCGCTGGCTCAGGCTGACCTCTCTGCTTTTTAATAAATCAACTCTCTTTCTCTTTGATGAACATCTGCTGTTCACAAACATAATTGACACTTGATAAACGTGACAATTTTATGCATGCTGTACCTATCCTTCTTGTTCATTCCAGTCATTACTGCATCGTGACTGCCATTATCTGCAAAAGACATTACGTCCTGCCATGCAGCAATGCACAAGATGCATTGCCATTCAATGTGTCAAATTAAATCAAGCGGTACAGGCACAAAAACTTTAAGTCCTCATTCCTTGTTTCGTATGGAAGGCCAAATCCTCACAACCCTAAAAAATGTACAACTAAACGTGGGTGTTCCCTGGAAAAGCAAATAAAGTATGTTCTACAAATCTAGTGTTATTTTCCACCGCAACTGTTTGTCACAACACAGTCAGCTTCTCGTCAAAAGCTCGCGCAAAACATTCTGACATTTCCGCAGTCCCTCGGCTCTGTGGCTTGGTTGGCGACACACAAGCAGCCATTTTGAATGCACTGACGTCACAGGAATTACCTATAATGGCACGTGAAGCCACAAGAATTGACGTCGTAGCCCGACGCCTCGATACAAGCCGATCTCTGTACATGCGCCACTTGGAAATCAACTTTAATGCTGAAATGAAGTATCTTATCAGCATTTACTCAGCTTTACACTTGATCAGAGCTATCTCCGTATATAGGAGATTTGCATGGCACCTTCGAGAAATGGTGAGAGTACCTGTTTAATACAAACGACCTTAAACCTTCTCGTGTGACATGGATACACTCAAACATCATTATAACGAAGTTACATGTTATGCAAAAATAAACTCATTAATTACATCCAAAAATTCGTTATAAAGATATGTTTGGTTATAAAGGTGTATTCTGTATCTACAGCAAACATATTCTTTATTTACTTCATTACAACTGATATTTCGCGACATTCAGATTTGTTATATCGAGGTTTGAGTGTATAACACTGTTCAGTTTCGTCATTTTCATCAGTTGTCACGAGAAGTGAAGAGCAGCTCTGTGGTTATACCAAGACAGTCAGCTATAACAAACCTGGACATTCACCTGTGCTCTCCCTTCTATGAGTGCCAGTGTCCTGCAAATCTTCGAGATCCGCCGTGTCCGTCCACCAGTCCACCATGAAAGGGTCCAATGATGCCTGTGTCGACTTGCACAACTTGCGATCAGCGCGTCTTCTGGTCCCAACTGCAACGTCCACGCCCCCTTTTAACGGTGGTATAGTTGCCGTCTGTGCATTTCTTCTAGAATTCTTGCACTTGTCGCATAAGGTAGGCTCTCCCTGGTCATGTGCGACAATGAATGAATTAAGTACAAACCTTTTTTTTTTTTAGCGAATGTTTTACAAGAATGCCGTTTGTCTTATTATCATAAATCGAGTAGGAACCACCCAACAAAGTCTGGCACATTCTCGTCGACAAATGACTCACTCAACGGAGTGTTGCGGCGGCCCAATATTACAGGCACCTTCTATAACACACCCTGTAAATTCTCCAGCCGTCAAGTGCTCCCATGTATTTATTTTTCTTTTTGCTCTAATATTAGGCATAGCTATCTAGTACTTGCCTGGTAAGTGCATATCAATAACACGTGGCTTTGCATTAATGATTTAGCAAGCACCTATTGTAAAGTGCCTTGTAATGCATTTTAGAATAGTGCAAAACAGGCTACGTGGTTATGAGCTTAGGTTGGCCAAGAACTAGCTACTAGTAATGCGTTACCGGTAACTAGTTACTTTTCTCAGTAACTTGTAACTAGTTACTTTTGAGTTGGAGGAACTTGTAACTGTAGCACTGTTACTTTTTACTCAGTAACTGTAACAAAAAATATAGTTACAGCTACCTTTGCTCTGGAAAATAATTATAAAACTGCAAAACTGTTCCCTTTTTTGAATTTCCTTCTTTACCATATTCTCTCCATTTTCAACTTTCTACAATAGGGCTCCCCTCGCAATTTGGAAAAGGTTATAAGAGGAATATCGTTGATGTAAAAGACCATGTTCGAAGTTTGCTTGCAAACTACTAGTTGTAAATCAGTCATGTCGCTGCTCTTTTTAAGTGGGGAACATCACTCTTTTTTAAGTGGGGAAGGGGCACATATATGCCTTTTGTCACCTTGATTTTCGGCCCTGTTTTTTGGTGTATCGATGGAGCATTCCTTTGTCCAAGGTTCTGAGCTAATCGTGTTTAAGTGGCTAAAAAAGAGCAGCCCGATACTGCTGAAAGCCAGAAGGGCCAAGACTTTTGTGTAATTGACTGGGGCGGTGCCAGCGGGGACCGGTGGGCTGGAGCGTCCCGTCCCCTCAATTTCTGGCATCGTTGGCATGCCTGCTTCCAGAGCAATAAACGACACCACCTCAAATTTACAGTTGAGTTACATGACAAAGCAGTTTGATAAAAACACAATTCATTATTTTTCACTAGTTCCTGCCTGAAACGAAGTTTGTGTCCATCAATTTGACGGCAAAAAGTTTGTTAAGTATCGCTTGAAAAAAATCCCCGCATATCCACGGGGTGAATGATGATGAGTGGAAGGAGCTGCCAAGGCAATTTGGTAAACCGTGGCTCCGTCGTACATTTTGCCAATTCGATCATCATGTGAAGAGTTGACAAACACGGGGTGGTACACTATATACACATGCAACTACTTTATTTGTCGCCGTATATGGTATCAATATGCAGCTGTGTCCGTAACTGCGATCTAAAAAGTCGCGTTTTAAAGGCACATCAGCGCCGCCAACCTCAGGTAGCGACCACTTTGGGCGTTTTGCAGCAGTTTCACGTGCCCCCACCGACCAAGGATCCACTTGCCGGCGTTTCAGTCTAGATTTCTGACCAAGGATCCAAGGGCAGGATCTTTGCAACAAAAGAACCTAATGTCCGTGCAATAAGGATCGCCTCAGAAGACGATGTAGCTAAGATCTCGTGAACTGCTGCCAAGAGCAGCAAGAAGTGACTGTAATCTTCAGTAGCCATGACGTCGTACTTTGATGCAGACCTCTTTAATAATTTAATAAGCAATGATAGCCACCCTCCTAATGGAACCCTTTCCCTATACCATTGAAATGCGCAAAGCCTTAAAAACTAAACAGAGGAATGTGAGGCAAATTTGCCAATATTAAAATACTGCTTTGACATCATTGGCTTCTCAGAGACGTGGTTTAGATTCAATATGAATGTCAGGCATTTTCCTGGTTGCAACAACATTTCTATGTTCCGTGAAAATAAACGGGGAGATGGTGTGGCCCTGTATGTAAAAGCAAACATGCTTTATGACATTGTTCATGAGTTTACTGTTATCAATGATGCCTATGAAGCAATTTGTATTGTTACTAACAAGGTCACTGTTCTTTTATTATATCGTCCTCCTCATAGTAAAGTAGAAACATTTTAAATTGTTGAGTGTTTTTTTGGAATTCGCTGCTCTCAACAAATGCAATGTGATAATATTTGATTATCTAAATGTAGACTTACTTGCAAACAGCAATGTTAAAACAAATCTGATTGAGGTAATGTCGTTTTATGGGTGTGAAAATGTCGTTAATCAACCCACAAGGGTCACTAAACAATCTGCCACATTGCTTGATGTCTGTTTTACAAGTTTCCATCCGGAAAACATAGTGTCTGGTGTGTTTTCGTCGGGAGTGAGAGACCACTTGCCATTTTTTGCTCTGTTCGCCCTAAAACCTCCCTGCCTTTCATTTCTTCCCTTCCTCCTCCTCCTTCCTCCTCCTCGCCCTAAAAAATACGTATCAAAATCTAATTACGCGTCGGATAATAAACCCCACTAGCATTACGAACTTCTGTTCTTTAATGAGTGAAACTAGCTGGAATGAATTGTACCGCGAATCTGATACATCAAAAGCCTATGATATCTTTATTCAAAAAATCAGTGAGTTCTATAATTACGCTTTTCCAGGTGTTATGGTTAAGAAGCACATAAAAGCTAGAAAAGAGTGGATCACACCGTCATTATTTAAACGCATTAAAGAAAAAGACTTCATGTTCGCTTGTTTCCTGACAACAAAGAATCAGGCAGATTTAGTCGCGTTTAAAAAGTATAGGAATAAATTAAGCTTGGACCTAAAGAAGGCAAAAAATGCATATCAAATAAGATTTTGCCGCTAATTAATAACCCTAAACGGCTTTGGGGTGCTGTTAACAAAATTATAGGAATCGAACGACCACATATACCTACTGAACTACACATAAATGGAACATCCATCTCTGGCAGGACGCTTGCAAATCAGTTTATTATACATTTTTTGACATCAGGTGCTTTCCTTGGCTTCAAGGTAGCATCATCTTCGAAGTCTGCTATTTCCTACATTCCTACAGCCTACAAAAATTCTATGTTTTTAACACCTACCTCAGATGTAGAGATAGCATCTGCGGTGTTCGCACTGAAAGAAACGTGCTCGCCCAGTTACGATGAAATCAGCGTTTCGCTGATTAAAGCTGCTATCTGTGACATTTCTGCCCCACTAACTTATATCTGCAACAGAATGTTGGAGACTGGAATTTTCCCTGAGAAAATGAAGGTTGCGCGTGTTACTGTCATTCATAAAGGTGGCAGTAAAAATGACCTGAACAATTATCGACCAATATCGGTACTGCCTCTTTTTTCAAAAATCGCAGAGCGTATTAGTTATAAACGATCGTATGATTTTATTCAAGTTAAAAATATTATCTCGAAACACCAGTACGGCTTTCAATGTGGAAAATCACGGGAATCTGCTCTACTGCAGGTAAAATAAAAGATACTTGGTAATTTCGAACAGCGATATTTTACAGTTGGAATTTTTCTTGACTTTCGAAAAGCGTTTGATTCGATCAAACACCAAATCTTGTTTCATAAGCTAACGACATATGGTATTCGTGGACTGGCCCTTACATAATTAAAGAGTTACCTCGAAAGCAGAATGCAATATACACAGCTTCAGGAATCAAAGTCAGACTAAGGTAAGATAAACTTTGGGGTCCCAAAGGGATCTATTTTGGGTCCTTTGCTCTTTCTTTTATATATTAATGATATTGCTAACATTTCTTTTACTCCCGCCATTGCTATGTACGCCGATGACACTAACGTTTTCTTTTGTGGCCCAGATCTAAATTTATTAGAGCACCGTGCTAATATCTGGCTAAATGAACTTCATACCTGGCTTAATGTGAACGCAATAAACTTAAACGTAAAGAAAACACAGTATGTAATATTTCGTCCAAAAAATAAAACACTTCTTCCTAACGTAGAATTGAGTATCAATAACAATATAATAACGCCCGTCAACTCTTGCCACTTCTTGGGAGTCGTTTTTAGGTTTGACCTCAGCTGATCTGAGCACATAAATTATGTTCGTGCTAAGCTATCTAGATCTTTTGCTATGTTATACAGGCTAAAATATTTATTGCCGTTGCATGTTAGAAAACAATTGTACTTCGCTTTTATTCATTCCCACTTAACATATTGTCACCTAGTCTGGGGTATGTGCAACAAGACGGATGCTGAACGTGTTTCCTCTATACAAAAAAGGAGCCTAAAAATGATTTCTGCCCTTTCTCCCTTATCAACTGGATATCTGTATAAAAGTCTGAACGTACCACCATTCTCAGAGTTATATCAGCTTTCTTTGGCAGCAATGATTTTCCATGAATTCAAACGTGATCGCACCATGTTCTCCAGCAAATATCTAAACAGACAAGTGGCATATGACCTTTGCACTATTTCATTGACGGGATCAAGACCAAGAACTAATTATGGCACTAAAACTATAGATTATCAGATTATTTCATTGCTGAATGCATACACATCCCTAATCGAATTGGCTAATCAGAACTCAAGTATGTCTCGTTTTAAAAACAAGTAAAGCTACTTTTCCTGCCTCCTTGACATTATAATTATTTTGCTTTGAACACGAAAATATGTAATTTTGTATATTTATGCACCTTTATAAAACTGTTAAACCTGAACAACGTAAACTTTGTATAATTTTTGTCCTAATGTGTTTTCTACTGTTCGTTTTTTGTTTATATAAGTTGTGCAATGAGCATTGCAGTTATTTTCTCCGATTTTACTCCTGGCTGTCCGACGTGTAAGTCCGGGGAGAAGGCCTCGTCAGGAGACATACGAGTCTCCTTTTGCCTTGCCTCGTGGACATATTTCATGTCATTTAACTATGTCCGAAATAAACTGAAACTGAACTGAATTCCGCTTCGCAGACCCATGCCGCCTCCGAGTCACTTGTCGACGAGCCCGTGCTGTTTGAGCTTCTCGCTTCGGCTGCTTGGGCCTTAAGCTTTGGGTCGGCTTGACGGCGAACTCACACTGCTGCTTTGCCACCCCTCCGCTCTGCAGCCTTGTCTTCATTCATATTATCGAAGCGCACTAACCAACGACTGTCAAAAGAGAGAGAGAACACCTAGAGCGAGCACGGTTTGTAGTTATGGATCTCTAGCGGTCTCCGATCAAACTAGAGCATGCGCCGAAGTGGAGCGAGGGCTGCAGAGCCATTTAGTGGTCTCCATTCAAACTAGAAGCGGGAGCACAGCTGCGCCTCTACTGAGCGCTCCAAGTGCTAGCAGATGGCTACAGCGATAGAGGGGACAAGCCTCGGCCATAAGGGGCTTCGCCCCTAAAAATGCTGGAGCGGAAGTTATATCTTGAAGATTTATTCAAGAATCCCCATCTTACAAGATAAAACATTAGTGGGTAGTGAAAAAAAAAAAAAAAGCAGCACTTCTTCATTCTTCACTCACCCTACCAGTTCCATATGCTTTATAATTCGGGACCCAAAATGCTCTATGTGTGCCTTTGTGTTACAAATTTTCTAAAGAAATCTCCAAGTCTGGGCAAATTGTAGTGGAGATTAGAGACCAAGTGCAAAGATTCTTTGACCAAGACAGGTGAATGGCGTTTTCGTGTTTTTAATGATGCTCTTGTCACATGTCCAATAGCTGAAATACTCAGCGCACCCGAAAATAGTTTTCAATAACCAAAAAGGTGCAACACCGAAACCTAACCAGGTGCGCTGCTTGTGCGTGACATAAAAGCTGGTAAGAAACGGCTTTTGTGCAAGGCACGCTGTTCCCGCAAACACGGAGCATAAAAGCCATAAGGAGCAGATGCTCAAAAGAAAGATGGCCACTGCACATCAGCCACATCATGCCTGTGCCATGTACACAAACTCGTCAGACCTGTCATATAGAAATGATGCAATTAATAGACGAAAAAACTTGAACCCTAGAAATTCTGCTCTTGTGTTCCTGGTGCCGGTTCACAAAAACAAGTTTGCAAGAACAAACATATCTTGCGACATAGAATCTCTTCTCACTTCTGGAGTTAACAATGACAGCTGCGATTCAGTCACAATCGGAGGCCTGCCACAATCACCTTTGCTCTTTGATGAAGTAACGAAGCCGATGCAACACACTTGTTTACATTGCGTACTTGTCTGGTTGTGCATTTCGCTACCAGGTGCCATCGCCAGTACAGGCTCCTGAAGTCTGTGACAGCTCAGTCAGGTAAAATACTAAATTAAGGATGCTTGTGGAGACCATCTAGCAATAGCATCATTTGTGCATGATATCAGCACTTTTCTAGACAATTTGTAACAATATAATTTACATAAATGTTTAAAATATTCTTTCACGTACCACCACTCTCTTTTTGGTGGCTTTCCTTTGGTGGCAGCCGGCAAGGCATCAGCCTTCAAGTGCATATAAAAGCGTGGCTTGGACAACCCAAAAGCTTCCATTAATTGAACGCTAATTTCATAGGACTCCAGCGAGAAATTATTGGTACACACGGCTGCCCATGTGCTCGGAGATTAGCCTTCATGGCCAACAGCACTGATCCACTTCTAGCGGAGAGCACCGTCACTTGGAAAGTTGTGATAGCAAATTCTCTGCCTCTTGCGCGTGCGGTTTGTGCAACCCACAACGCAACACCAACTACCACCCATTTCACACCCACAGGGAATTGATATCCATACGGAAACCACTGGCCAAACATTCTCGCCTAGCGGACAGCACGGCAGATGATGCACCCTCGGCTGTGTCGCTTTGCCCTAAATGACGTCACATACAATATGTCAGGAAGCAAGGAAAGCATTCAAAGACAATATATAAGATTGATTTACGAACGATTTTCCCATATTTCAAGCCTGTAATTTAGCATAAATTATGCAAACATGCAAAGGTGCATAGCTAGCAAATTTTATCATAATCTACTGACCTTGCAAAATGCCTCGCGTTGGCCTTTCGATATGGTTACTTTCGTCGGGAACAACAATCTCTTAATTCATAGTCCATTTAGCGTTTAGATTAACAAAGCTGAACCACTTTATCTTTAAGGCCGGCGCCACCCGAAAAAGAACTTGGTTCTGAATTCTCGAGTTACGGGCGTGTGCTGCTTTTACGCGCTCATCTTACCAGTGCCCTTCGCACGAGCTCGGCGGCTTTCTCTTCGGCCTCTTGGAGTCGCTGCAGCCGGCGCTCTCTCGACGCCTTCGCCCGTACCGCGCGCCTCCTGCGATTGTTCTCTCGCGCAAGCTCCTTCCTGTGCTTTAGCTCCTCCTCCGTCAAGCTGGCACGTAACTCGCACCTCCTCCCTTGCCGGTGGCGTCTCCTGTCCTCCTCTGTGAGGTATACCTTACGGGGTCCCATAGCGTACGGGCGCTGCGCCGTGCTCCCTACCGGGCTGCAGAAATTAGGCGCCTTCTTCTTCTAACCACAACCGCCGCCACCATGGCATATTTCACGTTTACAGAGCTTACAGCCGTGCAAGCATCCTGCGCCTTACTTCAAAAGCAGAGATGAAACCATCGCGCTGCGCTACCTCTGCGCGAGCCGCGCCACAGAACAGGCCGTGCCCGCCATAGTCTAGAAACGTTGGTGCCCGCGACTTTCTTCGGTGGCGATGGTGATCTGGCTGTGCCTGTTACGCGGGATCGCCTGCGCGAATGCAGCGTTGAATAAAGTTAAATAGATAAAACTAAAAAAGAAAGGTAATGATTGCTGGAGATACGCAGCCAAGGTCGCTGTATACCGCCAACAAGAAGTAATAAATACCGAATGGGGTAAAAAGTTGCTCTACCTCCCACTAAATGGAACCATGTGGGGATGCGAAGCAGCGATGGTGTTCAGAGACAAGTTTTGTTTTCGCGCTATAACTATCGTCATTCCATTTGTAGGTTTCACTCACGACCTACTGTATTGAGGGTCGTGTTTTCACTTCTGTGTGGAGTGGTGGTAGTGGTTAGAAGATGAGAAAAGGCACCTAATTTCTGCAACCCGGTCGGGAGCACGGCGCAGTGCCTGTGTGGAGTTGTGTATACGGTGGGCACCGCTTAACGTTACCCCCCACCCACTCGTGTGTATTACCGTGTGTGTGCTCAGACTGCGCTTAGAGGTGTTCTCCAGAGTTACTGCTACCTTTAGCTAACTCTAGTGTTCTCTGGCTGCTTCACACAAACTATATGGCTTCACATAGCCACTTGGCTCCCTTTAGTAGTGAGAGTGGGCGTAACAACGATCGTTCTCTGAATGCTACCGACCTTGCTTAGGTTGTTGTCGAACCCAAGTCGGTCGCACACGGAGCAGCTGTGTCCGAAGTGTCGGTCGTGGAAGTGTGCGGTCGCTCCGTCAATTCCCGGTGGTTGCAGTTTTCTCGCACGCCTCAATGCCCTGGCCGCAGAATCACGTTGCCTAAACGCTTCGGGATTTGCGGCTCGCCGTTTCCGTTGCTTTTCGGCTTCGCGTTGCCTCGCACTCTCGATGTCTCTAGCTCGGCGTTGCCGTTGCGCTTCGGCTTCGCGAACCCGGAGTTCGGGGTCTTCAGCTCGCCGTTGCCGTCTACGTTCGGCCTCGCGAGCTCGGACTTCCGGGTCCGATTGCCGCCGTTGCCGTTTTCTTGCGACTTCACGAGCTCGAAGTTTGGCGTCTGATTTCCGGCGCTCCCGTTTACGTTCGGCATCGCGAGCTCTCTTCCGCTCAACAGTGCTGCGCACGCTGCCGTCACAGCCTATGTTACCGATGCCGCCACAACTGGTGCCAACGTTGATGTCCATAGCGCCGTTTCATAGGAGAGTGCATGACCTACTACACTCCTGACCTGCCCAGAGAGCACCTCTTCCAGCGCCCACGTTCTAGTTCATACCTTCTGCCGCTAGGGCCGTAACTTAGGAGCACTGTGGCGCTAGTCAGCACCTGTTCGCTGACGTCAGCTTGAGTGTTCGTGGTCATATTTCGGCCAACAGAGCACTCATATTGCGTAATTATTATGCACTAATGAAAAATAATTTTGAAACAAATATTTCAAAAGTCATTCACAAATTCTTTGCAATTAAATGGACGCAACATCACATATGCTGTCCTACACTATGTAAGTCTACGGATTCTCGCATTTGTCCACCAGTGTGCAATAAATTTTTCGTCACACTGAACAGCTTACTTGACCAGTCATCTAAGTGAAAAAATAGTCACATATATGCCGGCTGTTCATCACGGAATGCAGCCGTTCTTACTCTAGCGCCGTCCAAACAGCCGTAAAGTAGCAGACGAACAGGTTATAGGTAGCGCCACCTACGGCGAGCGATTGAACGAGAGCGGGGACACGCGCTCCCATAGGAACCCCGCTATCTGAACAGGTCAGGAGTGTAGTAGGTCATGGGAGAGTGCAACGGAGCGCATATACGAGCGCTAGCCGTGACAAAGGGACAAACGGGAAAGGGCAATAAACGAGGCGGAGGCAACGCTCTACCACTCCTCGCGAGAGGGAATAGTTGGCGCATGCACAGCGGGGGGGATAGGACGGTCGCCGTGGTACGGACACAGCCGATAGTTATATAGCGCGAAAACAGAACGACGACGAAAAGACAAGGACAAGAGCGCAGCTGCGGTGGTTGCGGTCCTGTGTTTTTCGTCTCCGGCGCTCGTGATTACGTTCTACTTCTGCCTGTACAAGTCTGGGTTCACACTGCTCCACGCGCGCTTGGCCCGCACCAGTTTCCCGAGCAGTTCTTTTTTCGACGATTCCATAGAGTTTTTGCTTCGGACTTTGCAAGTTTACGGTCGGTTTTGCTTCGCTTTCTCTGCGTCCCAGCTTGGCATCGGCTCGTCTGCACTATTGTTTAGACCATGACCTACTACACTCCTGACCTGTTCAGATAGCGGGGTTCCTATGGGAGCGCGTGTCCCCGCTCTCGTTCAATCGCTCGCCGTAGGTGGCGCTACCTATAACCTGTTCGTCTGCTACTTTACGGCTGTTTGGACGGCGCTAGAGTAAGAACGGCTGCATTCCGTGATGAACAGCCGGCATATATGTGACTATTTTTTCACTTAGATGACTGGTCAAGTAAGCTGTTCAGTGTGACGAAAAATTTATTGCACACTGGTGGACAAATGCGAGAATCCGTAGACTTACATAGTGTAGGACAGCATATGTGATGTTGCGTCCATTTAATTGCAAAGAATTTGTGAATGACTTTTGAAATATTTGTTTCAAAATTATTTTTCATTAGTGCATAATAATTACGCAATATGAGTGCTCTGTTGGCCGAAATATGACCACGAACACTCAAGCTGACGTCAGCGAACAGGTGCTGACTAGCGCCACAGTGCTCCTAAGTTACGGCCCTAGCGGCAGAAGGTATGAACTAGAACGTGGGCGCTGGAAGAGGTGCTCTCTGGGCAGGTCAGGAGTGTAGTAGGTCATGGTTTAGACTCCCTTTCTACAGCGCCGCTCGGCATTTGCTTGCCTCACTGTCGCTTCACCTTCGCTGCCGGGGTGGCGCCAGGTTTTTTTTTTTGGGGGGGGGGGGGGGAGAGGGGGGTGATACAAACAACATTGTTTTTTTTTTCACGGGAGCAGGGAGGCACAGTACTTGTGCGCTGTATTTTTGTATTTTGACGACTTGCTCTTGGGTGCCGGGGGGGGGGGGGGGGCAGGCGAGATTTTTGTTGGGGGCTGCAGCCCAGTCAACCCTGCTCCGCTGCTTTCTCCCGTAGCTCCGAGTCACCCAACCGTTACAACCATCGACGACAAGCCTACGCACATTCTCCTTTTAGTTGAACAGAGTCCATGGCGGGAAAGGGTGTGCGGCAGCTTCTGGAATAGGTTGGAATAGGTTATTACTGACTAGTTTTATGAGTTTTGCACTCTGTTTTGCGAACAGATGGATCAAGTCCCTAGATTTCTGTAAAATAGGAAAGTCTATGGATTTGTTGATACATACCATTTAGGTAGTGGATAAATGCTGGGAGTGTCCCCTGAAATCTGCTGCAGTGTGGGAGCGTTAAATAAAACATAGTCTTCGAAGAGTTTTAGCAACGGAAACTCCAGACGTCGTACTACATTGGCTCCATGGTGCTTGTGGCAGTGCCGTGAAAAAGGTTGAGGAGGAGGAGACGAATGCAGAGGGAAGATAATGATAATTGTTAGGGTGTAACGTCCCAATACCACCACATTATTATAAGAGACGCCGTAGCAGGGCTCCGGGAACTTCGACCACCTGGAGTTTTTTAAAGTGCACCTAAACCGAAGCACACAGGCCTCAATAATTTTCGCCTCTATCGAAAATGCGGCTGTCGCAGCTGGGATTTGATCTCAGGACCTGCAAGTCAGCAGCCGAGTGCCTTAACCACAAGACCACCGTGACAGGTGATGCAGAGAGAAGAGAAACGAAAGATGAAAGATAATGATAAGACGCAGGATGATGGCTACACAAAAAGATGATATAAAAAATGACAGCATGCATAGCCATATAGAGAATAGCAAGGGTTGGGAATGAGGTGAGAGCCCCCACCTGCATCATCCTTTATGTGTACACATTGCGAGACTAAGGTTTTGTGTATTTGACATCCTTACCACTGTTTTTTTCGACTACGAGCATGTATATATGCTCGTTGTTTGGCCGGAAAAGCTAAATTCTTTCAATAGACTCAATTGCAAGTACACAGCAATATACAGGGGTGTAACTTTTTAATGATGGCAGCAAGCAGGCATATTTGTATTGAAAAGTGGGAGACAGTCACGTTTCTACACAGTTACAGTTGGAAGAATTCTTCTAGCATGTCTGTGCTTTGAGATTTCTCGTGGCAAATTTAATTAATCTTTAGCAAGATTACGCATGCAAGGCGGTCAGCACTGGGGTGAAGCTCTTTTCCAATGGGTCATGGCAGTTGCGTGGGTCGTTTAATATGACAACGGGTCGAAGGCATTGGAAAGGTGATAACGGTTGTCGTTCTACTAGCAGTTAGCAATGGAAAGCTGTGGCTTTTCCTCACATCAGGGAGGAATATTGCGCCGATCTTTACCGCCCTGCATGCGTAATCATGCAAGGCAATCAAATTTTGCTGCAGGATATCTCGGAGCACAGACATGCCAGAAGAATTCTTCCACATGTAACTGTGTAAAAATGAGACTGCCTCCAACTATTATATATAAATATTTTCCTTTGCTGCAGTCATTGAAAAGTTTATTAAATCTTTATTAATTGTGCCACTGACAGCCATAATTATTGCCTCACTATGTGTCCCCCTGGATGCAAAATTTATCTGGAAAGGTGGTTCTCATGTTCTTTCCAGTATTGAATTTTAAAAAATCATAACGCTTAGCTTTGAACACCCAGTATAGAGGTGTGTGTACATTGTAACAATAGACACTTGGTAATCACTACCCACTGTCAATAGATTGCTATGACGTGTACGTTTTCTGGTTTCCGTGTTTTTTTTTTTCTGGAATTCAGTAACTGTGTGCACATTGTCATAATTTGTGAGCTTGTAACTGAGCATGTAGACGAATCACCTGTGCAGTCACCTGGAGCCAATGGCCTTGCAAAGCGGTACCTGACACTTGCGACATTCTTCTATGGTAACATCAGTAGGAAGTACAAAGCAACACTTGTTCCTCGTGCGAAAATGTTACACATATGAGGAAGTTGACAAGAAACAGAAGAGTGTCCTGGCCATTTGAAAACTATTCACGTTAGTTCCACTGCGACAGTATCACTCACACAGATAAGGCACCTGAAAATGTTAAATGACATGTAAGGGGCACTTGTTCACTACTAACCACCCAATAAAGGACACCAACAAAACATACTCTGGGTGCATCCCCTCCAATACCCAAACGCACAATAGGGTGTACTAGGGTGCCTGCACAAAACCAAGGACACCAACAAAACCCCATCTGTGAATGTGTCTCCTCCAATACACCCAAAGCACATTTTGGTGTCCTGGGAGACCAGCACACATTCAAGGAGGAACAAAGCACCCTCTCTGTGTGTGTTCACTCCCTCCAAAACCCCAAAGCACAATCGGGTGCCCGAGGGTACCTGCACAAAACCAAAGATACCAACAAAACCCTATCTGTGAATGTGTCTCCTCCAATACACCTATAGCACATTTTGGTGTCCTGGGAGGCCAGCACACATTCAAGGAACAACAAAGCACCCTCTCTGTGTGTGTTCACTCCCTCCAATACCCCAAAGCACAATTGAGTGTCCTAGAGTACCTGCACATAATGAAGGACACCAACAAAGCACCCTCTGCGAGTTTGCCACCGCCGGTACCCCAATAAACCGTTCAGTGTCCTGGAGTGCGAGGGAGGTGGTGTCGGAATGGCCAACAGAATAACACAGAAAAATACAAAAGACAAAAAGAGAGAGCCTGTGTCTGGCACATGCTGAAACAGAATACAGCAGCGACTGAAAATATGCAGAAGAAAGGCGACTTCTCACCCACATTGTTTCCTTTCAATGCATCAGATTCCAGACCCTTCGCGAGCGCAACTCTTCAAATGGATGTGCAAGAAGTTGATTTCAAGCTCTCCAGATATTTCTGAAACTGATCTGATCATGGGTCAGTGACAAGCAGGGAGTCTGGTGCCGTGGTTGCATTGAAAATGAAGTCGCAGGATGAGTGGCATTTGCATGGCTCTCATGCAAAATAAGTATGGGATGTACGCATCAAGAAAACGAAAGTTTTATTTTATGTTGCAAATAACTGTTAATTGTCTTCCCATAACATAAAATCGTAGCACCGTACACAGTATGGAACGAAAATTTTCTCCCGGTGCCCCTTTATTATAAAGAAATGCAACAAATTAACATATAACGTACTTTACTTTTTCGGCTTCGTTGCACCTGATTCAAGTGAGCCTGCATATGCTTCGTCATCAGCAAACGGTTCAAAAACACCCTCGGGCGAACGGAGCACTTATTCACTGTAGTAACCAAGCGGATTTGAGCCCCCCCATCATAACTCCCTCAATGATAAATTGCAGATGATATGAAGATTGTCTTACATAGTGGCATTGGTCGTCGTGCAACTTGAGTGGCCCACTTTGCCCACAAAGTAACTGTGAAATAGGATGGTCGTCACTGGCTCAGATGATTGCTTGCCTAGTGGCAATCGAGAAATGATGCATCAGTTCTGTTTCCCACATGCTTTATTGTTATTATCATACTTGGGGTGCTCTCTAATAACTACAGCACATCTCAATGGTCCAACGGAATCATCTCTGTACATTTCTACACAGTGAATGTAGTAATGTGCAACACTTTTACGTACTTCACGGCCAGTTGAATGTCCAAACATGTTGTAGTCATGTTGCGTATTCCTAGCTGCACATTGCAGGATGTGGTGGGTGTGACTGCCCTACAATCTGCAGGGCAACCCCACCCATCAAAAAGACAGTCAAGTGTGCATGTATTTTTCAACAACGCAAATGACACACAAGATCAGAACTGTTACAAGAATGACGAAATATACTTGTTTATTTCTGATGCACTATTGTTGCTTTCTTTAGTTATCTTGTTAAATATTTGATGTTCACCAATGGGGGCACATACCTTGGGTCTGCAGTACTCTACAAATGAAATAGATAAACCTGCATCGTGCCCCTTTCAGAAAATAACTCTACGGTTATAGTACTCCCTTTGCCCGAAACGCCATCATCTTGTTATCTGTGCCCTACTAAAGGGACCCTGAAACAATCTAGACGATTTTGTACAAACACATTGGGCTGGCAGACGAAGTCTTAAGGGTCATTAATAGACTAATTTCAGCTCTCTATATAAACTCTGTAATTTACTAAAATGCTTTGAAGCTGTGAATTGCTGCAGGTCACTATGGCTCAGCCAAACACATTGAACTACCCATTCAAAGTACAACATCCTCTGAAAACGCAACGTCACCCAGGTTGATGATCCGATTGTAAGTGGAATGAGCGGAAGATCAATCGGTAGGGTGGGGGGCACATGTCGGACCGAATATCAACCACTCCGCGATCTTCATCTCTGTTGCCAGACGGCATGCATGCTGCCGGGCACACTGGGTGATGGCCTCCGATATCGTGGACAACCTGTCAGCATGCACGCTCGGGAGGTCCAGACTGGGCGAAGCTCAAATCCTCGAGTGCTCTCATGAGAGCTCTGCGATCGCCAGCAATGGCAGCCTGTCTCATGAGTTGAGGAGGCAGGACAAAGGTGAGGAAGAGGATATGATGTAATAGTCCATAGCGGCCTTGGTACACAACCTGTTGCTACATTCATGGTGTGAATGATTTGATGGTGCTTTAACCTAAACGCTGACAATCCTATGACAAGCCCTTCAGTGTGCTCTGAAACACTGCTACATAAAGTCTGAAGCGCATGCATGTGGCACGTGCGTGTGGTGCATGTGCCACGCATGACATGAAGTGGAGATTAAAGATTTCGTTCTTTTATTTGTCTCACGACTGCCTTTGTTAATGTAATTACCGAACTGTCAAGTAACAGTCGCTGAGTACGAGTTTGTACAGAATATGCCTGGTCACTGTGGCGTTTCTGCTGCAAAGAGTCTATCGACTGCGCGTATGAAAGATATGTTCCAGCTGGATAGTTGGCAACAGCCTCTTAGGCCGTACGCCTTTAACTAAAGGGGATGCACCATAACCAGTTTTCTAGTTTTATGTGTATTTACAATCGATTTCAGAGCAGCCCCAAGCTGCACCTGTTATATCTTGTCTTGGGTGGCCATTTACACGTTCGTGTGCCACGAACAAAGCTTTACTCAGTGCAGCCTCTCAAATGCACTGTTTTGTTTAGCTGCTGCTGTAGGATCGGAGCCTGCTGTATCGAAACGAGATTCATACATAAGACATCTATCTTGTATTGTTAGCTAGAAGAAACCATTGTCACTGTTACCAGTTAACTGTAGACTTAGAAGTATTAGAGAGTGAGAATAAATAGACATGTGCACTAATTATTGACAAAAGCAGTGCATAAACAGCAAAAATATGACACTAAGAGCACGCGCACGGCTACAAGAATGATGTAAGAAATTGCACACACATACGAAGGAACACAGTCTCAGAGAAGGGTCACTAACAAAATCAATTGCCTGCTTTGATATAGCTAAAGCTTCGAGTACCAAATGTGCATTCATAATGCTCCTAGTAATAGTCTTGATATGCATATATATATAGTAATTCATATAACTGTCATCTTCCCACAAGCACTTTTGGAGCCACTTCTTACCAATTATTTTAGTGCTTTTGCCAATAAATAATCGGTGAAATTTCGAGCTCGTACTTAGACATTCTCTTGTGAACGTGTGTAACTGTTAACACACCTTTCTACTTTCAAGTACACTCAAACCTCCATATAACGAACCTGGATATAACGAAATATTGGTCATAAAAAGTTAATAATAGAGTACTAGGAATAATAATAATAGAGAATAATAATAATAACTAGGAATAATAATAATAATAACAGAGCCTTCTAATAGAGCACTAGGAATATACCTTTATAACAAATTTTTGGATATGACAAATTCATTTTCGTGTGAGATGCAACTGTTATAATGAGGTTTGAGTGTATACACAACACACTAGACGATCCGTGAGTTTTTCACATGCAGACAACTTTTTTGGCAATGACGCAAAAGCTACAGGGCCAAATTGTGTAAATGCTACCGCTAATGAATGTAGTTCCACAACTGTGTCCATTTTCTCTTTATAAGAATTTAAAAAATCATCTTTTGTAAAAAGCCCTTTGAGACCAAACGCAGCACACACTAGTGAAATATGCACAATTGTTCTGTTCTGTTTTAACTGTTTTGCTGTGGAGAGGTTGAGGTGCCTGTTGCCTCGGCTACTCCATATCACAAAGTTCTGCAGCGAAAAATAAAATAATAATACAGAATGATACCCAAAAATTAACAATATGGAAAAGAAAGAAAAAAAAACATAATAGCACACTGAAACCAGTTCAAATATCATGCCAATACACAGTTTTCTTCACGCAGTTCACACCGTCATAAACTACTTACACGCACACCTTACTAATCTAATGTCAGTATATACATGACCACACTTTACATAATACCCATCTCTGACTGTCAGTCATAGGCGCTTGTCCAGTTCGGTCTCCACTAAAAAGTCTGTCAGGAAGATTTTTGCCTTTTTCTGGAGATGCATCTCAGGCCATGGTCCAAGTAGTTTCTTTATTATGAGGGGCCGTCTGTCCAAACTTGCTAATTTGTTCTTTAATTTTTCTCTTTCATTCGCGTATTCAACGCACTCTAAAAGAATATGGCGAACATTTTCTTCTGCATGACCACAATAGCATTCCGGTGAGTTGAATCAATGTATCTTATGCAGGAAGCTGTTTGTGTATGCTACTTCCAATTTAAGTCGGTGGATCAATGTCTCTAGGTATCGTGGGAGGTCTGTCGCTATGGAAAATTTTCTGTGTGGATCAACTTCATAAAGTACCGTTTCCTTTGATTTAGGGTTCTCAAACCACTTCTCTATCAAACAATGGTTAGCTCCTTGTGATATAAAATGCCGAATATCCGCCCCAGACATAGGGATTGCGCAATCCCGTCCTTCCTTCAATGCTTTCTTCGCGAGACTATTGTTGTTTGTGCACGTTTTCACTTTGCTTTCTGAAAGCATGAGAAAGTAACACTAAGGGGAGTCACGAGTCAAAAGCCACAAGATTTTTTTAATAAAATTACACATTTTTCATTTTTATTTGCTTTCACAGGCATAGTTTCCCTACTTTCCAACAAAAATACTGAAGATTGTAACCAAATTCGAAATTGAACTCACTTTTAAAGAGCACAATGTGACTAATAAAAACTAAAAAGAGCTCATTGTCTAGAGTCTCCCAGAAATAGTCACCTGGCTGCTTACCAATGTATTCCACATGAGGAGCTTACTAAAGCCACATGCTCAAAAATTTTAGCTATGATTGCCAAGCTCTTATGACAGATGAAATTATCTTAAAAAGATATCATTTCGGCATAGGTGACCTATCACTTATACCTTTGAAATGCATTTTTTTTCAGGATTTTTTCAGTTTTCTTTAAGATTTCCAGAAAATGGACATCATGTTTTTTTCGATATTTCTGAAAGCCCGATTGGGATGAAACTTTGCCCACATATTCCTTAATATGTGACAAGTGCAAGTATTTCCTTTGAAATATGTAGCCTGTATAATTATTACAAACCTAAATTAAGCAATTATTATGGGCTTTTTTTTGTCCATTGAAATGTTTCACGCACATTCTTGATAATTATTTGCATTCTACACTTAATGTAGGGCAATATCAATCAATGGCTCAGAACCATAAAAGTTTAGTGCTATACAACGCTTGTCCAAAACAAACTTTACACATTGTCATTGCGGAAAACAAAACTGTGCAAGTTACTATAACACTACTAATTGCATATTTGAAATCAGTATAAAGGCCTATATATATACAGCAAAAATTTCGTTAGCATAGGTTACAGTTTAATGCAGCTTTCTTTTTTTTTTTTTCCGCATCGCACCTCCCATGAACTTTGTACCTCGAACTCCAAATGGTGCCTGCATGATCAAGGAATGTTCGTCTCGTTCCGGCTCTTCCGTCTACTCGTTTCAAAAACTTGCGATGCACTTTACTCATAAACAGCGGTCAAAAGAAACAACAAATGGTTTGCAATGCAACAGCAAATGATTTGCAAATATATTATGCCGTGCAGTCACCACTTTCTACGGTGGTACGCGCATCGCTTTCTAGTTTGCTTCACATAGGAGTACATTTGCCAAAGGTTTGCTCCTGTAATATTCCGTTTATTTCCAAAAAAAGTTGTCCGCGAGTATCATACATTTAACTCCTTTATAGGAGACATGCATGGGGGAGCAACTCTTGTCTTTAAATGAAGTGTCTCTTTAAAGCAGGATGCCACATACGCATCTTCTTGTCAACAACTACACACAAACCTCATTATAACCAAATTACATCTTGCACAAAAATAAGTTCTTTATATGCATAAATTCGTTGTAAAGGTATGTTTCCAACCCTATATCAACACTATTCTTCATTTACTTCGTTATAACTGATATTTTGTTATAACTGAGTTTATCATATTGAGGTATGAGTGTGTTTCAATGTAGACACATTGCGTCTCCCATTCCCACTTGTCTCTTATAAAGAGGTCTGTGAATTTGTCTCTTATAAAACTGCTGTAGTAAATTGTTGCCATGTGGTACTACAAGTCAGGTGCCGAGCACCTTGCTGCGCTGGCTTGCACGGCTGAAACCGACAGATGTTGCGCGCGCCGTCAGAGTTGCTTCTTTCATTACCACGCCTATTCAAATCGATCACCGGTGATCGACGCTTTACGGTCACCGATTTTGGCATGTTAAATTCCTTTCTCGTGCACCCAGCACTTTCTAGTAGTTAGTCCAGCCACTCAATTTTCAGAATAAATTTGAATTTGCAAACTGGGGCAACATAGCGATTTTTTTACAGGCTTTTGCGCGAACCAATGTGTGTGTGTAGTTGAAAAAATGCACCAGGTTAGCGAACTTGACAAAAGTGCGTGCCCCTCATGATCATGCTACAGTAACATCGAAGTTCTGTAATGAAAAGAAACTTTGCAAGCCAAATATTGAATTGATGAATTAGTTTTGCAATTTGACCAAGTTTAGCAGTAATAATTGTCGGAAATTTATGCCAGCTAATTAATAGAGAGCTGTTACTAGAAGTCAGGGAATATTATTTCTACAAAAATACATTTCCCAAGGTCCGCCGATGTATTAAGTGTGCAGGTGGCTCTCGCAGCCCGTTCCCAGCCACTTTGGTATTGCTTGTATTGTTATATCAGACACGGGGTAACATCTAGTGTCACTAGTCGCTCCTATTACGCGGCCATCATGCGCACATGGGTGCGCATCAGCGCTGCAAAAGACATGCGCTGCTTGAAACTGTCTTGCCAACTTGAAACTGTCTTGCCAACCCACATGAATTGAGTGAGAACAAGCTGAAATTACGTGGATGACTGCACCTCAGCTTAAAGTTTCATGGCGACGATGTTATGAGTCAGCCTGACACATCCGTAGTGGTTCATGGGTTTGTTTTGTTTACATCCTCAAGTTATCTCCTCCGCCGCAAGTGCATATAGCTTCCGACTTTTGTGCATAATCTTATAGTTATTCAGGTTATGTGCGTGGTCCACACTTCGCTAGGGCGCGGTGTGGTGGCGCTGGCTGCAGAGCTTCTCCTAATGACACGAAGGCCCCCAGAGCACATCTTGGCCCCGACTACGGAGCAGTGCGGAACATTTTAGAACTGCACGCAATATTGTATTTTCTTTATTATGATACGCGCAAAGGTGCAAAGGAATATGCTTGGCATATATTGGAACACCAACCTATAAAGAGTGAGGTGGCTCATGGAAAGAGGCGACGCTAGATGAAATAGTGAAGTTCATTGGACGTCTCATTTATAGAGCGATTATTCACATCACGGGTATCTATCTATATTGGAATACCTGGAGACTCTTATCGTAAGGCAATGAAAATTTACTGAGAAGAGAGCATGAGTACACTTTCTCTCACAAAAACCCATGCAATGCTTCACCGCATGGCATGAGAAATGAAGCAGCACCTCGGTTCCAATTTTCTTTCTCTATGTGAAGAGAAAGTTTTGTACTACAATAACTATTTTTATACCGTTCTTAGGTCATTTATTTAAAAAATTTATATTCACATTTTTTTGTTATGAATATTTTTGCATATATAGTGATTTTTATTTCACTGTTTACCAGCTGGTGATGAAAAATTTCACACTTTCACATTTTTATTCATTCTAAAATATTTTTGTTGCTCTACAACATATATTTTTTTGGAAAGAGCATTTCATTCTGAAAAGTTTGGTATGCTGCCATGCGTGCTGGAGTACTTTTCAAACTGGCAAAAACAATCTTCTTAAGACATATGAAAAACAACCATTCTCGTGCGGTAACGAAAGAGTTAAGGTGTTGTCAGCAATGACAGGCTGGCAAGGTATGTCAGAAAATACGAATGTGAAAAAGCACAACCAGGCACTATGAAAGAATAAATAACAGTGAACTTTACTGCAAATCTCAAAACAATCACTCGCATACGCAAGCGAGTGTTCAACGTTTTGCAAATGGAAATGTTCCCGCTGAAGATGAGCCGTGGGAGCAAATTCTCATGAAATCTCTGATGTACGCTTCCCATATTAGAATGCGATCATAAAGCAGTGCAAGAAGTCTTCAATTTGTTTCCATATTGAGCCCAGCATTACGAATGTTGAACTTGGCATCGCCACAAACTATACAGTGCACCCCCACATGATTGAGCTGCATGCGGTCGTGCTTAGATCTGCAACTTTGGATTACAAAGAATAACTGATGTAGAGAAGAGTCGGAGCTCACAGATCGTTACACAAGACATTGGTTTCTTTAGTACGCAATGTTATTCCAGCACAACGCGGCTAGGTCTGTGTGCAGCGTTCAAGCAGCTGGCTTTCGCAATGTGGGACGACACTTTCAGGCAGTTTCTGGCTCCGACGTTGTGTGTCAGGAGCTTGTGCAGCCTAGTAGTCAAGCTGACCACGTCAGAGCCCGAAATCATCTCAAGGTGTCGCCCTGTACAGCAAGAGCCTAAAGCCCCTGAATGAAATAAAAGTAACGACAACTCCTCTCTTCTCCTCCTGTGCCAACGTTCGCTCTCCCTTCTTTCGACCATGGCTCCACCTACACGGGCCATAGCTAGCGGATGTTCTCCATGTCCAGCGCTGTTGCCGCTCATGCTCGTCAGCTGGTATTTCGTAAAGATTTTTTTCGTGTGACGTTATTACTGACTGCCAAAACACAACAAGAGGACATCGACAGATTGACGGAGAAATAAACTTTATTATTAAGTGTGTTTGGACCACCTAATGTTCTTGGATCATCGTGCGGTCCCACGTGACGTCTACACGACCATGCGTGCCTTTCGGGGCGATGACATCGGCAGCCCGAGTCACCGCAGCAAGCTGCAACGCCGGGTGAGAGGACATCGGAATGTTGTTGCACTTGGGTGGCGGTGCGAAACAACTGCGAGTTACGGAGGCCGTTATCGAACAGCTGACAACTGTGGATATTTATCGGTGGGATGACACGCAGAGAAAAAAATGCTTTCTTGAAGCAACTGGCGCTGCGAAGAATATCTGTATTTATTAGTCAAAGAATGCGGCAATTGCACACCAGCACGTAGAGCTGAAAACGCAGGCTGCGTTTTCCGCACACAAAAAATGCCAGATTCGAGACCTCAGTTTCACCATGGAACGCGCCTTGCACGCAAGACGAGAAGCGTCTCCAGCTGAAAAGCATGAATCTTGCACTGTGATTAACAAAAACGCGTTTGAAAACTACTTCAAGAAAGCCGTGGAAGAACATTACGAAAAAATAAAAAATAATTAAATATGCACCCTTTAGAAGGACAAAAACCCAACGATTTTAGCAAAATGCGAAGAGACGCCCCCATACTTTTTACAGAGTTGACACGGTTCGAAGTCATTCCAGCAGATTTTATGCAGTCAGATCTCCCATTGTGGCACGTCTCACTTCTCAAACGTAATCCAAAAGCAGCTAGCCGTCAGCTTGATGCATGCAGTAACCGCAAGTGCACCAAAGGCGAATCGCAAACACATACGGACAGAAACCATGCAGCAAAAGTCCGAAAACGATGCGCGAGACACGCTGCACACATGTCAAGCTCATCGTGTTGGGCACCGCTATGGAGCTCGAGCCCAGGAGAGACAAAAAAACAAGCAAGAGAAAACGCGCCTGAGGGGCACGTGATGGAGTTCGGCCAGTGGGAGCTTCAAGCATCGGGGGGGGGGGGGGGGGGTGCAGGAGAGGAAGATAGATGAAAATAACAATAGATGTCGTTACTTTTATTTTATTCAGGGGCTTTACAAAAAATTGCTGCTCACGCACTCTACACAGATGTGGCCGCAGCTGTACATTCACACAGTGTTACAGTAATTGACTGACATGTAGAGTTTAACATCCCAAAACCACAATATGATTATGAGAGATGCCGTAGTTGAGGGCTCCAAAAATTTCGACCACCTGGGGTTCTTTAACATGCACTCAAATGTGAGCACACGGGCCTACAGCATTTTTGATTGATTTGTGGGGTTTAACGTCCCAAAACCACCATATGATTATGAGAGACGCCGTAGTGGAGGGCTCCGGAAATTTCGACCACCTGGGGTTCTTTAGCGTGCACCCAAATCTGAGCACACGGGCCTACAGCATTTCCGCCTCCATCGGAAATGCAGCCGCCGCAGCCGGGATTCGAACCCGCGACCTGCGGGTCAGCAGCCGAGTACCTTAGCCACTAGACCACCGCGGCGGGGTCAGCGTCACAGTAATATTACTACCTAGAGATTAATGTGCAAATTTCAAGACATGATTGTTACTTCCTTTTTTTTTACAGTGATAAATCTCCAGTTGTGAAGAGTCTCTCGTTCGTAGAACAGTTCAACTTTGTTGTAACAATTGGCATAATAAAAGTTAATCTGTTATATTTAACATTTGCAGACTAGAAGAGATAAAAATCTTCTAATGAATTGACACACTGACTCAATCTAAAAATCCAGAAATACACTTCGACCTTGTTATAACGAATCTGAATACAACGAAATACCGGTCATTACGAAGTAAATAAAAAATAGTCTAGCAATAGATAGAATATTAGGAATAAAACATTATAACGCATTTTCGGATATCAGAAACGTATTTTCATGCAAAATGCATGAAACTTGCTTTATTGAGGTTTGTGTTTAATTAATTTTATGCTTCAAACCAACTATTAACTGGTAAGCCCTATAAGTAGTAGGACCAATGGATGATCGCACAAAAATTCATGAGGTGCACATACATTGCGCAGCAGAAGTTCACGATGCGTCTTCACAGTCTTCCATATCGCTGCACTGTGTCCTGCTGGAGACTGTGGAAAGGAACAAATCAGCCTGTATGGCTTTAGAGATTATCTCGTGGCGTGTGGCCTTCTGAACAACATTTACTCTAATGAAGCACTTTGCAAATGCCTCGACTCTTCACTTGACCTTCGGAGGTTTCGCAGAGCACAACCTGTCATTTCTGCATACAATGGGACTTGTCTTCAGCCCCTACACACAGTGAAAGTGCGATAAAAGTGCTATAAGTGCAATTAAAATTCAGCGCTGTACCACAGCTGATAACGTGATATAAATCTATCGACAAAACAATGTGCATCCATCAAAAGAATTTCTCACTATTTCGGCATACCAAATCAACATTTGTACTAAACTTTAAATGCATCAGTATTCGATTTGTACTGTCTGAAGACAAATTTCACCCTTAATCTTGGGGTAAAAATACTATATCAAGTGAGGTACACTTAATGTATTTCTGCTGCAAGACCAGGAGTGTACGTCCATGCGCAGAACTGTGAAATCGAACAAATAAGTGGTGCGTAACTATGTGTCTACTTGACTTCACTGTCGTTTTGCCATCGAGTTGATCGCATCTTGGCAAGATGCAATTATAGTAAAGAAAAAAATCACTGTATGCAGCTTCTTGGACGGCAGTGGACACTACGTCTGTGCAGACCAGTGCATGAATGACGCTTTGCTAGAACTGTCAAATACAACCTCTAAGGCTACAACATCACAGCAAACCAAGAGACCTAACACACTTCAGCAGCTTTCAACAAATGCTGTGTGCAGCACGCTACCTACACCAGAAGACACCACACGCACCGTTGTGGAACAATAGATCTGCAGCGTACTAGGAGCTCTAGTGGTACATAGCGCAATCCAATCTGAAGCTTTAACTTCCCATAATTCTCATGATGACTGAATCATTACAGCGCCAGAACATCATCAAATTTTTAATACTCTATGCATGCAGTAAAGCTGATCGATTGATTGATAAGTGGGGTTTAACGTCCCAAAACCACCATACGATTATGAGAGACACAGTAGTGGAGGACTTCGAAAATTTCGACACCCTGAGGTTCTTTAAACTGCACCCAAATATGAACACACGGGCCTACAACATTTCCGCCTCCATCGGAAATGCAGCTGCCACAGCCGGGATTCGATCCCAGGACCTGCAAGTCAGCAACCGAGTACCTTAGCCACTAGATCATCGCAGCGGGGTCATGCAGTAAAGCTAAGTATATGTGACATGTTCTTTTTTTTGTGTGTGCATATGATGAACGCCATGTTCCTCTTTCAATAGCATTGAATGTTGGGCTAGTTTAGTACAGCATGAAAACGACGCAGTCAGAGTAAAACAGCAGGGACATAGATGAGCCTTGACTAGCAACTGAAATTCATTTCGAGAACACAAGATACGAGTGAAAAGCACATCAACACAGTGCAGAAGTGTTAAAAAAGTTGAAAAAGAAAACATTGCTTATCGCGGGAGTGGTGCATGCATAACCTAATTCATTATACGAGAATTGACACGAAATTCAAATATTTTTTGTAGCTCAAAATAAAAACAATGTTGCAAAAAACCCCAAAGAAAGGTATTGTAGAGCCTACCAATGCATTGAATATATGTTATTACCACTATATTACAAAAGAGCACTTTTGGTTACCATAAAAGGGGAGCAATTTCACTGCAATGTTTAAATACAACCTTACATCACTAGGACATAGTATCTCGAAGCAGATAAGCAGCACGTCTTTTATATCTTGTCAGTCGCACGTGGTGCATACAAACAACACTAAGTGAATTGTTGTTCAGCGATTCCGGCACCAATTTCTGTGTTTTATGATCCATGTATGACTCAAAGTTCGCACTGTGCACTGCGTCGGCTCGTTGTTATAATCTTCATAACAGTGACGCTGGCTTCCAGATTCTGGGTGACAAAAACTTGAAATTCGAAGATATTTCACACCTGTTGTCTGGGATTCATGTGTGGAAAACGTCCATAATCCACACCAAAACAACTAAGAAATCACCGAATATACAAAGTAAACGATCACGAGAGAGCAAAGCAACAAGAGATCATTCGGGTCGCTGTGCTTCTGCAGTTTCTTGCACCTTAGACTGCAGGTTCACCATTGAACGCTACCGGCATTTTGCCGCCGCTTCCCACGCTCTCACTGCCTCTGGGTTCTGTTGCTCGTCGTCACGCTGCTGCCGCTTCCCGTGCTCTCACCGTTTCCAGGTTTGCTTGCCGGCGTCGCCGTGCTCCTGCAGCGTCCCGGGCTCTCACCACCTCCAGGTTCGCTTGCCGGCGTCGCTGTGCTGCTGCAGCTTCGCGAGCCCTCCGCAGAGGGTCTGCTTGCCGGCGTCGACGCTCTCCAGCAGCCCTACGAGCCTTCAACTCCGCTTGTCGTTGAGCCACCTTTTCATCCACAGCGGCTGTAAACATCCGTGACTGAAGAGAAAAAGAGAGCATGCATCCGAAACAAGCACTTATACAGCACGAAGGTACAGGTATTGATACAGAGAATGCATTGCTTTTAAGGGGGAAGAGTGACTGCAATAAGCCCGACCAATTACAGAACGACAGGTGGTTAGTGCATTTTACAACGAAGTGAAAAAAACAGCGCGAAACACGGGACAGTGAAACCAAGAGATAATGTGCTGACTTACAACCAAAGTTTTATTCCACACGAGGGTGTATATACAGCACACACATCATGAAAGAAGAGAGAGGAGAACAGTGGCATGGAACTTTTACTCAATAAATTTTTGTATGCATCTGAAAAACTGTGAAGAGAGAAAAAAAATTTTATTATTTCTATATACAAGGAGTGTGTGGGTGGTGGCCCGGTGCGAGCCACCCCTCAAAAACACTAGATGGGCTCCTCATTACAGAAGCCCATTGGTGTCCAAAGCGACTCTGACTCGGTTGACCAGGGTCTTCTGGCTCGCCAGGTCGGAGCAGCCGAGCAGGGCCGCCACCCAGTTCTCCCTGGGTAGGGTTCGGTTTTGAAGTGAGGCTAGGAGTCGACTGGCATGCCCACACCATGTGGAAGACTTCTCCGTACAGTGCAGGCATTTTTCTGTACAAGCAGGATCGAGATATTTAAAACTGCCGGGCACAGCAGTGTTTTGGTGTAAAGGCGGATGAGTAAATGCTCCTCCACCTTTGTAAGACCCTTATACAGTTTAGGATAAATTGAATGGCCAAATCGGTAGAATTCAGTAATTTCTCGAAATGTCAAGGCCGGATTGGGTTCGAGATCCATTTCGGAAGGGTCTGAAGGCGTTACCCGGAAAGTGAGCGCGTGGGCGGCGGCGTCAGCCATTTCATTGCCTTCGAGGCCTATGTGAGCTGATCCTTTGGGGCGCGGGGGCCCCAACGTAATTGCTGTTTTGTAAGATGCAATACGTCAGGTCGTTGAATACTTCGGCAGGCCCTCTCGTGCCTGTAATGAGGACGCGCGAGTCCAGGTCTGCAACAGCTAGTGCGATGGCGACTTCCTCCGCATATGTTATGTCCTGTGTTTTGAATCTGAGGCCATTCACTGCGACATTTTGATGGACGACTGCAGCCGTGTACCACCACCCATGGTGAGGGCCGGAGGTGTCTATGTAAAATATGCCATGTTTGTTCCCATAGTGGCGAGCTGTGCCTCCACCCCCGCAACGCGCCTGCCACTGTGGTTGTCATGTGTCATGTTGGCCGGAAGAGGGTGCACATGCAGGGCAAATCTACAGACTTCTGGAATGCGTACGTGCTCCTCTGTCTCTGTTGGATGGTGGATGTGTAGTCGGGCTAATAGGCGGCGACCCGACGAAGTTGTATTGATTGGTCAAGTGCGCTTCCCGGAGCTCTGGAAAAGTGTTTATCATCCCCAGGCCCATAAGACGCTGGTTGGACGTGGTTATAGAGAGATCGAGGGCACGCTTGTACGCCTGCCTGAGAATCACCTCAAGAGCGTTCTGGTCGAACTTACGCAGGTAGAGTAAGAAGCCGAGTAGAGGACTCAACTGGTTACGAATGCATGCGCCAGCCACAAGGCATCCCTGCAACGTAACCCCTCGCGCTTGTTGGAAACCCGGCGAACCATACAGCCCACCTGGTCACCCAACTTATGCAGTTTTGTCAATGTTGTATCAACTCGGTGATGTTTGCGAATAAACAGACCCAACACTCTGATATCATCGTGTTCTGGGATGGGTCTGCTTTGCAAGGACAGTTCAATTTTAGTAGTGCACTTTGGCGAAGACTGAATGTGCACAAATTCTGATTTGGTCGGGGAGCACTGAAGGCCGCAGCGGTGGGCGTAGGTATACACGATCTTCGCCGCTTGCTACAGGTTGGCTTCTACGCCTCCTACCGATCCGTGTTTAGCCTATATAATAATGTCGTCGGCATAAAGTGAGTGTTGTATGCCTTCAATACTCTCCAGCTGAGCCGGTAAGTTCATCATAGCCAGATTAAACAGTAAGGGTGAGAATAATGTCATGTGTGACGCTGTCGAAAGCTCCTTTCAAGTCGAGGGCGAGTACAGCCTCGTCATTAAGAGGGTAATCGCGGGGATTCAGAATTTGCGGTCTAACTGAAGCAAGACATCCTGTGCGGACTGGTGCAGGCGGAAGCCAAACATGGTGTCAGCAAATTCGTGTTGGTTCTCCAAATACTCGGATACCGATCTCGCACCATAGTCTCCATCAACTTTTCCGCACAAGACGTGAGAGAGATGGGGCGAAGGTTATCCGTGTTCACGCGTTTGCCAGCTTTTAGAATGAAAGTGACCAGGGCAGTCTTCCATTCGATTGGGAGGGGTGTCCCACCAAGTCAGACAGTGTTTATGTACGCGAGCAGTACATCGCACGCCTGGTCGGGGAGGTTGGCAAGTAATTTCACTGTTACTTTGTCTCTCCCCAGTGCCATTCCTTGCTTCATATTAGCCAGCGCCGCCTTCAGGTCATGGAGCCGAAACGGCTGATCCAGGTCTGCGTTCTCAGAACCTGCATACGAGTACCCTGGCCCTTGTATGTCATGTCGAACACAGAGGTATTGATTGCGTGGTTTGCATGCTAATTTTGAAGTGTCTCCATAAAAGGCATGGATAGCCCATTGGAGATGTTTCTGTACCTCGGCTCTGGTTTGGGTCGATATCAAGGCGTGAAAGAGACGCCAAGTATTCTGGCTGAACATTTGTCTAGCAGCCGTTTTGCAACGTTCAACCTAATTCGAGTCGACAAGCTGGGCTGCGTACTCAGCTGCTCGTTGAGTGAGCTCAGCAATGCGAATTTTGAGCTTCCGTTTGTGTTTTTGGCGGCTCCATCTGCAGACGAGGCTGTGTCGCACCTTCCAGAGGTGAAGGAGGTGGTTGTCCACCCCTGGCGTAGCCTCTGAGAGTTGAACTTGAGTTTCCGTCGAACGAAGGTGGCTAACCAATTCTTGTGACAACGCGTGGTAACTTGTTTCGCGAATCGGGGCCAGATTGGTGTAATTTTTCTGGAACTTTGTCCAGTCGGGTAGGCGGGCTTGGGCGTGGGGTCTTGCCAGTGATGTGGTCGTTACAGTTGTGTTGAGTATACAGTGGTCGCTGCCGAGGGTTTCCTCGGTGTTGGCCTAGTCTGCGTGTCTAATGTTCTTAGTGAAGGTAAAGTCCGGACACGTGTCCCAAGTGGTCGCTGCCGAGGGTTTCCTCGGTGTTGGCCTAGTCTGGATGTCTAATGTTCTTAGTGAAGGTAAAGTCCAGACACGTGTCCCAAGTCCAGAGTTACCCACTCGCATTGGATATGCAGGGTCAGTGTGAAGAGTGAGGCCCAGTGTGGACGCAAGTTCCGCTAGCTTGCGCCCACGCTTCTCATCACACACGTACCCCCTGAGTGTGCTGTGAGCGTTGAAATCACTCACAATCACAAGGGGATCCCTGTCCATAGCCTTCAGGGTGCGAAAAACTGTGAAGAAAAAGTTTTCTCGCTTCGTTGATGCAACCAAGCGGCCCAAATAAACAATTTAGTGAATTTTACAGAATACCACTTCTACTTCTACATTTAGAGAGCCGTGAATGCGAAATGTTTTCTTTTTAGAATGGCCGCACCTCTTCCACACGTAGATCTGTCTTTGTGTAAGATTACATAGCTTGGCAACGTTATCTCAAGTCCTTGACGTCACTTGACAGGCACGTTGCAGTGAGTGCGACTAAGTCAGGATCTGTGCTCAGTAAAAATTATTCTAGCCAGGTTGTCTTTAGAATTATGCTGAGAACCTTCATGTTTTTCAACTTCGAGCGTTTCTGGGTGTCGCGTGGTCGAAATGTGCGTACTTGGGTTTCTTTGACTTTTTATTGCTGAGGGTTGCACTTCAGAGGCCTAATGCAGTTTACATCCACACTTCATCCAAATACTTTATTTATAATAAACAACTGTGACAGTCAGAACTGTTATTTGAAACTAGGTAGGAGCGTAGGCCTTGCCAGCGAAAGCAGCGATAACGTCCAGCGCGAGAGTCTCGTGCTTAGCACTGACGATGTGTTTACCGAGCTATGTATGACCCAGTACATTCATCATTACATATTTCCCCCTCGCTGAAGACGGAGCCAAGTAGGTGTTCTAAGGTGTCGTGAGAACAAGTGTTTTGTGATACGATTTGAGACGATCCACGTGTACGATTTCGCGTCCTCGGCGACGCAGGTCCGGAGTAGGCGTGAGGGGTTCGATGAGGTAGTTGACAGCGGAAGTTTTCTCTATGACGCAGTAAGGCCCATGGTACCTGCTGACGAACTTTGTAGATGTACCAGGAGCAGCAGTGAGAGGCACCCACAGCCAAACAAGAGAGTTGGGCGAAAACTGGTAGTGGGACCGTCCATCGTCGTGACAAGATTTTTGTAGCCCTTGTTCTTGTGTTGTAAGGGCGCGAGCTGATTGTAGACATTCTTCCGCATACCGAGCGGCTTCGGAAACTGATGTTCCTTCGGATGAGTCGGGTCAGTAAGGGAGAATGGTGTCGATTGGAGATGATGGCTCTCGACCATAGAGTAAAAAGAAAGGAGAAAAGCCTGTCGTCGCTTGAGGTGTCGTGTTGTAAGCGTACGTAACGTAGGGAAGGATAAGATCCCAGTTGGTGTGATCGGAGGCGACATACATAGATTGATTGATTGATTTGTGGGGTTTAACGTCCCAAAACCACCATTTGATTATGAGAAACGCCGTAGTAGAGGGCTCCGGAAATTTTGACCACCTGGGGTTCTTTAACAAAGCACCCAAATCTGAGTACACGGGCCTACAACATTTCCGCCTCCATCGGAAATGCAGCCGCTGCAGCCGGGAATCGAACCCGCGACCTGCGGGTCAGCAGCCGAGTACCTTAGCCACTAGACCACCGCGGCGGGGCGACATACATAGAAAGCATGTCGCCAAGAGTGCGGTTGAAACGTTTGGTCAAGCCATTTGTTTGTGGCCGATATGCGGTAGTAAAGCGGTGAATCACGTGGCATTCAGCAAGAAGTTCTTGAATAACATCCGCGAGAGAGACGCGGCCTCGGTCGCTCAAAAGTTCACGTGGAGCACCGTGACGCAGAACAAAACGTTGCAGGAGGAAAGACGGGACGTCACGTGCCGTCGCGGCTGGTAGAGCGGCCGTTTCTGCATATCTCGTAAGATGGTCGATCGCTACAATTATCCATCGATTCCCACCTGATGTGTATGGCAGAGGACCATAAAGGTCTATCCCAACCCGGTCGAATGGTCGCACTGGGCATGATAACGGCTGCATTGGTGCAGTAGGACGGCTAGGATTGTGCTTGCGGCGTTGGCACTCTGTGCAAGATCGAATGTACTTTTGAAAGAATGTGTACATGCCGCGCCAATGAAACCGAAAACGTAGCCTGGCGTAGGTTTTAAACAAACCGACGTGTGCACACTGCGGATCAGCATGGAAGCAGCACATATGCTGGCACGAAGATGCCTGGGTATGACGAGTAGCCATTTGCGGCCATCAGTTGCGGTGATAAAGTATTCCATCACGAATGGCAAAGTGAGAGGCTTGTCGGTGTGGTCCTCGAGATGGCGGGTGGACAAGCGTTTCAGATAGGTAATCCATCAGAGACGCAATCCACGAATCATTGTGCTGCTCCGCAGCCATGTCGATGGGTCCTGATAGTGGAAGTGAGTTGTCTTGAATGGAGACACTCGCAATATCAACAGAAACAGGTGAACGCTAAAGAGCATCGGCATCGGCATGCTTTTGGCCAGAGCGATAAATGACGGATGTCGTACTCTTGGAGTCGTAAAGCCCACCGTGCCAAGCGTCCGGAGGGATCCTTGAGGGAGGATAACCAGCAGAGCGCGTGGTGATCGGTAACAACATCGAAAGGGCGGCCATACAGATAAGGCCGAAATTTGGTAATGGCCCATATGATCGCTAGGCATTCTTTCTCAGTTACCGAATAATTTGCTTCTGTTCTTGTAAGAGTGCGGCTCGCGTACTCGACAACATATTCTTGGTAACCAGGCTTTCGTTGGGCGAATACAGTGCCAAGACCGACACCGCTAGCATTCGTGTGGATTTCTGTGGGAGCACTTGAATCGAAATGTCGCAGTATGGGTGGTGTTTTTAGCAGTTCACGGAGCTTCGCAAAAGCACTGTCGCAGGCTGGAGACCACGCAGATAGATTGCGGTCTCCCTTAAATAGGTCTGTCAGAGGTGCTATGATCGAGGCGAAATCCCGGACGAAGCGGCGAAAGTATGAGCAAAGCCCAATGAAACTACGCAGCTCCTTGAGAGACGTGGGCCTCGGGAACTCGCTAACAGCACGTAACTTAGAGGGGTCAGGGAGAACGCCATCCTTCGACACGACGTGTCCGAGAATGGTCTGCTTGCGTGCTCCAAAGTGACACTTTTTCAAGTTTAGTTGGAGGCCTGCTGCAGAAAGGCAGCATAGAACCTGTTCCAAGTGACGAAGGTGCGTGGGAAAATCGGGCGAGAATACCACCACATCATCTAAGTAGCACAAACACGTGTTCCATTTCAGGCCTCGTAAGATAGTGTCCATCATGCACTCTAATGTGGCCGGCGCATTGCATAGGCCGAATGACATCACGTTAAATTCGTATAAGCCGTCTGGTGTAATAAAGGCAGTTTTTGGTTTATCGTCCGGATTCATGGGCACTTCCCAATACCCAGAGCGTAGATCAAGGGAGGAAAAGAACTCTGCGCCTTGTAAAGAGTCGAGGGCGTCATCGATCCGAGGCAACGGATACACATTCGTGTTATTTTGTTTAGGTGACGATAATCTACGCAAAAGCGTATTGTGGCATCTTTCTTTTTAACTACAACAACCGGCGACGCCCAAGGACTGTTTAATAGCTGAACGACGCCGCGCTTTAGCATGTCACCTACTTGTTCATTGATGACACAGCGTTCAGTCGGTGAAACACGGTACGGTCACTGCCGTTGTGGTGGATGATTACCTGTGTCGACCTGGTGGCATACAGTAGATGTTCGACCTAAGGTAGCGCTGTGACTGTCAAAAGATGGCCGAAACTTGTCAAGAAGGGTCAAAAGCTCACACCTCTGTTGCGGGTTTAGGTCTTCGTCGATTACACAGCTGAGAATGTCGGCAGAGGAAGGGCCATTCCCGAAACTACAGGATAAGGCGCTGGCTTCCGATGATCCATCAGGAACGTCAAGTGTAGCGATGGTTTCGAATTATTCTATTGAGCCGGTACATTCGCCCCGAAGCAGCGTAATCGTAAATGGGAAAGGATTCCCCACAGGCACGTCGGTCGCACCACCTTGAAGAGTAACGAGAGCGGTTGGGAGCGGTGACAGGTGGCGACGAACGAAAGCAGCGGAAGGCGTGAAGAATGCGGTAGCGTCGACAACGGTGGAACACGACACAGGTGCGAAGACAGTAGTGCACGGAGGGATCCGAGTGTCGCCACTAATGACCAACTTCGCATAGGAAGGGCGATCATCCGCAGGTAGAGCGTCACCAAGAGGACAAAAACAACTTCGGCACGGGCACAATCAATGACGGCTTGGTGATGGGAGAGAAAATCCCAGCCTAAAATGATGTCGTGAGAACAGTGCGGGAGTAGTACGAACTGCACTGTGTAAAGCACTCCTTGAATTACAAGTCTGGCGGTACACTCCGCCACAGGCTGAACAGGCTGTGCAGTGGCAGTATGAAGAAACGAACCCAAGTAAGGCGTTGTCACTTTTCGAATTGCACGGCTAACTTTTTCGGAAATGACAGAAATGGCAGCACCAGTATCAATAAGGGCAAGTACAGGTGCACCTTCAAGAACAGCATTAATCACATTCGGCGGCGAACGAAGAGGGCTTGTGCTTTGCGACGAGGATGCAGTTCTTGCCTCGGGAACTGCGCCATTTATTTTTCCGCTTCGATTGTCGGGGGGCGTCGGCGCATCGGGGAGGGCGAGCGACGACGTGGAGAAGGAGATCGGCGATCAGAAGGTGGTCGTTGGCTTGGCCGAGGGTGCAATTCGGAGTCCAGAGTGTAGGGAAACGTGTGGTCGTACTCATATGAACGCGGGTTTTCACGTGAATGGAGCGGGCGGCGGCAAAGACGTGCGACATGTCCAGGTAGACCACATGAAAAGCAGATCGGTCGGTTGTCAGCAGTGCGCCATGGATTAGGGACTCGGTGGACTGGAGGTCGTGGCGGCTGGGTGGTATAAACAGGAGCAGGCAGTGGAGGCGGCGCTCGGAACGTGTGTGGTCGTGGTCGTGCTGCTGCTTCGGCATACGTCAATGGCGCATTGACTGGTGGCACCAGCTGTTAAGGAAGGGCCTCAGACACTTGGTCTTGTATAATAGTCCGCAGTGTAGGGCTAAGTGGTGCACTGCGCTCCGGTAGGCCGGAGATGAGCGACAGTTGGCGGGCAACTTCTTCGCGTACAAAATATTTTATCTGCGAGAGAAGGACGGGATCTTGGGAGAGAGTCAAGCCGGACATCGATTCTGATGGGGGACAGCACGGCGGGTGACGAGATGTTGCCGGCGGAGCTCATCATAGCTTTGGCAGAGCTCGGTAACTTGAGCGACAGTAGCCGGGCTTTTTGAAATGAGCATCTGGAATGCGTCCTTGTCGATACCCTTGAAAATGTGCTTGATGCGGTCCACCTCTGTCATGTTGGCATCGACGCGTTTGCACAAGTCAATGACGTCTTCTATGTAACTGGTGAAATTATCACCAGGCAGTTGGGATTTTGACTGAAAGCTTTGCTCCACACGAAGTTTGCGAACAGCAGGAGGACCGAAGACTTCGCTGAACTTTGTTTTGAATTCTGTCCAGGTCGGAACGTCAGTTTCATGGTTCCAAAGCCACAAGCGGGCAATTCCACTGAGGTAAATGCCGATGGTGGCCAGTCTCGTGGCTTCGTCCCATTTGTTCAGGACACTCACGAGTTCGTAGGTAGCCAGCCAGTCATCGACGTCGTGATCGTCCGTGCCGCTGAATATGGGAGGGTCCTGCTGACGAACCGCACCGGAGCACATGATGGCCTGGGGAGCCATAGGCGGAGGGCTTGTGGCAGATGCAGTGGTCATAGCGGGAGGTCAAGTCCGGCTTCACAACTCCAGGATTGCGAGGAGACCCAGCAAACTCCACCAAATATAATAAAGAATTGCGACAGTCAGAACTGTTATTTGAAACTAGGTAGGAGCCAGCGAAAGCAGCGATAACGTCCGGCGCGAGAGTCTCGTGCTTAGCACTGACGATGTGTTTTCCGAACTATGCATCACCCACTACATTCATCAATACATTTTAAATTTTAGCTTGTTAAACATGAGATTCTCTTTGTCGCCTGCCACATTGGCCCTAGCTACTTGCAACAGTTTCTGTCTCATACCGTGCACATGGTGAGTGACATCGCCCACTCAGATCTTTGACCCCTTGAATTATAGCAATTTTTAAGTATAGCAGTTTTTCTACTTGAAAACTAGAAGCTTTAGTATTATAGGCCGTGCATTATTGACAGAAGGTTTTCCAAGTCTATGGATCTGCTCAATAGCCACGAGTTCTACTACAAGTACCTTCTTCATTACATCTTCATTTACTATTTCGGCAAGGTTGCATGTATGTCACGTTTGGGAATGACAGGACCGAGAACAGCCATGTTTTTCAAC
Source organism: Rhipicephalus microplus (assembly GCF_043290135.1). NCBI lineage: Eukaryota > Metazoa > Arthropoda > Arachnida > Ixodida > Ixodidae > Rhipicephalus > Rhipicephalus microplus. The sequence goes on along the minus strand of NC_134707.1, from coordinate 62,428,845 downwards.
AAATGTAGCTGCCTAAAAGCATAGTCGCGAGCTTTCCAGCAATTATATCTGGTGTTTGGCCACGCTACCGGCTTTACAATGACTAGTTGTGCCATTTTTGGATGCAGGATAAGTGGAACTTCTGATTCTAAAGGCAAGGCACAGCCACGCGTCAGAATGGTTAGTTTGCCCACGAGTATTGCAAATCAGCGCGCCAGAACAAGAATGTCCAAAAAGTGCCACAATGCTTAGCTGGCGCGCAATAATCGAGAATTTCTAAAAAAAGAGAAATACATCCCTGTTTTCACTCATCCTTCATCACAGGTAAGGGTATTTTTGAGTTATATCCAGGTTTATCATGCTTACTGACGTGATCAAGTTGCTTCTCCAGAGTGCTACCTAGATAATCTGCGATATACAGACGACTTTTCCCCCTCCAATAACCAGGTCCCGTGTCTTTATACGAGGTCTAAAGGTGCGACATATTAAATTGTGGCTTCTTTCATAGGATTACCAACCAATTAAACGGACGATGCGAGCCCCAACTGAGCACGGAGCCTACTGCCAGCCAACAGCCATTATGAACTGACTACTGCAGCAGCATCTGCGCGTTTTCAGCTCTCTAAAAGGCAACACATGAACGCGCTGGATGCAGTCCCAGCGGGCATGCCGTCTACGAAGTCGGGAACATCACTTGAACTGCCTGTCATAGACACAGCACCAGAGTCTAATAAACCATCACAAGTAGAGCCTGTCGAACCCCGTATGTCTTGAGAAAGACTACAATTTACTTCGACAGTAACGTGAACGAGTGTCGTAACTAACCGCGCTTATATAACGACGGCATGCTGTAATACGGGCTGCTTTGCTGCTATGCTATATTCACCCATCCGCAGGTGAAGAAGTTGTGGCCGTCCAGCAACTTGCAGACCATCTTTTGTAGCAGCGTGACGTTATTTGTCAAAACCACCAAACAGTTCACGACGTCGCCGTGTGTCACACAAGCCAACATATCGATGTTCAGTATAGCAACCTTACCGATGCACAGTTCATACCGGTCGACGCCATCGCTCATTTTTACTTTTGCTCGGTAATGTACACAAGTCGGGCCCACAAGTTCTTTGGAATACGACGGGCAAACAGTGCACACGTTTTTTTTTGCCATATATTAATATTAATACTCTTTCTTTGGCATGCGTCCAAAACAGTTACATGCGACCGAGATCAGGCAAAAAGAAACAGATGTAACTGTTTCCTGACTAGGTCTATATCCCAGCACGTGAACAAAAAACAAGGACAGCAGTGAGGTAAGCAAAAACATCCCAGAGCAGCACAATTCAAAAACATCACAATAAATAATACAACATCAAAATCTATATTTGTAGAGCACCCAATATATGTAACTATATGCTTGAAACGCAGTGTATAAAGAACAGAAAAATTAGGGAACAGAAGTAGACATTGGAAATGCAAAATACAAATGCATTTACATAAACATCAAAAATAACTTCAACAAGCTCCAATGCGGCAGTAAGCTGCATGCGCTGCCCGACTCAATGTTGACAAACATGGCAGTCGCTCACTTCACTAGCCAAAAATGACGTCAAGTGCAACCCATGCAATACCTTACATTTCATGCACTATGTATAAACTTTCTGAAGCTCTCACCGTAGGGTCTTGGCGGCAAACCTGCCCTGCTGCTGCCTTGCCCTCCCTCAATGCCGCTGCCTTGGCTTCCTGGGTGTTCACGACGAGTTGCGGTAGTGAAGTGCATTGAGTAAACTCCCAGCAAAAGTAAAGAAGCACACCAAAAACGAGCCCCACATTAGCGGTGCACCATCTAATGAGCACTCTTGAAACCGGAGCAACAGCTGCGCCTCTAGCAAGAGAAATGAAATCTAGCGGCTACAGTGAGCATAAGGAGCAAACTCCTCAAACAGGAGGAAACTCTTGTGTTCATTTCTACAGGAGACTACTTGGGCGTCACTTCAAGCACCATAAAAACGGTGGGTAGTATACAGGCTTCGAATCTGCTTGGGACGAATTTCGTTCTAGAGATTCATGACACTTGTTTACACAGCTTTAACCAAAATATAAGAAGTTATCAATAATTATACGTTTTGCTTTCCCATATTAAAAACTTGTCAAAGACTTGCGTGACAGCGAGTTTGACATGACCACAATTTCAACGAATGGAATATGGATTGCTGTGTAATGGTGTTCTAAATTTGGGATAACGAAAAAATGAACTTTTTTTTTTTGCAATAGTAAAAAGAAACATGACCGTTTTTTTTTTCTTCAAAATTATGTGAGGTCCATTCATGCAATTAAACATACTGTATCAAGTGAGGCACACTTAACATATTTCTGCTGCAACACCAGGATTGTCTGTTCATATGCAGAACTGTAAAATCGAAGAAATAAGTGGTGCATGCCTATGTGTCTTCTTGACTTCACAGTCGTTTTGCCACCGAGTTGATTGCACTTTCGCAAGATGCACTTACATTAAAGAAATAATTACCTCTGCGCAGTTACCTAGATGGCATGGGACACTACATCTGTGCAGACCAGTACATGAATGACGCTTTGCTAAAAATCACAAACACAACCTTTAGGAACAACATCTGAGCAAACCAAGAGACGTAGCTCGCTTCAGAAGCTTTAAAAAAAGCACCGCTTGAATGATTTGTGATGCACTGCACTACCTACACCAGAAGACACTACACGCACCAATGTGGCAGAACGGAGCTGCGGTGCACTAGGAGCTTTATGGGTACATAAGGCAAAATAATCTGAAGCTTTTACTTCTCATAATTCTCCCGGTGACTGAATTATCAAAAAACCAGAATGCTGTCAATTTTTTTCATCTCTATGCATGCAGTAGAGCTAAGCAGATGTGACATGTTTTTTTTTTCTTTTGGTGATGAATGCCATGTTACCCTTGTATTGAATGTTGGGCTAGTTTGGTATAGCGTGAAAACGACGCTGTCAGAGTAATACAGAAGGGACATAGATTAACCTTGACTAGCAGCTGAAATTCATTTCACGAACACAAGATACGAGTGAAAAGCAGATCAACATAGTGCAGAAGTGTTAAAAATGCTGGAAAAGGAAACACTGTGTATCGTACCATGGCACATGTGCTGAGCAGACATACCAGCTCCTTGTCCGCAAGAGACAATGGTGCTTGACTTGTGCATGCACAACCCAATCCGTTATAGGAGAAGTGACACGAAACTTTAACATTTTCCGATTGTAGGTTTAGATAAAAACAATAGGGCCAAAAATCTTATATAAAGGTATTGTGGAGCCTACAAATGCATTGAATATACATTTATTATCACTACATTACAAAAGAGCACTTTTGGTTTCTGTACAGGAGGAGCAATTCCACTGTAATGTTAAAACTCCACCTTACGTCACTAGGACATAGTGTCTTGCAGCAGATTAACAGCACCTCGGTCATATCTTGTCAGTCGCATGTGGTGCATACAAACAACACTGAGTGAATTGTTGTCCAGTGATTCCGTCACCAACTCCAGGGTTTTCCGATCCATGCATGACGCAAAGTTCGCATAGTGCACTGCGTCGGCTCGTTGTTATAGTGTTGATAACAGTGAGGCTGGCGTGCATTTTCTGGGTGACAAAAAACTTCAAGTTCGAAGATATTTCACACGTGTTGGCTGCCACTGATGTGTGGAAAGCGTCAATAGTCCGTGTCAAGATAACTGAAAAAATCACTGAATATTCACGAAGTGAATAATGACCAGTGGGCGAAGCATCGGGAGATCATTCGGGTCGCCGGGCTTCTACAGTTTCTTGCACCTTAAACTACAGCTTCACTGGTGAACGCTTCCGCCGTTTTGCCGCCGCTTCCCACATTCTCACCGCCTCTGGGTCTATCGCCGGTGTCGTCGTGCTGCTGAAGTTTCCCTTGTCTGGGACGGTTGAGTCTGCATGTGTGCCCTTCTGGTGTTTTGCCGCTGCTTCCCGCGCTCTCTTCGTCTCCAGGTTCGATGGCCGGCATCGCCCTACTGCTGCGGCGTCCCCCGCTCTCATCGCCTCTCGTTTCATTTTCCGGCGGCGTCGTGCTGCTTCGGCTTCCCGCGCTCTCACTGCCTCCGGGTTCGCTTGCCGGCGTCGCCGTGATGCTGCAGCTTCACGTGCCCTTGCCGCTTCCAGGTTCGCTTGCCGGCGTCGCCGTGCAGCTTCAGCTTGGCGAGCCCTCCACAGAGGGTCCGTCTGCCGGCGTTGACGTGCTGCAGCAGCTTTGCGAGCTCTTAACTCCGCTTTTCGTTGAGCAGCCTTTTCATCCGTAGTGGGTGCGACCATCCGTGGCTGAAAAGAAAAAGAGAGGGCGCGTCCGGAGCGAACGTTTATATAGCACCAAGGTACAGGTATTAATACCGAGAATGCATTGCTTCTAAGGGTGAAGAGTGAGTGTAGTAAGCACAACCAATTACAGTATGACAGGTGATTAGTGCATTTTACAACGAAGCCAAAAAACAGCACGAGATAGGGGACAGTGATATGGAGAGACACTGTGCTGACTCACAACTAAGATTTTATTCCACATATTAGTGTATATATATAGTACACACAACATGAAAGAAGGGAGCGGAAAACAGCAGCGTGGAACTTTTGTTCAAGAAATCTCTGTAGGCTTCTGTAAACTGTGAAGAAAAACTGTTTTTTCGCTTCGTTGATTATGCGCCCTGCGGGCCAAATAAGCAATTTAGTGAATTTTACAGAATACCGCTTCTACTTTTTCGACATTTAGGAGAGCCGTGAATGGGATCTCTCCGTTTTTTTTAGGATGGCCACACCTCCCCGACACTTACATCTGTCTTTACGTAAGATTACACAGTTTGGCAACGTCATCTCCAAGTCCCTGACATCACTTGGCAGGCACGTTGCGGTGAGTGTGACAAAGTCTGGATCTGTGCTCAGTAATTGTTATTCTAGCCAGGTTGTCTTTAGAATTATTCTGAGAACATTTACGTTTGTGAACTTTACTTTGAGCGTTTCTAGGTGTCGCGTGGTCGCACTGTGCGTACTTGGGTTTCTTCGACTTTTTATTGGCGAGGGTTGCCCTTAAGAGGCCCAATGCAGTTTGCATCCTGATCACATCCAAATACGTATTTTTTTTTAATTTTTAGCTCGTTAAACATGAAATAAACCTTGTCGTTCGGCCTAGCTGCCTGCAACAGTTTCTGTCTCATACCGTGCACATGGGGAGTGACATCACCCACTCAGATCTTTGACCACTTAAATTATAGCAATTTTTAAGTATAGCAGTTTTTCTACTTGAAAACTAGAAGCTTTAGTATTATTGGCCGTGCATAATTGACAGAAGGTTTCCTAGTCTATGGATCTGATCAATAGCCACGAGTTCTACTTCAAGTACCTTGTTTCTTAAATCTTCATTAACCATTTCCGCAAGGTTACACGTAAGTCCCTTCTGGAAATGACAGGACCGAGAACAGCCGTGTTTGTGAACATATGCAGCTGCTTGAAAGCATAGTTGCGAGCTTTCCAGCAGTGAGATCAGGTCTTCGGTCATGCTAACAGTTTCACCATGACTATTTGAGCCATTTTTGAATAAAGAACAAGAAGTGCAGCTTTTATTCAAACACAAGGCACAGCTGCCTTCTGTGACACACGGTTACATCGTGAACTATTTGGTGCTTTCGACAAGTCATGTCATGCTGCAACAAATGAAGGTGCGAAGTCGCTGGACAGCCACAACTTATTCACCAGCGGATGGGTGAATAGCATAGCAGCAAAGCAGCTTCTATCACAGCGTGCCGTCCTTCTATAAGAGACGTTAATTACGGTGCTCTTTAACGTTACGGTCGAAGTAAATCTTAGTCTTTCTTAACACACATGGGCTTTGACAGGATTTACTGATGGTGGTTCATCACGCTCTGGTGCTGCGTCTATGACATGCAGTTCGACTGATGTTCCCGACAGCGTGCCCTCAGTGACTGCATCCAGCTCAAAGTCCGCCCCGTCCCTTTATTTGGTCGGTTGTCCTATGAATGAAGAAAAATCTCATACCTAGCACCGTTAGGCCTCATATAACAACAAAAGACGAGGTTATTTATGCGAAAAATATCTTCTGTACATCGCAAGGAATTTTCCTTACCTGTGATGAAGTGATGACTGTAGACAGAGATGTATTTCTTTTTCTTCTTTCTAAAGGTTTCCTTGAATAGTGCGCACCAGCCAAGCAATACGGCGCCTTTTGGACATTCTTGTTCTGGTGCACTAATTTTTATTAATTACATGCACACTAAGCAATTTAATACCACTCTGAAGGACACAGGCAGACTTCACCAGGCAGGGAGAGCAGAAGCGTTTATACTGCGATGTCTCCCTTATTTCACAACACCAACTGTAGCACAGCTGCGATCTTCTCGGGATCTGGTTGGATTCAGTGTTTGGAAACGACATGACCGACAACTTTGATACTTTTGCTGACAAAGGTGCACTTTCTTGTATTTATCTGAAGGCCAGACTTGGAAAGAAATTGAAGTAGCTCGTCTAATCGTTGAAGATGTTAGGCAAAGAAAAATGAAAATGCAATGATATTATCTAAGTAACAGAGACAGGTCTTCCATTTTAGGCCACGTAGAATAGTATCGATCATACGCTCAAATGAAGTGGGCGGGAACTTGTAAGCACATTCCAAGCACTTCATCATTCTCACTTGTACACACCCATCATTATTGTTCCCTCTCGCTGGTGTTCCGAGCCAAGGGAAACATCGCAAAATAAACGCTTCTGCTCGCCCTGCCTGGTAAAGTCTGCCTGCGTCTTCCAGCATAGTGTAAGAATGCTTAGTTTGACCGCGATTCTTACAAATCAGGGTGCGAGAACAAGAATGTCCAAGAATAGCCGTATCGCTCAGCTGGCGGGCATTATTCGAGGAAACTTGAAGAAAGAAGAAAAAAAATACATCTCCGTCTACAGTCATCATTTCGTCACAGGTAAGGGTACTTTCGAGTTATGTTTAGGTTTACCAAGCTTACTAACGTTATTGCGTGGCTTCTCCAGTGCTACTTAAATTTATTGCGATGTACAGAAGATGTTTTCCGCTCGAATAACCTCGTCTTTTGTTGTTATATGAAGTCTAACGGTGCAACATATGTGAATGTGTCTTCTTTCATATGACATTCACTCAATTAAACGCACCATGCAAACCCCGACTGATTACAGAGCCTACTGCCGGGCCACGGCCATTATGATCAAACCACTGCAGCAGCATCTGCGCGTTTCCAGCTCTCTAAGAGGCGACAGACGAACCCAGGGGATGCAGTCACAGCGGACACGCCATCGGGAACATCACTCGACCTGCTTGTTATAGACGCCGCACCAGAACAGGATAAACCATCACAAGGAGATCCTGTCGAAGCCCATGTGTCTTGAAAAAGACTGATTTACTTCGACCGTAACGTTAAAGAGCACTGTAATTAAGCTCGCTTAAAGATGGACGCCACGCTGTGATAGAAGCTGCTTTGCTACTATGCCATTCACCCATTCGCTGGTGAAAAAGTTGTGGCCGTCCAGCGAATTGCAAGCCTTCATTTGTTGCAGCATGACACGATTTGTCGAAAGCACCAGAAGTTCACGATGTCGCCGTGTGTCACGGAAGGCAGCAAACTGACGTTCGGTGTAGCATCTTTACCGATGTGCAGTTCATACAGGTCGATGCCATCGCACATTTCAATTTTCGCTCGGCAACGTGCATGAGTCGGTTCCACCAGCTCTTCGGAATAAGACGGACAAACAGTGCGCCCGTTTTTTTCCGCCATATCGCTAGAATAACTCCAACAAGCTCCAATGCGGCAGTAAGCTGTACGCGCTGCCCCACTCATTGACGAACGAGGCAGTCACTCACTTCACTAGCCAAAAATGACGTCAAGTGCAACCCATGCAATACCTTACATTTCATGCACTATGTATAAACTTTCTGAAGCTCTCACCGTAGGGTCTTGGCGGCAAACCTGCCCTGCTGCTGCCTTGCCCTCCCTCAATGCCGCTGCCTTGGCTTCCTGGGTGTTCACGACGAGTTGCGGTAGTGAAGTGCATTGAGTAAACTCCCAGCGAAGAGTAAAGAAGCACACCAAAAACGAGCCCCACATTAGCGGTGCACCATCTAATGAGCACTCTTGAAACCGGAGCAACAGCTGCGCCTCTAGCAAGAGAAATGAAATCTAGCGGCTACGGTGAGCATAAGGAGCAAACTCCTCAAACAGGAGGAAACTCTTGTGTTCATTTCTACAGGAGACTACTTGGGCGTCACTTCAAGCACCATAAAAACGGTGGGTAGTATACAGGCTTCGAATCTGCTTGGGATGAATTTCGTTCTAGAGATTCATGACACTTGTTTACACAGCTTTAACCAAAATATAAGAAGTTATCAATAATTATTTGTTTCGCTTTCCCATATTAAAAACCTGTCAAAGAAGACTAGCGTGACAGAGAGATTGACATGAAGCCTGCACCACAATTTCAACCAAAGGAATATGGATTGCCGTGCAATGGTGTTCTGAATTCGGGATTACAAAAGAATGAACTTTTTTTTTGCAATAGTGAAAAAAACACGACTGTTTTTCGTTCACAATTATGTGCAGTCCATTTATGCAATTAAACGTACTGTATCGAGTGAGGCACACTTAACGTATTTCAGCTGCAACACCAGGATTGTCTGTTCATACGCAGAACTGTGAAATGGAACAAATAAGTGGTGCGTGCCTATGTGTCTACTTGACTTCACCATTGTTTTGCCACCGAGGTGATTGCACTTTGGCAAGATACAGTTATATTAAAGAAAAAATTACCTCTGCGCAGTTTCCTAGATGGCATAGGACACTACGTCTGTGCACACCAGTACATGAATGACGCTTTGCCAAAACTGTCAAACACAACCTTTAAGAACAACATCAGAGCAAACAAAGAGACGTAACTCGTTTCAGAAGCTTTAAAAAAAAGTACAGCTTGAATGACTTGTGCTGCAGTGCACTACCTACACCAGAAGACACCACACGCACCATTGTGGCAGAATAGAGCTGCTGTGCACTAGGAGTTTTGCGATTACATAAAGCAGAACAATCTGAAGCTTTTACTTCCCATAGTTCTCACTGTGACTGAATCATCAAAGAGCCAGAATGCTGTCACTTTGTTTCGTCTCTATGCATGCAGTAAAGCTAAGCAGATGTGACATGTTTTTTTCTTTCTTTTTGTGATGAACGCCATGTTACCCTTGTATTGAATGTTGGGCTAGTTTGGTATAGCGTGAAAACGACGCTCTCAGAGTAATACAGAAGGGATATAGATTAACCTTGACTAGCAGCTGAAATTCATTTCAAGAACACAAGATACGAGTGAAAAGCAGATCAACATAGTGCAGAAGTGTTAAAAATGCTGGAAAAGGAAACAATGCGTATCGTGCCATGGCACATGTGCTGAGCAGACACACCAGCTCCTTGTCCGCAAGAGACAATGGTGCTTGACTTGTGCATGCACAACCCAATCCGTTATAGAAGTGACACGAAATCCTAACATTTTCCGATTGTAGCTTTAGATAAAAACAATAGAGCCAAAAATCTTAAATAAAGGTATTATGGAGCCTACAAATGCATTGAATATATATTTATTATCACTACATTACAAAAGAGCACTTTTGGTTTCTGTACCGGAGGAGCAATTCCACTGTGATGTTAAAACTCCGCCTTACGTCACTAGGACATAGTATCTTGCAGCAGATTAACAGCACCTCGGTCATATCTTGTCAGTCGCATGTGGTGCATACAAACAACACTGAGTGAATTGTTGTCCAGTGATTCCGTCACCAACTCCAGGGTTTTCCGATCCATGCATGACGCAAAGTTCGCATAGTGCACTGCGTCGGCTCGTTGTTATACTGTTGATAACAGTGAGGCTGGCGTGCATTTTCTGGGTGACAAAAAACTTCAATTTCGAAGATATTTCACACGTGTTGTCTGCCACTGATGTGTGGAAAGCGTCAATAGTCCGTGTCAAGATAACTGAAAAAATCACTGAATATTCACGAAGTGAATAATGACCAGTGGGCGAAGCATCGGGAGATCATTCGGGTCGCCGGGCTTCTACAGTTTCTCGCACCTTAAACTACAGCTTCACTGGTGAACGCTTCAGCCGTTTTGCCGCCGCTTCCCACATTCTCACAGCCTCTGGGTCCTATCGCCGGTGTCGTCGTGCTGCGAAAGTTTCCCTTGTCTGAGGCAGTCGAGTCTGCATGTGAACGCTTCTGGTGTTTTGCCGCTGCTTCCCGCGCTCTCACCGTTTCCAGGTTCGATTGCCGGCATCGCCCTGCTGCTGCAGCGTCCCCCACTTTCATCATCTCTCGTTTCATTTTCCGGCGGCGTCGTGCTGCTTCGACTTCCGCGCTCTCACTGCCTCCGGGTTCGCTTGCCGGCGTCGCCGTGATGCTGCAGCTTCACGTGCCCTTGCCGCTTCCAGGTTCGCTTGCCGGCGTCGCCGCGCTGCTGCTGCTTCGCGAGCTCTCCGCACAGGGTCCGCCTGCCGGCGTCGCCGTGCTGCTGCAGCTTCCCGCGCTCTCGCCGCTTCCAGGTTCGCTTGCCGGCGTCGCCGTGCTGCTGCTGCTTCGCGAGCTCTCCGCACAGGGTCCGCCTGCCGGCGTCGCCGTGCTGCTGCTGTTTCGCGAGCCCTCCACAGAGGGTCCGCTTGCCGGCGTCGACGTGCTGCAGCAGCTTTACGAGCTCTCAACTCCGCTTGGCGTTGAGCCGCCTTTTCATCCATAGCAGCTGTGACCATCCGTGGCTGAAGAGAAAAAGAGAGCATGCATCCGAAACAAGCACTTGTACAGCATGAAGGTACAGGTATTGATACAGAGAATGCATTGCTTCTAAGGGCGAAGAGTGACTGCAATAAGCACGACCAATTACAGTACGACAGGTGGTTAATGCATTTTACAACGAAGCGAAAAAACAGCTCGAAACACGAAACAGTGAAATGGAGAGACATTGTGCTGACTCACTATCAAGCTTTTATTCCACACATGAGTGTATATACTGTTACGGATGTGATGGGTTCATTTACACTGAAAATGCCAGCGCTCCACCGTCACTGAAGAATCATCATTGCTCGAGAGCATCCTGCTTCTTTGTCTTTCTCGCTCTTTCAGTCCGCGTTACAATTTCCTCCGGGCAAGACTAAGCTCACTGAGCGAGTAGAAGCGATCGGTTGTTGTAAGGCTTCAATCGGGCAATGTGCACAATTTGCGTCTTACGCGAACGCCGGTTCTGAGCTGTAACTTTTGCAACAACGTAAATGACGTCGCTCAGGCACTGAGTAATGACGAATGGTCCTGCGTACTGGGAAAGAAGCTTCCGGCAAAGTCCCTTCTTTCGAATGGGCGCCAGACGAAATCACCTATAGCGAAAGTCACAGGCGGGTGTTTTGCGTCGTGACGGTCTCTCGCGTGAGCATGAGCGGAAAAAGTTCGGAGCCGTGCAAGTCGACGAGCTTCTTCGGCATAACACAAAGTCTGTGCGACACCGGCGTTTTCGTTCATCGAAAAAAGAAGTATGGTGTCAAAAAAGCTTTGGGGATGATGAGCATACTGAATAAAGAAAGCCGTATAACCTATGACTTCGTGTTTCGCTGTATTAAACGCGTATGTAACAAGAAGTAACACCGCATCCCAGTTCTTGTGATCCGCTGTGAGGTACATTGAAAGCATGTTGATGATGGTACGTTTGGTGCGCTCAGTGATACTGTTAGTCTGAGGGTGGTATGGCGTAGAAGGCTGATACTGGCACCCACAAAGCCATAGCAACTCTTCGACAATGTCAGCGGTAAACTGCCGGCAACGATCACTTATCACCACACGAGGGGCCCCGTGACGGAGTATGATCAAGTGCAGAAGAAACCATGACACATCAGATGATGTGGCTGAAGCAACCGCCATCGTTTAAGTATACCGCGTCAGGTAATCTACGCTCACAATAATCCAGTGGCAGCCAGTGGTAGACTTGGGGAAAGGGCCCAGTAAATCTATGCCAACTTTTTCGAATGGTGATGTCGGTGGCTTAACCAGTTGCAGTGGGCAGGCCAATGGCGTGGTAGGTTGTTTGTGGCGTTGGCAGACATCACAACTTGCGCCGTAGTGCTTTGTGGTCTTCCAGAGTCGAGACCAATAAAAACGTTGTCAGATACGTTGAAGTGTTCGGGCAAATCCAAGGTGCCCAGACGTGATGTCATCGTGCATGGCTTGGAATACCACAAGACGCAGGCATTCTGGCATGACGAGTAGTAGTGTGGAACTATGGCTGTAGTAATTCTTGCGATATAGCAGGGCGTCATGAATCACGAATGCCGTGGCGCGTTTAGAGCTACGAGCCACATCGATCATTGGTTTCAGCCAAGGGTCACGCTGTTGCTCGTGATGGAAGGCGTCCAAATTTGGGAAGTTGGATGAGATTACAGCCATGTAGTTGTCGAAATCATCATCAGCATCCACAGTCGGAGACGGAAAACGAGATAAGCAGTCAGCATCTCCATGACATCGATCGCTCTTGTAGGTCACAGAAAAATTATATTCTTGAAGCTGTAAGGCCCAACGAGCCAACCGTCCAGCTGGGTCATGTAGTCCGACGAGCCAACAAAGGGAATGATGATCTGTGACGATCTTGAATTGCCGGCCATACAATTAAGGTCTGAACTTTTGGACGGCGAAAACAACCCCAAGACATTTCAGTTCGGTGACTGTATAATTCTTCTCCGTCTTAGTCAAAGCACGACTTGCATATGCCACGACGTGCTGGCGGCTGTTGTGATACTGATCTGGCATGGCACCAACACCGATACCACTAGCATCTTTATGTGGTTGCGTGAGTGCCCCCAGGTGGAAATGGCACAAGAGGGGCCCGGATGTAAGCAAATACTTCAGCTGTTTAAAAGCAGCCTCACAATCAACGGCCCATCGGAATTGAGCATTTTTGCGGAGCCAACTCTGTCAGAGGATGAGCAATGTGGGCGAAATCTTTGATAAACCGGCGAAAATAAGAACACAGACCCACGAAGTTATGGAGATCCTTCACCGACGTTGGTTGCTTGTAGTCTCAGACAGCACTGATCCTTTGCGGGTCTGGCCGTATACCGTCCCTGTCGACTAGATATTCGAGCACAAGGGCTTGACGCTCACCAAAATGACACTTTGCGTTTAAAACGAGACCAGCTTGTTTGATGCAATCTAGAACAACGCTAAGTCGATGGTTGTGCTCGTGCAATGTCTTGCCGAAAATAACTACATCATCGAGGTAACACATACATATCTCCCATTTTAGACCGCGAAGAATGGAGTCCACGAATCGCTCGGAGGTAGCCGGGGCATTACATAAGCCAAACGGCAAAATGTTTAATTCAAATAACCTATCAGGCGTGACAAAAGCAGTCTTCTCTCTGTCGGATGGATGCATCGGTATCTGCCAGTATCCAGACCTTAAGTCGACAAACGAGAAGTATGCGCCCGAGTGCAGACAATCATCAGCATCATCGATGCGTGGGAGCGGATACACGTCTTTCTTTGTGATGGCATTGAGACGGCGGTAGTCTACACAAAATCGCCAAGAGTTGTCTTTCTTTTTTACCAATATAACAGGAGCTGCCCAGAAACTGCCTGACTCTTGAATAACACCTTTCTGCAGCATTTCGTTGACCTGATCAGCGATGACTTGCCTCTCTGACTGTGATACGCGATAGGGTTTCTGACGTATCGGTGTAGCATCTCCCGTGTTGATGCGGTGGTGCATACGGGATTCGGGCAACATGGAACAACGCTTGTCTTGAGCGAAATCAAAGACTCCCGCGTAGCGCGTAAGCACCTCCTTGAGGACATGCTGCTCGGAAGAAGGCAACGACTTATTGATCATGCGTTTCATCTCGGCTGAGTAGTTGGGCGCAGTCTGACTGGTGGCTGGAGAGTCTGAGCCCATTCTGACCTCAACTGTGGCCTGTTCCTCAAACGTTCCCAGTTTGAATCTGGCTGGTAGAACAACAGGCTCTGAAGCTGCACTGAGTGCCCACAAACAAGCATGTCCGTCAATGGCTGTAAGGACAGACCGTGGGACCAGCACATTCTTCTTGATGGTGTTTGTATGATCAGGCTCGACAAGTCCAGTGCAGGGTCCTGAGCGGACGTGAGAAGAGCCTACGGGAACAAGCGCTGCTGTCCGACCAAAGATCGTCACATCTTCAGACAACGAAAGCGCATCGATGGGCAGAGTCGAAAAATCATCAACCATGGCAGCAGGCAGCGTACTTTGTAGAAGAATCTCTCCAGTTCCACAGTCAAGCATAGCACCGCATTCATGAAGGAGGTCTATCCTTAAAATGATGCCATTAGTTGCCCGAGCCAGCACAGTGAATTCAACTTGGAAATTTTGTCCACCAATCGCGAGTACAACTGAGCAAATACCAACATGGCATAACGCTTCGCCTCCAACTCCACGAAAAGTTTCTTTACGATCCCACACGAGGCCCAAGAAACGATGCTTGAAACGAAGACTCATAACTGAAATAGCAGCACCAGTGTCTATAAGAGCAAGATTATCTACACCATCTATACATGCACACACTTTGTTCATCAACATCACAGCAGAAGGAGGAATTGGCGAAACTGACCGTCCCGCGACCGCACCTCCATGGGTCGCACCAGCTAGTTTCCCAGCAGATGCGGGAAAGGCGACCGACGACACGGAGACAGCGACCGGCGGGGACATGTCGGAGGGGGCGTCACGCTTCACTCGGAGGCGGGGGACTTGCTTCAAAATTCATTGGGCCATTGCTGTCGGGGACGATGGTGGGCCGGGTGAGAGGTTTAGATTTCGTGCATACGAGGGGGGTTTGTCGAAAAACGTGGCAGCACAGGCGTTTGGTGCATACGAGCCGAGTACGTCGATAAACGTGGCGACGCAGGTGGCCGGCTGGGACAGAAGCGTGAAATATGCTGTGGGAGACCGCATGTGTAGCAAACGGGGACTTTTCGGCTTACATTAGCAGGAGCAGAGGTGGCAGAAGTACACGGAGACAGGTCGTTCTCTGCAGGAACATTTCGCGATGACGCATAGTAGTCTTCTGATAGAGGCCTGGTTGACGATGTTCGGAGATCTGCAGCGGCCCGCCAAGATGATGACATGCGGTGGTGGCCGTGATCCGTCGGGAAAAACGGAAGCCGCGGGGTGAAATCTGCTGTTTCTGTGCGCTGTCGGTTTTCGACGTGGCGTTCTCGCATCTAGTAGGGAGGTGGTTCGGGGCACGCGGCGAACGAGCATTGGTTGTGAGCGTCACCTACTTGAAGCCGTACGAGCTCTTCTCGAACTACCCGACATACCAGGAAGGGAATGTCTTCGCAGGCGCCGACGTCCATACTTGCAACAGTGGAAATATTGCCCAAGCGCCCGAACTTGGGTAAAATTCTCCGGGTTTTCAACCTGATAATCCCGCAAAGCTTCAATACCTCTTCAATGTAGGTTGTGCACGTTTCGCCGGGCAACTGAGCCCTACGTGACAGCCTTTGCTCAGCTTTCTTTTTCGTAGAGGTAGTGTCCCCAAAGCAGGCCTTCAGTTCTTCAACAAACATATTCCAAGTGGTGAGGACATGTTCATGGTTCTCAAACCGAAGCAAGGCAGTCCCGGCAAGAAAAAATGCTACGTTCACGAGCTTCGCCGGCGCGCCCCATTCGTAGTAGCGGCTCACTCTGTCGTAGTGTTTTAGCCAAGCATCCACGTCTTTGTCAGTTTTACCTAAAAATATCCGTGGTTCAAGTGCCCACTAGTTAGGTTCTCGAGGTCGACGGCCACCTTGTGCCATGTCGGTGGCACTGGTAGATGCAGCAGCATAGTACGTCAACGGGATTGCTGTGTCGTCGTTCATGCTGATGTTGTCCGGGGGTAGACCAGCTAAGCGTCTGCTTCTTCGAAGAACTTCTGCTGCGGGATCCAGGATGGCAAATTATCCAGCACTGCTTCACCAAAGCTGTTACGGATATGATGGGTTTATTTACACTGAAAATGCCAGCGCTCAACCGTCACTGCCGAATCACCATTGCTCGAGAGCGTCCTACCTGTTCTTCTTTCTCGCTCTTTCGATTCGCGTTACAATACATAGCATACACAACATAAAACAAGGCAAAGGAGGACAGTGGCGTAGAACTTCTGTTCAAGAAGTCCTCCCATGCTTCTGTAAACTGTGAAGGAAAACTCTTTTTTTCGCTTCGTTGATTATGCACCAAGCAACCCAAATAAGCAATTTAATAAATTTACAGCCGAATACTGCTTCTACTCCTTCGACATTTAGGAGAGCCGTGAAAGCGATCTCTCTCTTTTTTTTTTTTCTAGGATGGCCACACCTCCCTGACATGTACATCCGCGTCTTTACGCAAGATTACACAGTTTGGCAACGTTATCTCCAAGTCCCTGATGTCACTTGGCAGGCACGTTGCGGTGAGTGCGACAAAGTCTGGATCTGTGCTCAGTAATTGTTATTTTAGCCAGGTTGTCTTTAGAATTATTCAGAGAACGTTTACGATTGTGAACTTTACTTCGAGCGTTTCTAGGTGTCGCGTGGTCGCATCGTGCGTACTTGGGTTTTTTCGACTTTTTATTGGCGAGGGTTGCCCTTAAGAGGGCCAATGCAGTTTGCATCCTCATCCCATCCAAATACTTAATTTTTTTTATTTTTAGCTTGTTAAACATGAATTTTACCTTGTCGTTCGGCCTAGCTGCTTGCAACAGTTAGTTTCTTGTACCGCGCACATGGGGAGTGACATCACCCACTCAGATCTTTGACCCCTTAAATTACAGCAGTTCTTAAGTATAGCAGTTTTTCTACTTGAAAACTAGAAGCTTTAGTACTAATGGCCGTGCATTATTGACAGAAGGTTTCCTAGTCTATGGATCTGATCAATAACTACGAGTTCTACTTAAAGTACCTTCTTTATTACATCTTCATTGACCATTTTTGCAAGGTTGCACGTACGTCTCATCTGGAAATGACAGGACGAAGAACAGCCATGTTTGTGAACATATGCAGCTGCTTGAAAGCATAGTTGCGAGCTTTCCAGCAGTAAGATCAGGTCTTCAGTCATGCTAACAGTTTCACCATGACTGTTTGTGCCATTTTTGGATGCAGAACAAGAAGTCAAACTTTTTATTCAAACGCAAGGCACAACTACCTTTCGTGACAACACGGCGACATTGTGCACTATTTGGTGATTTCGACAAGTCATGTCACGCTGCAAGAAATGAAGGTCTGCAAGTCGCTGCACAGCCACAACTCATTCACCAGCGGATGGGTGAATAGCACAGCAGCAAAACATCTTCTATCAGAGCGTGCCGTCCTTCTATAAGTAAGGTTAATTACGGTGCTCTTTAACGTTACGGTCGAAGTAAATCTCTGTCTTTCTCCAGACACACGGGCTTCGACAGGATCTACTTGTGGTGGTTCATCACGTTCTGGTGCTGCGTTTATGACACGCAGTTTGAGTAATGTTCGCGACGGTGTGATCGCTGCGACTGCATCCAGCTCGTTTGTCTGTCGCCTTTTAGAGAGCTGGAAGTGCGCAGATGCTACAGCTGTAGGTTTGCATCGTCAGTTTAATTGGTCGGTTGTCCTGTGAACAAAAAAAAATCTCATATAACAACACGAGACACTGTTATTCGAGGGAAAAAGGTCATCTGTACATCGCAAAGAATCTAGGTAGAATTCTGAAGAAGCAACGCGATCACATCAGTAAGCGTGGTAAACCTTGACATAACTCAATATACCTTTAGCTGTGATGAAATGATGACTGTAGACAGACATGTATTTCTCTTTCTTCTTTCTTCAGGTTTCCTCGAATAATGCGCACCAGCCAAACATTACGGCGCTTTTTGGACATTCTTGTTCCGGTGCACTTTTTTTTATTAATTGTGGGCACACTAAGCAATTTAATACCACTCTGAAAGACGCAGGCAGACTTCACCAGGCAGGGAGAGCAGAAGCGTTTATTCTGCGATGTCTCCCTTATTTCACAACACCAACTGTAGCACAGCTGCGATCTTCTCGGGATCTGGTTGGATTTAGTCTTTGGAAACGACATAACCGACAACTTTGATACTTTTGCTGACAAAGGAGCACTTATTTGTATTTTTCTGAAGGCCATACTTGGAAGGACATTGAAGTACCTCGTCTAATCATTAAAGATGTTGGGCAAAGGTAGATGAAAAAGCAATGATATCATCTAAGTAACAGAGGCAGGTCTTCGATTTTAGGACACGAAGAATAGTATCAATAATACACTCAAACGAAGAAGGCGGGAACTTGTAAGCACATTCCAAGCATTTCATCATTCTCACTTGTACATATCCATCATTATCATTTCCTCTCGCTGGTGTTCCGAGCCAAGGGAGACATCGCGGAATAAATGCTTCTGCTCCCCCTGCCTGGTGAAGTCTGCCTGCGTCTTTCAGCGTAGTGTAAGAATGCTTAGCTTGACCACGATTCTTACAGGTCAGGGCGCGTGAACAAGAATGTCCAAAAAAGCGCTGTATCACTCGGCTGGCGCGCATTATTCGAGGAAACTTGAAGAAAGAAGAAAAAAATACATCTCCGTCTACAGTCACCACTTCATCACAGGTAAGGGTACTTTCGCATTATGTTCAGGTGTACCACGCTTACCGAAGTCATTGCGTGGCTTCTCCACATTGCAACGTAAGTTCCTTGCGATGTATAGAAGACGTTTTCTGCTCGATCAACCTTGCCTCTTGATGTTATATGAGGTCTAACGGTGCAACATAGGTGAACGTGTCTTCTTTCATATGACAATCGCCCAATTAAACACACGATGCAAACTCCGACTGAGCACAGAGCCTACTGCCGGGCCACGGCCGTTATGATCGAACTACTGCCACAGCATCTGCGCATTTCCAGCTCTCTAAAAGGCGGCAAACAAACCCACTAAATGCAGTCACAGCGGACACGTTACCGGTAACATCACTCGACTTGCTTGTTATAGACGAAGCACCAAAACGTGATAAACCATCACAAGTAGATCCTGTCGAAGCCCATGTGTCTTGAGAAAGACTAAGATTTACTTTGACCGTAAAGTTAAAGAGCGCCGTAATTAACCTCGCTTATGGAAGGACGGCACACTGTGAGAGAAGCTGCTTTGCTGCTATGCTATTCACCCATCCGCTGGAGAAGAAGTCGTGGCCGCTCAGCAACTTGCAGGCCTTCATTTGTAGCAGCATGAGACAATTTGTCGAAAGCCCCAGAAGTTCACGATGTCGCCGTGTGTCACGGAAGGCAGCAGATCGACATTCGATGTAGCATTTTTACCGATGTGCAGTTTGTACAGGTCGATGCCATCGCACATTTCAATTTTCGCTCGGCAATGTACACGAGTCGGTCCCACCAGTTCTTCGGAATAAGACGGGCAAACAGTGATCACATTTTTTTTCGTCATATTGTTAGAATAAAATCAACCAGCTCTAACGCCGCAATAAGCTGTGCCCGCAGCTCAACTTGATGTTGACAAACATGGCAGTCACTCACTTAACTAGCCAAAAATGACGTCATGTGCAACCCATGCATTACTTTACATTTCATGCACTATGTATAAACTTTCTGAAGCTCTCACCGTAGGGTCTTGGCGGCAAACCTGCGCTGCTGCTGCCTTGCCCTTCCTCAATGCCGCTGCCTTGGCTTCCTGGGTGTTCAAGACGAGTAGCGGTAGTGAAGTGCATTGAGTGAACTCCCAGTGAAGAGTAGAGAAGCACACCAAAAGCGAGCCCCACATTAGCGTCGCACCATCTAATGAGCACTCTTGAAATCAGAGCAACAGCTGCGCCTCTAGCAAGAGAAATGAAACCTAGCGGCTACGATGAGCATAAGGAGCAAACTCCTCAAACAGGAGGAAACTCTTGTGTTCATTTCTACGGGAGACTCCTTGGGCGTCACTTCAACCACCATAAAAACGATGGGTAGTATACAGGCTTCGAATCTGCTTGGGATGAATTTCGTTCTAGAGATTAATGACACTTGTTTACACAGTTGTAACCAAAACATACGAAGTTATCAATAAGTACTTGTTTCGCATTTCCGTAATAAAAACTTATCAAAGAAGACTTGCGTGACAGCGAGATTGACATGAAGCCTGCACCACAATTTCAACCAATAGAATACGGATTGCTCAGTAATGGTGTTCTAAATTCGAATTACAAAAGAATGAACACGCTTTAGTGAAAAGAAACACGCCTATTTTTCTCTCAAAATTATGTGCAGTCCATTGCTGCACTTAAACATACTGTATCAAGTGAGGCACTGTTAACGTATTTCTGCTACAACACCGGGATTGTCTGTTCATGCGCAGAACTGTGAAATCGAAGAAATAAGTGGTGCACGCCTATGTGTCTACTTGACTACACCATTGTTTTGCACCGAGTTGATCGCATCTTGGCAAGATCCACTTACATTTAAGAAACAATTACTTCTGTGCAGTTTCTTAGATGGCATTGGACACTGTTTGAGTAGACCAGTACATGAATGACGCTTTGCTAAAACTGTCAAATGCAACCTTAAAGAACAACATCAGAGCAAACCAAAAAACGTAACACGTTTCAGAAGGTTTAAAATAAAGCACCACTTGAATGCTTTGTGCTGCAACACACTACCTACGCCAGAAGACGCCACAGGCACCATTGTGGCAGAACAGAGCTGCGGAGCACTAGGAGCTTTATGGGTACATAAGCTAATATAATCTGAAGCTTTTACTTCCTATAATTTGCACGGTGACTTAATAATCGAAGAGCCAGAATGCTTTCAAATTTTTTTCATCTCTACGCATGCAGTGAAGCTAAGCAGTGTGACATGTTTTTTTTTTTTTTTTTTCGCAATGAACGCCATGTTACCCTTGTATTGAGTGTTGGGCTAGTTTTGTATGGCGTGAAAACAACGCTGTCAGGGTAATACAGAAGGAACATAGATGAGGGCTGACTAGCAACTGAAATTTATTTCAAGATCAAGAAGATACGAGTGGAAAGCATATCAATATAGTGCAGAAGTGTTAAAAAAGTTGGGAAAGGAAACATTGCGTATCGTGCCATGGCATATGTGCTCAGCAGATACACCAGCTCCTTGTCCGCAACAGACAATGATCCTTGACTTGTACATGCATTACCTAATCCGTTATAGGAGAACTTACCCGGAAATCTAACATTTTCCGATTGCAGCTCTAAATAAAAACAATGGGGCCGAGTATTTAAAAAAGGTATTGTGGAGCCTACAAGTGCATTGCATATATATTTATAGCCACTATATTACAAAGGAGCTCTTTTAGTTTCCATATAGACGGAGCAATTTCACTGTGATGTTTAAACTCTGCTTTACGTCACTAGGACATGGTATATCGCAGGAGGTAAGCCGCACCTCTCTCATATCTTGCCAGTCGCACATTGTGCATACAAACAACACCGCGTTAATTGTTGCCCAGTAATTCCGGCATCAATGCCTGTGTTTTACGATCCATGCATGATGCAAAGTTCTCGCAGTGCACTGCGTTGGCTCGTTGTTATAATGTTCATAACAGTGAGGCTGGCTTGCCGATTCTGGGCGATGAAAACTTGAAATTAGAAGATATTTTACATGTGTTGTCTGCCACTGATGTGTGGAAAGCGTCAATAGTCCATGCCAAGACAACTAAAAAATCAACAAACATAAAAAGTGAATGATGACCAGTGGACGAAGCAACCGGAAATCATTGGGGTCATTGTGCTTCTGCAGTCCACTTGTGAATGCTTCCGGCGTTTTGCCGCTGCTTCTCACATTTTCACCACCTCCAGATCCTATTGCCGGCGTTGTACGGCTGAAGTTTCCCTTCTCTTAGATTGCCGAGTCTGCATGTGAACGCTTCTGGCGTTTTGCCTCTGCTTCCCGTGCTCTCACCACCTCCATGTTTGCTTGCCGGCGTCGCTGTGCTGCTGCAGCTTCTCGCGCTCTCACCGCTTCCATTTTAGCATGCCGGCGTCGCCGTGCTGCTGCAGCTTCCCGGGCCCTCAGCAGTGGGTCCGCTTGCCGGCGCCGCCGTGCTGCTGCAGCAGCCCGCGCTCTCGCCTCCTCCAGGTTCGCTTGCCGGCGTCGCCGTGCTGCTGCAGCATCCCGCGCTCTCACCGCCTCCAGGTTCGCTTGGCGGCGTCGGCGTGCAGCTGCAGCTTCGCGGGCCCTCCGCAGAGGGTCTGCTTGCCGGCGTCGACGCGCTGCAGCAGCTCTTCGAGCCCTCAACTCCGCTTGCCGTTCAGCCGCCTCTTCATCCATAGCGGAAGCGACCACCTGTGGCTAAAAAGAGAGTGGGAGTCTAGAATGAGCACTTATACAGCACGAGGGTGCAGGTATTGATACAGAGAATGCATTGTTTCTAAAGGTGAAGAGTGACTGTAATAAGCACGACAAATTACAGTACGACAGGTGGTTAGTGCATTTTACAACGAAGCGAGAAAAGGGCACATTACATGGGATAGTGAAAGAGAGAGACAATGTGCTGACTTACAGCCAAGCTTTTATTCCACACATGGATGTATATATAGCCGACACAACATAAAAGGAGGGAGAGAAGAACAGTGGCGTGGAACTTTCAGTCAAGAAATCTTTGTAGACTCCTGTAAAACTTTGAAGAAAAACTGTTTTTTCGCTTCACTGATCATGCACCAACCAGCCCAAATAAGCAATTTAGTGCGTTTTACCCAATACTGTTTGCACTCCTTCGATATTTGGGAGAGCCGTGAACAGGATATCTTTTATTTTTGGCATGCCCACACCTTTCCCACACATAGATCTGTCTTTATGTAAGAGAACATGGTTTGGTGGCATTGTCTCCAAGTCCCCGACGTCCCTTGACAGGCACATTTCAGTGGGTGCGACAAAGTCTGAATTTGTGCTCAGTAAAAATTATTTTAGCCAAGTTGTCTTTAGAATCATGCTGAGAATGTTTACGTTAGTGAACATTACTTCGAGCGTTTCTGGGTGTCGCGTGGTCGCAATGTGCGTACTTGGGTTTCTTCGACTTTTTATTGCTGAGGGTTGCACTGAAGAGGCCAAATGCTGTTTGCATCTGCATTTCATCTAAATACTTTATTTTCAATTTTTAGCTTGTTAAACATGATAAACATTACTTCACTCATTACTTCGTTCATTCACCTTGTCGTCTGCCAGTTTATTTGCCCTAGCTGCTTGCAACAGTTTGTTTCTCATACCGCACACATGGCGATTCAAAATCACCCACTCCAATCTTTGACCAATTAAATTATACCAATTTTTAAGTATACCGGCACTCTCCTTTTCTTTTTTTAACTCTCCTTTTCTGTTTCTACCCCCTATTCCCCAACCCCAGTGTAGGGTAGCATACCGTATACTAGCATCTGGTTAACCTCCCTGCCTTCCTTTTTTTCTCGTTTCTCTCTCTTTAAGCATACCAGTTTCTTTTCTCAAAAACTTGCAGCTATAGTATTATAGGCCGGGCATTATTGACTTTCCTAATCTATGGATTCGCTCAATAGCCACGAGTTCTACATCAAGTAAATTCTTTATTACATCTATATTGAACATTTCAGCAAGGTTGCAAGTCTGAAACGACATCTGAAAACGACAGTACCGATAACAGCCATGTTTGTCAACATATGCAGCGTAGTTGTGAGCTTTTCAGCGGTTAGATCTGGTTTTCAATCACGCTACCGACGTCACCATGCCTGTTCCTGCCATTTCTGAATGCACAAAAAAAAAGTGGGACATCTTATTTTATAGGCAAGGCACAGCAATGTGTTAAAAAGCTTAGTTTGACAGCGATTATTACAAATCAATGTGCGTGAACAAGGATGTCCGAAAAGCGCCATATCGCTTGGCTGGCATGCTTTAATCAAGGAAAGCTGAAGAGAGAAATACATCCCAGTTTTCAGTCATCACTTCATTACAGGTTAGGGTATTTTCGAGTTATGTCCAGGTTTACTACGATTACTAACGTGATCGCACTGCTTCTCCGTAATGCTACCTAGATTCTTTGCGATGTGCAGACAACCTTTTCCCACCAAATAAAGGTGTCTAGTGTTGTTATATGAGGTCTAACAGTGCAACATATGTGACCGTGTCTTCTTTCATAAGACAACCTGTTAATTTAATGAACGACACGAACCCCGAGTGGACACTGAGCCTACTGCCGGGCCATGGCCATTACGACCGGGCTACTGCCGAAACATCTGCGCTTTTCCACCTCTCTAAAAGTTGACAGACGAACACGTTGGATGCAGTCACAGCGAGCGCGCTGTCCACAGAGTCGGGAACATGACTCGAACTGCCTGTCATAGACGCAGCACCAGAGCGTGATAAACTATCACAAGTATACCCTCTCGAAGCCCATGCGTCTTGAGAAAGACAAAGTTTTACTTCGATCGTAACGTGAAGCAGCGTCATAACTAACCTTGCTAATAGAACGACGACACGCTGTGATACAAGCTGCTTTGCTGCTATGCTATTCACCCATATGCAGGTGAAGAAGTTGTGGCGGTCCAGCGTATTGCAGACCTTCATTTGTTGCAGCGTGACATGATTTGTCGAAAGCACCAAATAGTTCTCGATGTCGCCGTGTGTCACAAAAGGCAGCAGATTGATGTTCGGTGCAGCTTTCTTACCGATTCGTAGTTCCTACAGGTCGACGCCGTCGCACATTTCAACTTTCGCTCAGCAACGTATACAAGTCGGTCCCACAAGCTCTTCGGAATACGACGGGCAAACAGTGCACACGTTTTCTTTCGTCACATTGCTCGAATAACTCGAACCAGTTCCGATGCCGCAATAAGCTGCTCCGCTGCTTGACTCAATGTTGACAAACATGGCAGTCGCTCACTTCGCTAGCCAAAAATGACGTCATGTGCAACCCATGCATTATTTTACATTTCATGCACTATGTATAAACTTTATGAAGCTCTCACCGTAGGGTCTTGGCGGCAAACCTGCGCTGCAGTTGCCTTGCCCTCCGTCAATGCCGCAGCCTTGGCTTCCTGTGTGTTCATGATGAGTATCGGTAGTGAAGTGCATTGAGTGAACTCCCAGCGAAGAAAAAAAAAGCAAACCAAAAACGAGCCCCACATTAGCGGTGCACCATCAAATGGGCACTCTTGAAATCGGAGCAACAGCTGCGCCTCTAGCTAGAGAAATTAAATTGAGTGGCTACGGTGAGCATAAGGAGCAAACTCCTCAAACAGGAGGTAACCCTGGTGTTCATTTCTATGGGAGACTCCTTGAGCGTCACTTCAACCACCATGGGAATGATGGGTAGTGTACAGGCTTCGAATCTGCTTGAGATGAATTTCGTTCTAGAGATAAATGACACTTGTTTACACAGTTTTAACCAAAATATAAGAAGTTATCAATAATTATTCGTTTCCCTTTCCCATATTAAAAACCTGTCAAAGAAGACTAGCGTGGCAGAGAGATTGACATGAAGCCTGCACCACAATACCAACCAACGGAATATGGATTGCTGTGCACTGGTGTTCTAAATTCGGGATTACAAAAAAATGAACTTTCTTTTTTGCAATTGTGAAAAGAAAGACGTCTGCTTTTCTTTCAAAATTATGTGCAGTTTATTTATGCAATCAAATATACTGTATCGAGTGAGGCACACTTAATGTATTTCTGCTGCAACACGAGGATTGTCTGTTCATGCGCAGAACTGTCAAATCGAACAAATAAGTGGTGCATACCTATGCGTCTGGTTTACTTCACCATCGTTTTGCCATCAAGTTGATCACGTCTTGGCAAGATAATTATAGTAAGGAAAAAATTAACTCTATGCAGTTTCCTGGACGGTATGGGACACTACATCTGTGTAGACCAGTGCATAAATGGCGCTTGCTAGAACCTCTAATGCTACAACATCACAGCAAACCAAGAGACCTAACACGCTCCAGCAGCTTTCAACGAAGGCACGGTTTGAATGATTTTTGCTGCACTGCACTGCCTACACCAGAAGACACCACATGCACCATTGTGGCAGAACAGAGCTGCGGTGCACTAGGAGCTCTAGGGGTACATAACGCTTTTTTTTTCTCCTATGCACTCTTTCCTATCTCTCTCCTCTTTTTTCCTTCTGAAGACGTTCCCTGCACATTAAGAAAGTATATTTCTTTCAAAAGTGCAATACCAACCAGCCCAAGTAGCCACCCTTTTGTACGTAATGTAACCCAATCTGAAGCTTTTACTTCCCATAGTTCCCATGGTGACTGAATCATCACAGTACTAGAATGTCATCAAATTTTTAATACTCTATGCATGCAGTAAAGCTAAGTGGATGTGACATGTTCTATTTATTGTGTGTTTGTGTGATGAATGCCATGTTCCTCTTTCAATAGCATTGTGTGTTGGGCTAGTTTAGTACAACGTGAAAACAATGCAGTCAGAGTAAAACAGAAAGAACATAGATGAGCACTGACTAGCAACTGAAATTTATTTCAGGAACACAAAAAAACAAGGGTGAAAAGCATATAGGCATGGTGCAGAAGTGTTACAAAAGCTGGAAAAAGAAACATTGCATATAGCGGAATGGCACATGTGCTGAGCAGATACACCAGCTCCTTGTCAGCAAGAGAGAATGATGCTTGACTTGTGCGTGTACAACCCAATCTGTTTATAGGACTACTGACAAGAAATTTAAATATTTTCTGATTGGCGCTCTAAATAAGAACAATGATGTCAAAAACCCTAAATGAAAGTAGTGAGAAGTCTACAAATGCACTGACTATATTTTTATTACCATTATATTACAAAAGAGCCCTTTTGGTTTTCGTATAGGAGGAGCAGTTTCGCTGTGATGTTTAAAACTCAGTGTTACGTCATTAGAATATCGTATCTCGCAGCAGGTAAGCAGCACCTCTGTCATATCTTGTCAGTCGCACATGGTGCATACAAACAACACGAAGTTAATTGTTGTCCAGCGATTCCGGCATCGATTCCTGCAATTTACCATCCATGCAAGACGCAGAGTTGGCACAGTTCACTGTGTCAGCTCGTTGTTATAATGCTCATAACAGTGAGGTAGGCTTGCAGATTCTGGGTGACGAAAACTTAGAATTCGAAGATATTTCACATGCCTTGTCTGCCACTGATATGTAGAAAGCGTCTATAGTCCATGCCAGGACAACAAGAAAATGGCCTAATAACAATGAAGTGAATGATGGAAAATGGGAAAAACAACGGGAGATCATTCAGGTCACTGTACTTCTGCAGTTTCACAGACCTTAGACTGCAAGTCCACTTGTGAATGCTTCCTGCATTTTGCCGCCTCTTCCCACATTCTCACCACTTCCAGGTCCTATTGCCGGCGTTGTCGTGCTGCTGAAGTTTTCCTTGTCTTCTGCCAAGTCTGCATGTGAACGCTTCTGGCGTTTTGCCGCTGCTTCCCGCGCTCTCACCACCTCCAGGTTCGCTTGCCGGCGTCGTCGTGCCGCTGCAGCGTCCCGCGCTCTCACCGCCTCCAGGTTCGCTTGCCGGCGTCGCCGGGCTGCTAAAGCCTCCCGCGCTCTCACCGCTTCTGGGTTTTTTGCCGACGTCGCCGTGCTGCTGCAGCTTCTCGCGCTCTCACCGCTTCCAGGTTCGCTTGGCGGCGGCGCCGTGCTGCTGCTGCTTCGCGAGCCCTCCGCAGAGGGTCTGCTTGCCAGCGTCGACGCGCTGCAGCAGCTCTATGAGCCCTCAACTCCGCTTGCCGTTGAGCCGCCTTTTCATCCATAGCAAGTGCGACCATCCGTGGCTGAAGAGAGAAAGAGAGCTGGTGTCCAGAACGAGCGCTTATAAAGCATGAAGGTACAGGTATTAATACCGACAATGCATTGCTTACATGGGTGAAGAGTGACTGTAATAAGCATGACCAATTATAGTAGGATAGGTGGTTAGTGCATTTTACAACGAAGCGAAAAAACAGCGCGAAACATGAGACAGTGAAAGGGAGAGACCCTGTGCTGACTTACAACCAAGCTTTTATTCCACACATGAGTGTATAGATATAGCACACACAACATAAAAGAAGAGACAGGAGAACAGTGGCGTGGAAATTTTGTTCAAGAAATCTTTGTACACTTCTGTAAACTGTAAAGGAAAACTGTTTTTTTCGCTTCGTTGATCTTGCACCAAGCGGCCCAAATAAGCAAGTTAGTGAATTTTACAGAATACTGCTTCTGCTCCTTCGACATCTAGGAGAGCTGTGAATGCGCTCTCTTTTTTTTTTTTTAGGACGGCCACGCCTCCCTCACACGTAGGTCTGTCTTCACGTAAGATTACATAGTTTGGAAAGGTTATCTCCAGATCTCCAACGTCACTTGGCAGGCACGTTTCGGTGAGTGCAACAAAGTTTGGATCTGTGCTCAGTAAACGTTATTCTAGCCAGGTTATTTTTAGAATTATTCCGAGAACATTTACGTTTGTGAACATTACTTGGAGCGTTTCTAGGTGTCGCGTGGTCACAACTTGCGTACTAATGCAGTTTCTATTCTCATACCATCCCAATACTTTATTTTTTATTTTTAGCTTGTTAAACACAAGATTTACTTTGTCGCTTGTCTGTTTCTTGGCCCGAGCTGCTTGCAACAGTTTCTTTCTCATACTGCGCCCATGGGGAGTGAAATCGCCCACTCCGATCTTTGACCCCTTAAATTATAGCAAATTCTTAAGTATAGCAGTTTTTTTCCCTTGAAAACTAAAAGCTTCAGTATTATAGGCCATGCATTAAAAAACAGAAGATTTTCCTAGTCTATGAATCTGATCAATAACCACGAGTTCATCTTCAGCCACCTTTTTTATTACATCTTCATTGAACATTTCGGCAAGGTTGCATGTATGTCGCATCTGAAAATGACAAGACCAAGATCCGCCATGTTTGTCAACATATGCAGCTGCCTGGAAACGTAGTCACGAGCATTCGAGCGGTGGGATCAGGTCTTTGGTCGCGCTACCTGCTTCACCATGACTGTTTGTGTTATTTTTGGATGCAGAGAAAGAAGTGGAACTTATTATTCTAAAGGCAACAGACAGCCATGTGTTAAAATGCTTAGTTTGCCAGCGATTATTACAAATCAGCGTGTGTGAACAAGGATGTCCGAGGAAAGCTAAAGAAAGAGAAATACATCCCTGTTTTCAGTCATCCCTTCATCACAGGTAAGGGTATTTTCGAGTTATGTCCAGGTATACTACGATTACTGACGTGATTGCACTGTTTCTCCAGAATGCTACCTAGATTCTCTGCGACGTAAAGACGACCTTTTCCCCTCGAGAAACCATGTCTAGTGTTGTTATATGAGGTCTAACGATGCAAAATATGTGAACGTGTCTTCTTTCATAGGATAATCCATCAATTTAACAAACAACGCGAACCTGAGTGGACACAGAGCCTACTGCCAGGCCATGGCTATTACGAACGGACTACTGCCGCAGCATCTGCACTTTTCCACCTCTCTAAAAGTTGACAGACGAACACGTTGGATGCAGTCACAGCAGGCGCGCTGTCCACGGAGTTGGGAACATCACTCGAACTGCCTGTCATAGACGCAGCACCAGAGCGTGATAAACTATCACAAGTATATCCTCTTGAACCCCATGCGTCTTGAGAAAGACAAAGTTTTACTTCGACCGTAACATGAAACAGCGTCGTCACTAACCTTGCTTATAGAACGACGACATGCTGTGATACAAGCTGCTTTGCTGCTATGCTATTCACCCATACACAGATGAAGAAGTTGTGGCCGTCCAGCGACTTGCAGACCTTCATTTTTTGCAGAGTGACATGACTTGTCGAAAGCACCAAATAATTCACGATGTCACCGTGTGTCACGGAAGGCAGAAGACTGGCAGTCGGTGCAGCTTCCTTACTGACTCGAAGTTCCGACATGTCGACGCCATCGCACATTTCAACTTTCGCTCGGCAACGTATACAAGTCGGTCCCACAAGCTCTTTGGAATACGATGGGCAAACAGTGCACACGTTTTCTTTCGTCACATTGCTCGAATAACTCGAACCAGCTCCAATGCCGCAATAAGCTGCTTGACTCAATGTTGACAAACATGGCAGTCGCTCACTTAGCTAGCCAAAAATGACGTCATGTGCAACCCATGCATAACTTTACATTTCATGCACTATGTATAAACTTTATGGAGCTCTCACCGTAGGGTCTTGGTGGCGAGCCCGCGCTGCTGCCACCTTGCGAGCCCTCAATGCTGCTGCTTTGGCTTCCTGGGTGTTCATGACGAGCAGCGGCAGTGAAGTGCACTGAGTGAGCTCCCAGCGAAGAGAGAGGAAGCACACCAAAAACGAGCGTCACCTCATCTAGTGAATACTCTTGAAATCAGAGTAACAGCTGCGCCTCTAGCCGGAGCAATGAAAACTAGCGTCTACAATGATGGACAAGCTTTGAGCATTAAGAGCAAGCTCCTAAAGCTGGTCGAAACTGTGGTGTTCATTTCTACACGAGGCTCCTTGAGTGGCACTTCAACTACCATGAAAATTGTCAAAAGTATAGAGGCTTCGAATCTACTTGCAATGAATTTCGTTCTAGAGACTCGTGGCGCTTGTTTACAAAGCTTCAACGCAAATATAAGACGTTATCAATAATTATTTGTTTTACTTTACCATATTAAAAACTTGTCATAGAAGGCTTGCGTGACAGTGAGATTGAAGTGAGGCCTGCACCACAATTTCAACCACCGGAATATAGATTGCTGAAATTCATTTGAAGAGCACAAGAAGATACCAGTGAAAAGCATATAAACACAGTGCAGAAAATAAAAAAGCTGGGAAAGGAAACATCGCATCGCACATCGCGGAATCGCACATGTGCTGAGCAGATATACCAGCTCCTTGTCTGAAAGAGACAATGATACTTGACTTATGCATGCATAACCCAATCTGTTTTGGGCACATTGTCATGAAATTCAAACATTTTCCGATTGTTACTCTAAATAAGAACAATGGTGCTATAAACTCTAAAAAAAGGACATTGTGGAGCCTACAAATGCATTGAATACATCTTTATTGCCACTACTACAAAAGAGCACTTTTGGTTTCCGTATAGGGGAAGCGATTTCGCTGTGATGTTTAAACTCGGCCTTACATGACTAGGACATGGTATCTCGCAGCAGATAACCAGCACCTCTGTAATATCTAATCAGTCGCACTAGTGCATGCAAAAAACACAATGCGAATTGTTGTTCAGCAATTCCAGCACCAATTCCTGCAATTCACCATCCATGCACGACACAGAGCTAGTACAGTGCACTGTGCCGGCTGGTACTTATAATGTTCATAATAATGAGGCCAGCTTGCAGATTCTGGGTGACGAAAACTTGAAAATGGAAGATAATTTGCACGTGTTGTCTGCCACTGATGTGTGGAGAGCGTCAATAGTCCATGTCAAGACATATAAAAAAATCAACGAATATACAAAGTGAATGATGACCAGTGGGCGGAGCATTGATAGATCACTTGGGTCTCCGTGCTTCTACAGTTTTCTGCACCTTGTACACTTGTGAGCGCTTGCGGTCTTTTGCCGCTATTTCCTGCATTCTCGCCGCCTCTGCGTCTGCCTGCCGGCATCGTCGAGGCTGATGAAGCTTTCCTCGGCTTAGACTTTCCAGTCTGCATGTGAACACTCCCGGCGCTTTGCTGCTTCCTGCGCTCTCACCGCTTCCAGGTTCGCTTGCCGGCGTCGCCGTGCTGCTGCAGCTTCCCGCGCTCTAAACACCTCCAGGTTCGCTTGCCGGCGGCGCCGTGCTGCTGCAGCTTCGCGGGCCCTCAGTTGTGGGTCCACTTGCCGGCGTCGCCGTGCTGCTGCAGCATCTCGCGCCCTCACCGCCTCCAGGTTCACTTGCCGGCGTCGCCGTGCCGCTGCAGCTTCGCGCGCCCTCACTGCCTCCAGGTTCGCTTGCCGGCGTCGCCGTGCTGCTGCTGCTTCGCGAGCTCTCCGCACAGGGTCCGCCTGCCGGCGTCGCCGTGCTGCTGCTGTTTCGCGAGCCCTCCGCAGAGGGTCCGCTTGCCGGCGTCGACGTGCTGCAGCAGCTCTACGAGCCCTCAACTCCGCTTGATGTTGAGCCGCCTTTTCATTCATAGCGGGTGCGACCATCCGTGGCTGAAGAAAGAAAGAGAGCACGCGTTGGGAGCGAGCGCTTATGTAGCCCTTGGGGCACCTCGGCACTCCTGGCGGGCTCAATGCAAAACCAGTGCAAGCATCTGGAGCAAGCGCTGGCACCACAGTGGCCCCAGCAGACTCCGAGCACACCAAGACTACGAAAAACAGAGGATGGAGGGACAAGACTCAACTCTAAGGCACTCCACCCATAAAACGTGCTGATTACAGAGCCTCGAAATCGTGTCAGTACTCCCTTAATGTGGAAGACCTCTATCACTTGGCAACTATGTCTTTACAATATCTCAGCAATGGCAAAAACAAGTGAGCAGGCACACATGTTGCAATGTGATGCAAGCCGCAATGTACTGGGATTCTTGAGCCAATGACTGTGCTCTGTCAAGGGCACATTAGTGCATTGGACATTCTGCCTTATGTAAGACCTCCAACAAGAAAATGTAATCTAGTACGTAATACCAGATTACGATTACTTGTGGTAGGTGATACGCATTGTTTTTGGTTGTTGTTGTGTTTAAACTTTCTAAACCTTCTGCGCATGCTGACACAGTTCTTGATGATGATTATATGTGGGGTTTAAAGGGACACTAATGTCAAATAACAATTTACATCAGAGTGAAAGCTCAATGTATGGCAACATCTAAAACGACAATATTATCAACAACAGTGCCCTACTTACCGAGAAATTAACGTAAATGCACAACAACACAAGCGCCACAGTAAAACATTTTCAAAATGATCTCGATGACAACAGACGGACCGCCTACTATTAATCACTAGTAATCGATCTAACTGCACTAAATAAAGAACCTTTCGTGCATCAAGAGACGCAATAAAATGCTGCTTGTTCGTTTCTGTTTGATTCATTGAAAAAAAGAACCGCCGGATGTTACAATAGGGAATGGCGCAAGTGGTTCGAGAATTCAATTTTCACGTGGTTACACGGGACAAGTGGTGCCATTTAGCTGGGCGCAGTCAAAACGAATGCGCCTGCAATTTTGAAGCCAATGGCGGAAAATTGATCCATGGCCGTTGTTGCTGCTGTGGCGCCCACTGCTTTCAGTCTGCTGCGACAAGCGCAGTAAAGCCGGGAAACATTGTGCATGGCAGCAGTGACATGAGTCGGTCCGCTTCTTGAGGTGGGTAATTTGAAGTGTGCTAACGAGATGCGGAGCACTAAAACGTGATTTTCTTTCAAAATAGGCCCTTCCTTGGCACAAAAGTAACACTACGAGGCTTCTGGACCGCCATTTCAACAATCAACTTCTACTTAATAGTTGACTTTAGTGTCCCTTTAACGTCACAAAAGCACCATACGATTACGAGAGATGCCGTAGTGGAGGGCTCCGGAAATTTCGACCACCTGGAATTCTTTAATGTGCACCCTAATCTGAGTGCACGGGCCTACAGCATTTTCGCCTTCATCGAAAATGCAGCCGCCGCAGCCAGGATTTGATCCCGCAACCTGCAGGTTGGCAGCAGAGTACCTTAGCCACTAGACCACCGCGGCAGGGTGCTGACACAGTTGTTGCTCTAGCCTTTATGTTAGACTTCACATAAATTTTTCTAATTGAGTGACAGCTCTCATTGGTGTACCTTCTGTCTTATCTCTCATCATTTCTGTGCTGTAACAAACATGTTCTTTTTTTAACTCACAGCATATGTCCATCGGTAACATAGTGCACTTTGCATTAACTGATGAATGTTATGTGCGCCATGGCTCATTTACACTGCAGGCAATGCACAGTAGTTCAAACTTTCCACTGGCATGTGCTATAGACGATGGTTCTGAGCATCAGTGCCGTTCAACAAAGCTGAATTGCAAACAGGATGAGGGTAAGTGCATGCCTATAAAGCTCACCTCTAGTTGTTGGCAGCCTAACAATAAACATAAGCTCCACCCACAAAGCCGCATTGCCCTTATTTTGCATGCCTCCGCGCAACAAAGAAAGTAGATCCCAAACAATGGCAATAATTCTCTCGCATACAACCATTATCTTGCAATAGTTCATTGATATCGAAATAAAGAAACCAAAGCCAGATAAAAACTTGTGATGAAAGGAAATTCAGCATCAGCTTAGCAATATTTCTGCTGTTTGAATCCTCCCCCCCCCCCCCCCCCGCGTTTATGTCGGAATCCATGAGAAGCAAGTTGTGGGGAGCATTTTCGTGCACACCATGTCGGGATTTTGCTTTGTGGCAAAAACATAGTGTCTTAGATTTGCATAAGATCACTGCTGCTTGACTGTTCTCACTCTTTTTGATAGAAGGGTGCCGGGCACGAACAATGTTCATAGGTGTACTTGCAGTTACGGGGCCCACAATAGGGCAGGTGATTGTTGGAGTTTTCCCTTTAACAGTGGACGGTACTGTACATCTCTAGAAGGCGGCAATGCTGCACGATACCTGTGGTGGTACCTAAACAATGTCACATTTAAGGTAAAGTTTAAAATAAAGCAATTGTTCTTTTGCTGTTTCACAAAACAAAACAAGGCCATTAACCACATTTCATAAAGCTGTCTGTAATGCCTTCTTGAGGTAAACGCCGATGTTTCATTCGACATCTTAAAAGTTTCAACGAAATGAAGGAGCATAGCGCACATTGTGTTCAACAGTGGGGCGGCTGCATACGTTAAGTTTATTTCGGGGTGATGTAAGCGGCCAAATTGGCAGCGACTAAAAGCTGTAGGCAATTATTTTTTTCTTACTTCGACAGCTTGCACTGGTGTTGCCATGACCCCGTCAGCCCTGGAATATTCAACTTTTTCAAAGCAGGACTCAGTTTCGCTGAAACAGGGGACACTACCTTCTATGAATGTGTCTGTGCGAAGGTGTGTCTGTGCAAAGGTGTGTCTGTGTAAAGGCGCTAGGCAATAGGGTTTCCACTTTCCCACAAATGCCAGTGAATAGCACACCATACTTTGCTTTCACGATTTACAAAGAAGTGCAATACATCCTTCATGTTTGCTTGTTTTGTTTTTTCACAGTATTACAATTTTATATAAACAAATTGTTACTAAGCAAGCAATACAGGTGAAATAAAAAAAAGAACATGTTAGACAAAAGTAATAATTCCTAATGTATCGTTAAGTATGATACATTGCCTTTAAAACGAAATTTTCTTCTTTTTCGCAAAATAACAGTCTTAGTGACATCGCTTCATTAACGATCTCGATCGACGCAAATGATCATGATAAATTGTGATCACTGCATTGTACACGATTTATGCAGTGATATTACTAAGCACGGATCATTTCGTGGTTTAAAGAACCTCGCAAAGCGTTTTGCATGCAAGGTGTTCGGGCATCGAGCGTGAGACAAGTGCTTATGCTATGGGCACTTCAACCTGGCTCATAAGTCGGGGAAAATCTATTCCATTAAGATGAGCAGCTGCACCAATAGGTACATGTCAAATCATTCACAAAATCACCGGATGACTACAATTCAATTTATAATGCATACACGACTGCATATTTTCATCACCTGGTTTGTTTACTTTTGTACTGTGTTGCTCTAGCAGGTTTTGTTGGTTTTTTTTTTTTTCTTGCGCCATGTCAGCACGTACACAACTCATGTAGGCGGGCAGCACATATTGTAAAAGACGACCAGGATTCCCACGTTGCGACACCTAAATAACACGCAGGCGCACACGTCGCAACACTTATGCCACAGATTTTGCGGGCGGCGAATCACAGACATTCCGATTTCACAGTCACCTTGCCGCACAGAAATGACCACGATGACAATAGTCGAGAACAGTCACCCCCAAGCGATGTACTTGGTGCATCCAAGCGACAGAGGGAGTAGATGACATGTTGCTGCTTCCCCCTTTCTAAATGACATAACGCGATAAAGCTCTACCGCTTCCTTGCCCTTCAAACTCTGTGAAACCAGAGACATCTGCATGGAATAAAGACCGGCGAGGATGACTGAGACTGCAAGTGGATAACAGTAGGAAATGGCTTCTTCTTGATGAAGAAAACACCACAGGAGAATCCAATCGACCCCTGCCGGTCTCGGTGCAGTTGCACATCGCCTCCCATCAGGAAAAGCGTTATGTTGAACTTGTCAGTGGTTCATCGTAACTGTTACAGCATAGTTAAGTGAGGCCGCAGATGGAGGCGCATAATACACACAGCGGTACACTTAACTTACTAATCGTAGCTTGACACAGACAATAGCTGCGTCCGTCGTCTGTAAGGCTGTTCTGGCTTACAGACGTAAACCCACACTAGCGCATTTTGGACCAGCCGCGTTCAACTGCTCAGCTCATGAGCGAGGGCATGTGGCACATCTTGTTCATGCTAGTTCTATTTCTCGTGGCGACGTTCATCTTTACACGCAACCTGTTTGTCTTTACCCTCTGTATCTTCACTTGAACCGCTCTAATATGGGACGACAATGACATGCATGAAGTGCACTCATATGGGAACAACCTAGAGGACGACGAATCCAGCTGAGCGTGTTTTTCAGGTATTCACTCTTTCTCACCCTCTTTGCAAATAAAAAAAAGGTCACCCACACTGTTTCCTTTTGGCGCATCATGTTCGAATCCGTCCGCGAGCACAACTCTCCAAATGTAGGTGCAAGAAGTTGACAATTTCAAGCATCTCGGATAATCAAAAAACCAGGTTTCTTCTTGTGGCGAGAGCAGTTCTGTCGGTATCACGAAATCGGAATTTAGTAATAACAGAAAAATCGTCTTTCTATTCAGTCTCTCTCTAAGGTGATATACGCAATGAAATGAATTAGAGTGTACTTACATCGTCGTTGTGACTTCGTTGGACCTTGTTCAGGTGAGCACGCATGTGCTTCGCTATCACCAAGCGGTCCAAAAACCTACTCGGGCAAAGGGAGCATTTGTACACCGTGGTGGCCAGGTGGCTGCGAGCCTGCGAGTCGCCTTTCTCACTCGAGCCGAGGTATCTCTCGACCTCTTGCGTCCTCGCACGGCACAGACGGCTGTGCTGGTGAATGTCCACCTTCCCAACGAATGCGCCCCCACAACAGTTGCAAACGAACGGCTTCACAGGCATGTGGTGGCGCTGAATGTGGCGCAATATAGTCCACTGCTTGCCAAACGTGTGACCACACAGTGGGCAGTTTTCCGTGCCTTTCTTCATGTGAGCGGCGAGGTGGTCCCGTGTTGCGCCCCAGCTCCTGCAGGGCTCCATACACAGGCCGCACTGGAACGGCTCTGGCCATGGGCACACCAGTACGTGCGAGAACAGGAGATCGACCTCCTCGAAACTTCGCGAGCAAACGCCGCAGCCGTATGCACTAACCACAAAACACACATTTCCAAAGGAAGGGTTTTCTCTCTTAATGTTGCACGATGCGTCAGCAGTCATCTTGATTCGACAGTCACCTTCCGTTGTGCCGTGAACGTTTGCATGTCCGGCTCCTGTTGAATTTGTCGACACTGAAGGCACTGCCAAAATAAAACAGAAAGTTTAGCGCACCACACAGCGAAAATAGTTAATAAATGTAAAACCTTAGGTAGCACACACATGAAGGAAGCACATAGTTATGTTCATCTAATACACTCAAACCTCATTATAACAAAGTGGTACCTTACAAGAAACTAAGTTTGTTATATCCGAAAATTCATTATAAGGGTTATTCTCAATACTGTATCTGCTGCAAGACTATTTTGCACATACTTTAATATAACCCTTTCATTATATTTGTGTTCATTATACCGAGGTTTGAGTAACCGAATGTAACACTATTCCCAACAAGACATTCGCTCACTCACAGAGCTTCTAAAACAAGACACAACTGTACTTGCTGTCATATACCTGGCTTGCCGCAAGAATGGACAAACAGGACGTCACTAGATCTGCAAATTTTACGAGACATATACAGGCCAGGCTGATGGCAACTGCCAGACTAGTCGTCGAATGCTCCAGTCCATTACTAAAGCTTCAGGCATAATTCTTCATTGTAGTCATCAGCCACAGCACAAGAAAAAATTGCACAAAGTTCCTTGCAAGTGTGCAGAAGCTATCACACTTCTCCGAAGAATGACGAAGGATGGCATAGCGAATGCCTGCCTATTACACAATGATTAATGGCATAGTGGGGCATACCCTGCAAATGTGTTTTCAGCAGCTGCTCAAGGAGCGTTCAAAAAGGCTCCTAAAGGCCGCTCGTCTAGCTTTCGCTGTGACAGTGCAGCACGTTCAGCGCAGGCCTGGCAGATTTTGTCGTCCCAATGTTTCATGATGGTAACATTCATGTTTCAATGAAGATACATAAATCATTTCAAAATTAGGCCTAAGTTGACACTGCCTCTTAATTGTCACATGATACCCATGGAACATGGGCACTCTTGAACGACCATCCAGTCAATGGACATATAAACATCTATTGACTCAATGGAGTTGCAGTGCTAGCTGCTAGGCGACAGTTCTAAACAGCTGCTGAGTGGTTCGGTTATTTCTTGCAATAATTGTGTAGGACTATTGGCTGGTGCACACCCGTGACTAGCCGCGGTCGTGCGACCATTTGCGACTGACGACCAAATTGGGAGCGACGTTCACACCGGCAAAGCTGCATGCGAGCGAGCGGAAGTCGCAAACCCGGAGAGTCACGTACAGATCTCGTTATGAACGAGAACTTTGGTGACCGGCGGCGATCGGAGCCAGCTGTGTGCGACGCGCTTGTTTCCGACGGCTGTGTTTGCGTAGCGTTCTCCCGGCAGCATCATGGACTTCGAGACTAGTGATGAAGAAGAGGTTATGGCGGTGCTGATGTGCTCTGCCAACGTGTCAGCGCTGGCAGCACGAAAACCTTCACAGCAAAAAAGGCGGTGGTGGGTGCGACTGTCCCTTCGCTCGCGAGAGGTGGCTGGCCACGCAGGTCGTTTGCTTCCCGACTTGCACTAGCACGACGAAGAGTATTTCCGAGAGTAAGTTTATGGTTGTTTTACGTGCTTATAAGATAGTGCATAACCTGTTATCTCGTTCTTTTTTTGGTGGTTAGCTTCATGCGGATGCCGCTACGAGCGTTCGACACTTTGCTTGAACTGCTGCACCCCGCAATATCCAAGCAGGACACAAACTACCGGCCTGCAATTTCGGCGCACGACCGCCTAGCTATGACCATTAGGTAAGAGCGTGAGGTTTGAAGATTAATATGTTGCAGCTTGCGGCTGCACATCGCTTGTAAGGAAGTTTTGCTTGGGTGGGTAGAACTAATTGCATTTTTGACGTATGCGGGCTCGATGGTGCAGTCGTTACTGCGGTCGGCAGTTTACGCGTAGGTGACGAGTTTGATTACGGCCGCATCGATCGCCTTTAGGTGGAGGCGAAATGCATTTAGGTTGGCGCGTTTGTTGCGCACGTACCTTAAAATCACAGGTGGTGAAATTTTGGAAACCATCTGTTGTGGCTTATTGCGTAATCGCTACGTGGTTTCCGCTTGTAAAATCCCAGAAAATTGGATTCTGCGCTACACAATGACATTACTATTCGGACGTGCCAGTTCCAGTTTTCTGTTTTCCTGATGCACAGATACTATATAGAGCGCAATTATTAATGATGTTATAAAATAAGTGAAACACAAGCCTAAGCTTAGCATGTACAATTATGCCCAAATTGATAGGACAAATTGATGTGCTGTTCGAGGCACTCAGAGTATTCATGCCAAAAATATTTTTCAGCATCGGGGAGAGAGGAGGTTTAACCAACCACACTTTATGTATCTGCATGCACGACGGTGTGCGTGCGTTTGCACAAGTACACATGCGAAATTTTAACCCCTGCACCTTGCTACAATAATGCGTATGTTCTGTTAAATTGACAGTGACCCAATACCCTGTGGACAGTAGCGCAGTGGCAAAACGTATTGTTGATGGTAGTGCAATGTGTGAAAGCAATTTAAACAATAGACTTGAGGAATGTATGTTTTGTGAAATAGGTTCACCTTGAATTTACAGCTTTTCAGAAATCCATGCTGAGCGAATTGCTACAGGTACGTTTAGGTTGCCCATCTTCAACCTGAGTGATATGAGCACATATGCTCTTCCATGAAAAGATTGATGCATGCTTATGATTCGCCAAAATGTGTACGCACAGAAATATTCACTGCATATTCGACAGCTTACAGAGTTCACAAGCAGTGCAGTGAGATTCTGAATGTTAACTGTCCAGTCACCTGTAAAGTAATTATTAAAGATGCTCAATTAACAAAGAAAGCTCTATCTGAAAGGATTGCCTTCATAAGGACCGAGTAGTGTACCTAATGCATGCTAATTTCAGTGTATTGATTTATTTCATCGCTGCATCTCATTGCCTTGCCAGGTTTCTGGCGACAGGGGAAACCCAAAGGGACGTGGCCTTCAACTTCCTAGCAGGGAAATCAACAGTTTCCACCATAGTGTTGGAGGTCAGTGAGCCCCTTTGGCTTGTACTTCAGCCACTGTACCTCCAGCACCCTTCAACAACAGATGAGTGGATGAAGGTATGACAGGCTAGTTTTTCCTGCATTTTTGCAGCAACGATCTTGATACATTGCTGGCTTGTGCTGCTTTGTGTGGTGTAATTGAAATGTAGCTAGGACAATACCAAAATAGCACACACTTCAGGACACTGCCTTTCAGGCATTGCACAATATATTGAAACAGGCAAGGGCATAAAATCGCTATTTGATAGATTTGTGTATGCATTGGTGAGATTAGTTATCCTGTGTTCAGAGTGTGAAGATGGTTAACACACAACTCAATAGAAGCAGCTTTACTGGCAAAGTCTATACAACGCAACATAAAGGTAACACAGTCATTAAAGGAGTGAGTAACATTGCAACGTTTTCCACAAAAATTCTCATGGCTGATGTGTGAGAGTTTGGTTTCAACTGAGAAATGACTTGAAAGAGTGAATGTGGTTGCATGTGAGAAGTGCAATGCAAGCCCGATCAGCCTATGTCAACGCAAACATATTGTAGCAACACACTGGAAACACACCTTTACTGGAAGGGAGAAATGAATGTTGAACTCAACTGGGAATTATGTGCTTATGTTTAGCTCATCGTAATCCTGACCCTCTCAACACAAGGGAGCATATGAGGATAATCATATGCAAAATACATTACACCACAGGCTTTATGTTCATTAGTACTCAATAACTTGCATATAATTGAAGTAAACATTCCGTTTCACTAGTAAATGCAGGTTACCAGAGTTCATAGTAAAACCTGTAGGCAACCTGTTCGGCATAGCATCAGTGCCATAACCTCTGTCATATTGACTTAAGAGTCCCTTCAGGAGAGGCACATTTTTAGCTACATATGTTTTTTTGGCTACAAAAAGTTTTGTGTACTTGAAGCAGCCAGATGTACATTTCGTAGCATTGACAACGTGTGTGAAGGCGATCATTTATGGGATTTTTTTTTTTTTGGCAGATTTCACAAGAATTTCACAAGAGGTGGAACATCCCTCACTGCCTCGGTGCTATAGATGGCAAGCACGTGACCATAGAGTGCCCTAAGAACTCCGGGTCTATGGACTTCAATTATAAGGGCTCATTCAGCAAGTCGCTGCTTGCTGTGTGTG
Source organism: Rhipicephalus microplus (assembly GCF_043290135.1). Lineage (NCBI taxonomy): Eukaryota > Metazoa > Arthropoda > Arachnida > Ixodida > Ixodidae > Rhipicephalus > Rhipicephalus microplus. The sequence continues at coordinate 62,387,096 of NC_134707.1, read as the reverse complement.
ATGCCCAATAAAGGCGATTCTGGGTTCTTGTATTGAAATGTGCACACTAGTAAGGTAGCATCAGCATTATGAGCCAAGGTGTTAACAATTTCATTAATGCACAAGGTAACAAGTGATATTCAAGAGGTTGAGTGATGTGTATGATTTTCCTTTGCCATGTCTACATGCAAGTACACATAACTTTAGAAGGCTAAACAGTAGTCCATCCTTCAGAGTGACGGACTGCTGTGCCACTTGGTAATGCATTAGAGATGAATGCTGCACAAAACAATATAGTTGTCTTGTTATATTGTGCACCACTGATGTAACAATGAGTATTGTATGCGGGCACAGTTACAGTGCATGGTCAACTAACATTTTTCATAGAAAGACAATGGGTTTCAAGACATGCACTGAGTATTGGTGGCTGGCCTTTGCTGATATACCTGAAGTGAAGTCTTGAACTACAGTACTTTTGCACCCAGGTTCATATACGTGGAAGTCGGGCACTCTGGAAGTGAGAGTGACGGTGGGATTTTCTCCCGCTGCAATCTCCAAAAAAAAAAATATTTTGCAAAGAGCACTGGACTTGCCACTAGTGAGCACAATGGGACACGAGGGTCCCCTCCCTTCTTCGTCGGCGAATAGGCCTTCCCGCTGAAGGAGTACGTGATGTGGCCATACGCAAGACGAAGTAAGTTAAGAATGCATGAAAGAAAGGCTTAGTTCTTTTCAGTATATGTGAAAGAGCTGTGCAGAAGGTATGCTACAGCGAAGCCTGTTGTGATTTTGGACATCACATAGGTGGCTCAAGGCATCATTACCTGTTTGTGTTTACCATTTAAGTAACAGCATAAGCTTTCAGGACTCAAGACATTGTATTGTAGCTGTTACGTGCCATCTGAATTTTACTAAGGAATTGTTGCACCGTGACAAGTCTGTAGAAATGTAGACTATGCATGTATCTTAGGAAAAAATGTTGGTGCACCTCTCTCGCGATTGGACATGTGTTTAATGTTGTGGGAAAAAAGTGCTTGCACTGGTACAATTACAACACATTGCACCCCAGCAATATGTGGTCCCAATTATGCCTCAAACGTGGGTGAAAGCAGGACCTCGCTACTTACATTTGAAAAAAAAAAGAGAGGTACAAATTCCGGCGTTCTATGACTCTACAAATGACCTGTGAGATTTGTAAAAGCAATATGCAATAGGGAAGTGTTTGACTAGGCAGTCATGTTTCAGAAGCATGCAAAACTGGTTCGGTTGGTGCAATGCGAGAACAGCCACCAAAACTCAGAACGAGGAGAAAAACAAGGGCGTACTCTTTAAGCACACACTGGCGACTAGTGCACTTGATTGTGCTTCCTTGTGTGATCATTGTTTTGAATTTTGAGATTTTTTTCTTGCATGGATGTAGGCAATTACAGTTATACAGTTTATCGGGGCCTTTGAAGGTCTCTCACAGAAACATCTGTGATGGCAAGTTAGCATCTTTGCTGGCCCTTTGTGACAGTGCAGGGCGGTCCGCATGTTTAATTTGTAATCACCAATGATAGCGTTTGTCATATAAGGCTTGTGAGGTTATTTTTGTTACAATGCTCAGTGTCTTCCTTTTCAGCACTGCACGAAGATGACGACAAGTCGTACGAGCGTCGCGTCTTCAATTACAGGATGTCCAGGACACGCCGCACTATTGAGAATACCTTTGGCATTCCGGCACAAAGGTGGAGGGTGCTGCGCCGACCAATTAAGGCGAAAGAAGTCAATATAAAGGCATACATTGGAGCATGCATAGTGCTACATAACGTTCTCCTTAAGGAGTCTACAGCATCCTCCACTGCCTATTGCCCGCCTGGTGCCACAGACAGCGAGGATTGGGAAGGACATCTTTCACCTGGAAGCTGGAGGGATGAGGAAGCAGCCGGCGGAGCGCTCATACCATCAAGGCCTACCGGCTGCAATGCTGCGAGGTATGCTTTTATTCAATTTATGACTGTTGAGGTGCCGTGGCACATATAGTGCGCAACCAACAAAAACTGAAGGATGCAGAGGGGACAGAAACGAGAGGCACACATGTGTTTTGCATTAGTAATGGGCATTTAAACAGTGCTCGGACAGTAGGTTTTGTGTTAAAGCATACGAGAAACACACATTGTAAAAAATGTTGCTCTGCAGTGAAGTTTTTAGAATGCACGTTGTGAAAGAAAACATGTAAAGACATGAACACTACGTGTATGTAAAATCGTCTGTGTTGCTCAAGAGCTAGTAAATTTTTACTACTTTGAATTATAAGCATCAGTTGGTGAAAGTTCTTCGGTACTACCACACATCAAAGCAAGGGAATGTGTAGGGGATGCTAGTAGTATTCACAATGACAATATGAAGAAAGAAGTGTAGTGAAAGGATACCTTGGTGTCTGTGAAATGAACCTCTGACCTTCAAATATACAGTTCTATGTTCTACCAGGGTAGCTTCTACCCAAACTCCCCGGCCACTTTATGGGAGATTTGTGGGCACAAGTTTTGTCCCTAGAAGTGCCGATATTTACGTCCATTTGGTTTCTTCACATTTATATCATAATTAATACCAACAGCATCCTATATACTTACATTAGTTTTTTTGTTTGTTCCAATTACAACTGTGTCTTAACAGAAATGAGTCCCTGATTCTTCTACTTTCTATTGTAGTTGAATATATGTTAACTAGGAGCAATAAGAAAACATAGAAGTCAACTTTGTTGCAAATTGGTGGGAACAGCCACGTGCCGCATAAGATGAGGTTTTAACAAAAGAAAACGGTATTCGTGTTGAGTACCTTGCTGATGCCTATTGAACGGGTCTATCAGTTATGATGGATTTTGAACTGACCGAGCTACATTTAATTAGGTTTAACTGTACAGGGCAATCATTCTCTGACAAGTGTACAATGGTTTTGTCCAAATTGGAGCAGTTGCTGACGTTGGCTGTCATGGAACTTGACATATCGAAATTTCTAAAGTTAATCAGTAAATATGCATTCTATCACAAGCTGTGATAATGCCGTAGAAGATAGGCAGCAGAGGTAGCGCTCATTAATACATCAAAAACGAGGAACACTTTGGCAATATAGCGTCATGACTACGACACTGAAATGCAACTATGCGTGAGATTTTCAAGCTCAGCATGCTCCTTTTACAGTGTGCGTCTTCCATCATGGCTATGCCGGCATAAATTTCACATGGCACTTATGCGTTGTAGGTATGCCAAGGAAGTGCGAGATAAATTGGCGCACTACTTCGTCACAGACGGTCAGGTGCCTTGGCAGGACAAAGTGGTGAACAGCACTTGAGGCGTACAAGGTGATGGTGGGTTGTAAATGCATTTTATTGCTTACAGAACTTATGTACATAGCATCTTCCCAAGCTAAACAAACAAGAGAAAAGCCTACGGTGACACAACAGATACATTACAGGGAAAACTGTCATGTCTAAATATAACCATGAAAACACAAAAATAAATAATTCATGTTAAAATTTTTGAGTTATTGCACGGTTATCACTACAATTATCACAGAAATAAGTTGCCTTAAAGGGGTCATGATATCCAATTTTCAACCATAACGTGTATTGTATGGGCTGATTCTTGTATGTTCACATACAAGCTGGCAAAATTCGAACGATTTGGTCAAGCTGTTAATTTATAATTGCATATTTTTATAAGCGAGCTAGTAGCCTGACAGTTGGGCAATACTGACGCGCTCACTATCCATGACATCACAAACTACTTGCTCGACAAGCTGCTGCACAGTGTGCATTCTGGCAGACGGTCCTGTTCCGTCGTCAACTGCGCTTGCAATCAAATTTTTTCGCATTGTTGAACTCGCCACTAAAGCTAAATGACTCGAAACAGCAATGTAGTGCTGATACTTGCAACAAATAATTTCGGACGTCAAAATGGGTCCTGTGAATGTGCAATGCGTATACCATTTGCTACTGCTCCTTCCGCTTGTGACGTCTTGCGCGCCATGAAAAAATGGCGGTCACTTGTGGTAGATTGAGTTTTAAGGGTCGAGCATTTCTACGGCTTATTTTTGACTAAAATAATCTGTTAAGGCCCCTTTTCACACGTGTAGTAGCACATTTTACTCTGTAGTATTGTTTTTTGCTGACAACCGTCAATTGTTGAGTGACCAGTCATGACCCCTTTAAGTTGGGACTAGAAAAGTGAACACAAGATAAAAAAGATGGGTGGGTGTCATTGGCATTATATAAACACTTCAAGTTGCTTCACTTCTCTGACGCAGTTTGGCCTCTGCTTCGTACAGCGTAAGTTCTACTGCATGCATTACATCTTGCGCAATGTGCACTGGTAGCTCTCTGAGGCGTGCATCGGTACGTAGAGCGAAGAAACCAATGTTATCTTTTTTGATGACCCCCCTGTTCGCTCTGATGTGTTCAAGGTGCTCCAGGCACGCTTGCGCCACAGCTTCATGGCTTGTGCCCTCTCCTGCATTGCTGTAAAGCAAGTGTGATCTGCGATTAATGCATATGAATGCTTTAAGGTTGCATTGTTACTTCATAAAGCACCATTTAGCAATAAAAAAAAACACTGTGAGAACGACAAGGTACAAACAGAAGAAACAAGACAGAGCACTGACTTTCAACTGATGTTAGTGATTTTCGGCACTAAGAAAGAAAAAAAATAGAGTAACTGAAGCAAATTAAATAGTACACTTAAAAGATAAATGTGTCAATAGGGTCTACCTCTCTGTGAGAAATAAATGGGCTTTTGATCTTTGAAACGGACACTCATGTTTTGGGAGAGGGTGCTGATCTTCTGATATTAACGTCTAAATATTACGGTAGTTACATGGGTTCTGTCTGCCTTAGTATAAATGTGCCCACAATGAAAAATATCAGTTTAAACTCAGTGCTCTATCCTGTTTCTTCTGTTTCTACCTTGTCGTTCTCACACTGCTTTTTTTTTTTTACTATGTCTGTGTACCAACTTGACCGAGCGTTAACCTTATAAAGTTTTGTATTTTGTAGCGTGCGCAGGATTGTTAGAAAAAAATCTGCAAGTTTATCCTCCAACTCTTGCGGTATATCTCACCTAGCGCCCTCGCAAGTCCGTTGTCGTCTTGACGAGCGTGACCTGCAGTGAATTATACATATTGCTTAAATGTACAGAAAGAGATCCTTTTCAAAAAGTTGTGATTGTGATCTCTCGCCAGGAGTAAATAAAATAATTTTTTCGTTTACCCACCATTTTTGATGGTGGCTGCTCTCTTGAGGTGGTTGCTGAAGCATCACTGCAGAAGAAGGCAGTATTATTATAAACTTATAAAGTGTTACAATCGCATGCAGCAGAATCTGGTGGGAAAACATTAGGCACATTCTTCAAATGTGCAAGAACACGAAGAAAGTTACAAAACATGTTTTTAAGATTTAATACATTGGCTATCTATGCATGCGCTTCATTTGCCATTACTTAGGTGGATTCATAAAGGTTTTACTCATTGCTGCAGGTGTCGACACCAGTCTCCTCAGCCGTATCAGGGGTACGTTCCGGTTCTGCTGCATGGCTTGGCCGAGGCGGTGAACTGCAGTGATGAAAACTTCTCTCTATGTATTTGATGATGCCACTAGTACATGAACAGTTTTAGGCATTCTTAGGGAGTTAAAATGTCAATATGATTGCACTCAACACGAGGTTTATTTATCATAAGAAGTCACTTGCGTTACCTCTTGATTAAGCACTGCTGTGTGGAAGGTGTGCATACAGAAGTTTAATGTGCCTATTATGTTAATAAAATGCTATGTAGGCTGCGCATCTAAATGAGAACAAGAGATATTGTCACGGAGATGAAGTAAAGGAAGAGGAAGAACTCAAGCAGCTGATAGGCACGCGAGGGTGTTAATCAGCCATTGTGAATCTTGCCTGTGGGTTTTCTCCTGTAAACGCATTTTGTACAAAAGTCTCTAACCCCATAACAATATCTCACTGGCTATGTGAATGAAATTTATACAGTCAATCCTAAATGGCTGTGCAAACGATCGGTCTGATGAAACTGTGCGTGCTGTCTACATGTTTCTTGAACACATGCTGCATACGACTTTTGCAGCATCATTTTACTGCTACGAATGAGTGAATGCTTCACATTATTCAGCTCACTTATATTGCAATCAGCACTGGGCACTTGTTCATAACGAAATGACATGAATGTGTTGCCAGTGTGGGCAGATAATGCATTAGTTTGCTTAATTGCGGCCTGTCGCTGATGAATACCTTGCTTTTTCAGAAATATTTGACGTTGTACAATAACGACTTTGCGGCCACAAGTGGCAACTGTCTAACCACTGCTTTCTACCGTTTTATCATTGCAAAGTTCGCCTCGTGCTGACTGTCGCCTGGCTGCTTATCGAAGATAGACGACCGAAGCGATCGTGACCGTGCCATCTCCATGACGCTGACCAACCACGTGATGTCAGTGACGACAGCACCTTCAGACCGATAAAACCGAAGTGAAGCGACGAACCACCGGGATTTGCGGCCACAAGTGGCAACTGTCTAATCACTGCTTTCTACCGTTTTAGCATTGCAAAGTTCGCCTCGTGCTGACTGTCGCCTGACTGCTTATCGAAGATAGAAGACCGAAGCGATCGTGACCGTGCCATCTCCATGACGCTGACCAACCACGTGATGTCAGCGACGACAGCACCTTCAGACCCATAAAACCGAAGTGAAGCGACGAACCACCGGGATTTGCGGCCACAAGTGGCAACTGTCTAACCACTGCTTTCTACCGTTTTAGGTATGAATTTTTATTGTTATAGCTGCTACTGAATTTTATGTGGCCTGCAGATCCCTCTTTTTGAACATGGGTATTGATGTTAAGGCGTTTATTAGCCGGCAACGAGCGAGAATATACAATGGCGACAGTCACAGCCAGGCACGGGCTCTCAGCGCGAGCGGCGTCCCTGTTGGGTAGCCCCACTAGAAGGTACTCAAGAGTTCGACCCATTTCATAGTTCGGAGGCTTCGCTACAATTACCCCGGGGTCGAAGAGGGAGCTGCCTGGCGACCTAACAGCTTGTTATTATGAGCGAGTTATAATAAGCCTTCAGGCGCTCCACGTTGACGATGTCTCGCCCACGGCGGCGCATGTCCGAAGATTGTTCAACGGGTTCGATCAGATAGTTGACGGGTGAGGTGCGCTCGATGACACGGTAGGGGCCTTCGTATTTGGGACGTAGTTTGGAAGAGAGGCCAGCGGCAGAGGTCGGGATCGAGAGCCATACAAGCGCACCAGGAAGGAACGTGGGCTCAGAAGTGGTGGAGCCATCACGGATACTCTTCTGCCGCTCTTGCTCTTGTGTCGTAAAAGTCTTGGCAAGCTCGCGACACTCTTCAGCAAGCCTGGCTGTCTCGGAAATAGGTGTACACTCAGATGGATCCGGCCTGTACGGGAGTATCGTGTCCATGGTGTGCGACGGGTGCTTTCCGTACAGCAAGTAGAAAGGTGAAAAACCAGTCGTGCTCTGAGGGGCGGTGTTGTAGGCGTAGGTGACGAAGGGCAGTATATTATCCCAATTAGTGTGGTTGGCAGCGACGTATATAGAAAGCATGTCGCCGAGGGTGCGATTAAAGCGTTCGGTGAGGCCATTCGTCTGTGGGTGGTAAGCAGTAGTTTTGCGGTGGACAGAATGGCACTCCGTCAGAATGGCTTCGACGACTTCCGACAAGAAGACACGGCCTCGATCGCTGAGAAGCTCTTGGGGTGGTCCGTGGCGCAGTATAAATCGATGCAGCAGGAAGGACGCAACATCGCGCGCAGCAGCCGCAGGGAAAGCGGCGGTTTCGGCGTATCGCGTTAAATGGTCAACGGCAACGATGGCCCGGCGGTTACCAGCCGACGTCGGAGGAAGTGGTCCATACAAATCGATACCTACGCGCCCAAAGGGACGGTCAGGGCAAGGTAACGGTTGTAGACTGGCGTGCGACATGTGGGCTGACGGTTTACGGCGTTGGCAAGTGAGGCAAGAGCGAACGAACTGCTGCACATAGCGGTACATCCCGCGCCAGAAGTAGCGTTGTCGAATGCGATGGTAGGTTTTGAATACCCCAGAGTGCCCGCATTGCGGATCAGAATGGAAGGATTCACATATCTCTGACCGCAGACTGCGGGGTATCACGAGTAACCACTGCCGGCCGTCGGCGTCGTAATTGCGTCGGTGTAGGAGGCCGTCACTAATGGCAAAATGGCGAGCTTGACGACGCAATGCACGCGTGGAAGGCGTTGCGGATGCATCAGAGAGCGTGTCGATGAACGGGCCGATCCAATTATCCTTTCACTGTTCGGTAGCGATGATGTCAACATCAATGGCAGAAACAGCAGCCGAGGATACTGAGCAGAGCACATCACCTTCAGGCAGAGGGGAGCGCGAGAGGGCGTCGGCGTCAGCATGCTGGCGTCCGTTGCGGTACAGCACGCGGATGTCGTAGTCTTGTAAACGAAGAGCCCAACGGGCGAGACGGCCGGAGGGATCCTTCAATGATGAAAGCCAGCATAGTGCATGATGGTCGGTGACGACATCGAATGGGCGACCATACAAATACGGTCGAAACTTTGTAAGAGCCCAGACGATCGCCAGGCACTCTTTCTCCATGACGGTGTAGTTTTTCTCTGCTCTAGTGAGCGTACGGCTTGCATATGCTACGACATATTCAGGGAATCCGGGTTTTCGCTGCGCCAGGACAGCGCCGAGGCCTACTCCGCTGGCGTCCGTGTGCACCTCCGTTGGGGCTGTAGGGTCGTAGTGTTGTAGAATGGGAGGCGACGTCAACAAATGGCGGAGCTTCGCGAACGCGTCGTCGCACTCGGATGACCACAAATTGAAGGGCCCGTTGCTCCCAAGGAGCTTCGTCAGTGGTGATATGATCGTGGCGAAATTTCGTATGAAGCGTCGGAAGTATGAGCACAGGCCCACGAAACTACGCAGTTCTTTGACAGATGCAGGTTTGGGGAATTCGGCCACGGCCCGAAGCTTGGCAGGATCAGGAAGAATGCCGTCTTTGGACATGACGTACCCCAGTATGGTGAGTTGCCGTGCTGCAAAGCGGCACTTTTTCAGATTTAGTTGTAAGCCGGCATTGCTCACACGTGCGAAAACTTCTTTCATACGTTGGAGATGCTAGGAGAAATCCGGAGCAAAGACAATGACATCGTCGAGGTAACACAAGCACGTGTACCATTTCAAGTTGCGCAGAACGGTGTCCATCATGCGCTCAAAGGTCGCAGGTGCATTACATAGACCAAATGGCATGACGTTGAACTCGTACAAGCCGTCTGGCGTGACGAAGGCGGTCTTTGGTCGAGCGTCGTCAGCCATGGGTACTTGCCAGTACCCCGAGCGCAGATCGAGAAAAGAAAAAAAATCGGCTCCATGAAGGCTGTCAATCGCATCATCGATGCGTGGCAGTGGATAAACATCCTTGCGAGTGATCTTATTGAGCCGCCTGTAGTCCACACAGAACCGCACAGAACCGTCTTTCTTCGCAACAAGAACAACAGGAGACGCCCATGGACTGTCGGAGGGCCGAATAACGTCGCGTCGGAGCATATCGTCAACCTGATCATTAATTACTCGACGTTCAGCAGGCGACACGCGATATTGACGTTGCCGTAAAGGTGGATGGGCACCAGTGTCGATGCGATGCGTAACAACGGACGTGCGACCGAGAGAACTTCGCCCGACATCGAAAGAACGATATTCTTGTAACAGGTCCAGAAGTTGGGAACGCTGTACGGCCGTAAGGTTGTCAGCGATGGAGGGGCCAAATACATCAGCAGACGACGAATCAGAAGTGGAAACAGCATTGATGGTACACGACCTGGGAGCGCGCGTGTCATCGGGTACGTCCAGGACTTGTGCGTCGTCGACTGGTTCCACTCTGCCGAGACATTCCCCTCGAAGCAAGGTAACAGCGTACGGGGACGGGTTGGTTACAAAAATAGCAGTGTTGCCCTGGTTGACCTGCACGGTCGCGAAAGGTACTAGCAACCCTTTCCTGCTGCAAGCGCGGTCAGATGGCGAAACAAGTCCAATGGTGTCGGAGAGACCAGCGCAGTAGACAGACACAGCCGTCGTCGAGTTTGGAGGCACTGTTGTATCGTCTTTCGTTAGAATCTTGCTCAGTGTCGGGGGACTGTCTTCTGGCGTCAAATGCGAGAAGGGTGAGAGCTCAATTCCGGCGGCGGCACAATGGATGACGGCGTCATGGCGGGACAGAAAGTCCCATCCCAGGATGACGTCATGAGAGCATGCCTGAATGATGATGAACTGGGTGACATACAGAACGTCCTGGATGACAACGCGAGCTGTGCACCCTGCTGTAGGATGAATCCGGTGCAAACTTGCAGTACGGAGGGATAACCCAGAAAGTGGCGTCGACACTTTTCGAAGTAAGCGGCAGAGTTTTTCGTCCATAACTGATACGGCAGCTCCAGTGTCAATAAGAGCCGATGCACAAACACCGTCCACAAGCACGTCAATGACATTCGAGGGGCTGCTCTGAGGGCTTTCACATTGCGATAGCGTCGCAGTCCTTGCCTCAGGGACTGCGACGACTAGTTTTCCCGCTCATGAGCTGCCGCACTTGGCCGCATGGGAGACAGGGACTGGCGTCGTGGAGACGGTGATCTTCGAGATGGACCTGGGCGAGATCGAGGTGGCATAGACGGCGGTTCTTCGCGATAAGGACGGCTGAATTGGCCAGCAACAGGTGAAGAAATTGAAGCCGGCTGTACGCGATGGCAATAACGGGCCACGTGACCGGCGTAACCGCAGGCAAAGCAGATGGGCCGGTTGTCGGGTGTGCGCCATCTGTTCACCGGGGTAGGTCTCACCCATGTCGCAAGGGCTGATGGACGGAACGGTGGCTGCATGGTGGACTGAAGCTGAGGCTGAGGGGTTACGTCAACATACGTAGCGGGCACACCCGCTGCAAAGGACGGAGGTCGAGTGGCAGTTTCAGCGTAAGTCAGAGGGGCGGTTGCTGGAACGACTTGGGGCGGCCTGGCAACCACTTGCGCGTAACTCAGGGGCGCAGGAGCCGGAGGCTGTGGAGGGTGGTACGCAGGCATTACCTCCGCTATTTCCTGATCAATCAATCGGCAGATGGGAGGGAGAACGGTAGTAGCCGACTGTTGAACAGCAGGTTGGTGGGCAAAGGGCAGGAGCGAGAACTGACGTGCGATTTCCTCGCGGATAAAGGACTTCAGGTCTGCCATCAACGCCACTTGGTCACAACTGGCCTCCAAGCCAGCAAGCGTTGCAGCTCGTGGTGGGGAGCGTCGGGTCATCGAACGCTGCCGGCGGAGCTCCTCGTAGCTCTGGCACAGTGTGATGACCTCAGCCACCGTGCCGGGGTTTTTGGCGAGCAGCATCGTGAAGGCATCATCGTCAATGCCTTTCATGATGTTTCGGATCTTGTCAGACTCGGACATGGTGTGATTGGATTTGTTACATAGGTCGAGGACATCTTCAATATAGCTGGTGAATGACTCACCAGCCTCCTGAGCACGTTCACGCAAGCGCTGCTCGGCTTGCAGTTTGCGAACAGCAGGGCGGCCGAAGACGTTGACGATTGCGGTCTTGAAATCGGACCAGGTGGCAAAATCGGACGCGTGGTTGTTGTACCACAAACTGGCGACACCGGCAAGGTAAAACACCAAGTTGGTCAGCTTGCCGTCCTCGTCCCATTTGTTGGGGACGCTCACGCGCTCGTAAATGGCGAGCCAGTCCTCCACGTCAGTGCCATCAGCGCCAGTGAAGATGGGTGGATCGCGGATTCTGGGGACACCGGGACAAGGGGGTGGCATTGGAGGAGGCGTTTGCTGAGAAACGTCGTGGTACATAGTAGATGGCAGGGTACGTGATCGTAGCTCCAAAGGCATAGACAGGGATCCCAGCACCTCCACCAAATTGTTAAGGCGTTTATTAGCCGGCAACGAGCGAGAATATACAATGGCGACAGTCACAGCCAGGCACGGGCTCTCAGCGCGAGCGGCGTCCTTGTTGGGTAGCCCCACTAGAAGGTACTCAAGAGTTCGACCCATTTCATAGTTCGGAGGCTTCGCTACAATGTGTGTAGTTATCGTGCTCGCATTGGTTTGTTCTTTGCTTGCCGAATGCCTAAATGTTTTTTCGGCAGCCGTTTCTCTGCTGGATCAGGTCTTATCCGTGTACTCAGCCCTAGGCCCTCGACTCTCTTGCTGTCAATGTGTCTTGCATTGCTGCTGCTTTGTGCTGGCGACGTGGAGGCAAATCCCGGTCCTAAGATCGAGGATGTTCTCAGCTTGCTAAAAAAGTGTCATGATGAAACCACGTCCAGCTTAACTGATGTAGGGGGGAATTCGCAAAGCAATGACTAGTGGGACCATCGCTGAGTGCGAAGCGCGAGCGGTAGCACGAGCTGTAGACGCTGGACTGCCCGAGCATTTGTTTCCGTACCGGCTGTCTGCCTATTACCTGGCGTCGCTATTAAACCCCCTTACAAAGTGGTGGAGGTGCTGGGTATGACTAGCAGCCATTTACGACCCGCCACTTGATAGTTGCGACGGTATAACAGGCCATCCCGTATGGCGAAATGCGTTGCTTGGCGGCGAAGAGCACGCGGGTAACCGGAAGTTGATGCGTAAGACAGCATATTCAAGAGCGAGGCGATCCAAGGGTCCTTCCGCTGTTCGGATGGCATGTCTGTGACGCTGACGGCAGAGAGGGGAAGGTCCCGGGCTGATATATCCGTATCATTAGATTTCACGGGTGATCGCGAAAGCGCATCTGCGTCAGAGTGCTTTCACCCCGATCGGTAGACGCGTATGTCAAATTCCTGGAGGCGTAGTGCCCAACGTCCGAGGCGGCCGGAAGGATCTTTGAGTGAAGCCAGCCAACTGAGTGCATGATGGTCAGTTACCACATCAAAAGTTTGGCCATACAAATAGGGGCGAAACTTGTTTAACGCCCACACAATCGCGAGGCACTCTTTTTCCGTGACAGAATAGTTGGCTTCTGCCTTAGTGAGGGCGCGGCGGGCATAGGCGACCACATACTCCGTAAAACCTGGCTTGCGTTGCGCGAGTACTGCACCAAGGCCGACGCCACTTGCATCCGTGTGTACTTCGGTTGGCGCAGTGGGGTCGTAATGGCGCAGTACGGGTGGTGAGGTAAGGAGTTGGCGCAGTGTTGCGAAGGATTCGTCACAGGCTGCTGTCCAATTTGAAAGATCTGCAGGGCCAGCAAGGAGTTTGGTGAGTGGAGCGATGATGGAGGCAAAGTTCCGGACAAAGCGACGAAAATAGGAGCACAGGCCCACAAAGCTACGTAGTTCTTTAACAGTGGTCGGCTTAGGAAATTCGGCAACAGCACGAAGCTTGTCAGGGTCGGGAAGAATGCCGGCTTTCGAGACGACATGACCAAGTATGGTGAGTTGTTTAGCCCCGAAGTGACACTTCTTCAGGTTAAGCTGAAGCCTGGCATTTGTAAGGCACTGTAGAATCTTACGAAGACGAGTGAGATGCGAAGTGAAATCGGGTGAAAAAACCACTACGTCATCAAGATAGCACAAGCAAATGTTCCATTTGAGACCGCGTAAAATGCTGTCCATCATTCGCTCGAATGTGGCAGGCGCATTGCAGAGTCCGAATGGCATCACGGTAAATTCATAGAGGCCATCCGGTGTGACAAACGCCGTTTTGGACGATCAGACACAGCCATTGGGACCTGCCAATAACCCGAGCGAAGGTCAACCGAGGAAAAGAATTCTGCACCTTGGAGACAATCGAGAGCGTCGTCTATGCGGGGAAGAGGGTAAACATCTTTCCTCGTAATGTTGTTTAGGCGCCTGTAGTCCTAGCAGAACCGGATTGAACCATCCTTTTTTTTGACGAGTACAACTGGGGAAGACCAAGGACTACAAGAAGGCTTGATGACTCCACGCTGTAGCATGTCGTCTACTTGTTCTGCAATTACCCGACGCTCCGCTGGTGACACACGTGACCCATGCAACACATTCGACACAATTCTGCCAAACAATCCTGATGCCTCCGAGTTCAGCCCAGTTTCTGAAATGGCCGAACATGCCGAAGAGTGTCGTCAACTTGCACGGTCCTTCACAGCCGATAACCAAGCCCTCCAAAAAGATCGCCACGACCATGATCTTGTTCAGAATACCTTCCCTGTCGGTTCTCTCGTGTGGCTCCGACTGCCTTTCCACTCTCCTGGACTGACTCCCAAGTTTGCACCGAAGTATACGGGCCCTTACCGCATCATACAGCACCCTTCTTCTGTCACCTATGTGATTGAACCGCTCAAGCCGTCCACGAACAAGTGCCGCCTTGGTCGTGAGACGGTCCACGTCAGTCGCCTCAAGCCCTGTTACGACCCTCCTGTTCTCTCGTCACCTTGAGTCGCCAGGATGGCTCGTCTTCGTCGCCGGGGCATTGTAGGGGGGAATTCGCAAGGCAATGACTAGTGGGACTATCGCTGAGTGCGAAGCGCGAGCGGTAGCACGAGCTGTAGACGCTGGACTGCCCGAGCATTTGTTTCCGTACCGGCTGTCTGCCTATTACCTGGCGTCGCTATTAAACCCCCTTACACTGAAATCAAACAGCAGATCACAAGCATTGAGTGCCGCCTCTCAAGCCTAGAAAACACCGTTCACAAAGTATAGGACCTGACAGGAAACGTTGAAACTGTCATCGACACAGTTTAGGAAGTAAAAGAAAATGTTTGCAAGACGAACGAAGGTCTTGCTGACGTCGTGGACGATATGAACAATCGAATGAGGCGAAATAACCTTATAACCAAAGGCCTTCCAGAAGAAGAGCACGAAGGGTATGCAGAGTCTGAAAGAATAGTCAAAAAATTCTTTTCGACACATCTGAAAATTGAGGCTGGTGACATCGAACGTGCTCATAGATTAGGAAAACCTCGACCCGACTTTAACCGCCCTATCATAGTGAAGTTTTTGAACTTCAAATCAAAATTAGAAGCTCTGTCTAGCGCCCCAAAGTTGAAAGACCTACAAAAGCCCAAAGTCTGGCTTGAGGAAGATTTCTCGCCAAAAGTCCAACTTGCCAGAAAGAAGTTACGCGACTACGCTAAGGCTCAACGTAAAGGCGATGAAAAATATACGGTGCGTTTTAACAAGCTTCAGATGCATGGTTCTACATTCTGTTACGACTCGGTAAATGATTGCATTGTCATGGTGTAAACAAATAAAGCCCTCCTGAATGACCCTGTAAAACACGTCACCACACGCCAAACTTGTCAAAATCGGTCTCGCTACTTTTGTTTAATTTTCGCAGCGTTTATAAAAAGCTTGATGCAATAGACGCCCTCGTGTACACGTGCTCAGCTAATATAGTCGTAGGTACGGAATCATGGTTGACCGAGGACGTAACGAACAGCGAACTTTCGTTTCCATCATCGTCTGTTCTGTTTCGTAAAGATAGAATGGGTTGTCGAGGTGGTGGCGTTATTATTGCCATACAAGAAATCTATCAGCCATCGCTTCTTCCCTCAGATTCTTCCCTCGATATTGTCTGGGTTTCATCATATTTCGATCACATTCATTTCATGATTGGTGCCTGTTACCGACCCCCTGATTGCCGGCAGGATTTTGTTGAGCTTCTTCAGGAAGCCATTGATTCCATTCTCCTCAAGTTTCCTAATTGTTTTCTAACACTTGGTGGCGACTTTAACTATCCTTCAATCAACTGGTCCACTTTATCTGTCCCTGCTCATCCTAATCGCCATGAACAGCTTAACTTTCTGCGCCTTTTCCATTATCACAATCTACAACAGATTGTGCAGGAACCAACACGTGACAGCAATATTTTAGATCTTATAATAACCAATCATCCCGACAGCACTAAAGTTGAGATCTTAGAAGAAATAAGTGATCATAGGACAGTTCACTGCTCTCTGCCTCTTCCGCATGCCAAGAAAACAAACGTTCGAAAAAATTTACTTAACTACGCACGCGCAGACACTGATAAGCTTAACAGATTGCTAGAATCTTTTTCGGATGAATTTATATCTAACTTTCCCAATCAGTCTACTGAACAAAACAGGTGCTTATTTCGTGACAAATTGAAAGAAATAGAACGTCTTTGTGTGCCGGTGATTATAATAACTGAAAAAGCGGTTGATCCATGGTTCACCCGTGACATTAAAAGACGGCTTAATAGAAAAAAGAGTGCATACACTAAAGCGTCGAGAACGAACGCGTCGGAGGACTGGCAGAAATATAAAAACGTTCCCAACAAAGAAACCAGACTGCATGCACACGTTTCCCTGATAAGACCATCGCTGGAGTATGCTTCAATAATATGGCACCCTCACACTGAAAATTTAACTTACCTGGTTGAATCAATTCAAAAAACAAAGCTGCGCGCTTCATAATGTCGTCATACTCACCGTATGAAAGCGTAAGTTTCATACTGAAATCGCTTAATCTGCCCTCCCTTGCCACGTGCCGTAAACTTGCAAGGCTATCTAATTTTCACTCGCTCTTCCACAGCAACTCCCAGTTTGCGTGCAAGCATATCCTCCCGCCATCACACATTTCAGCCCTTGTTGATCACCCTAACAAAGTTAATTCCATCTTCCCGAGAACAAAAACATACCAAAACTTGCCCTTAGCCCTGTCAATAACCAACTGGAATTCCTTGCCAGCTGATGTAGACACTCTAACAGAATCATCATCCTTTCTGAAAGCGGTAAAAATGTTCTTGGAAGTTCCAATCGATTAATGTAGTTATGCGGTGGTGTTGTTTATGTGAATTACTTGAATATTTTGTGTGTGTTATTCGCGCCTACACTTGTTACCTGCAGCCTATTGTATTTTGTTAACGTACCTTTTCTTCTGCTGAGTTTATATATATGTTTTTTATTATCCTGTTGTGTGTCATCACTGTTGTGTGTACTCTTTTTTTCAATTTTTTTCCATTTAAGCTTTATATAATGATGCTTCTGACTATTTAATGTATTTTACACATGTTGTTTACACATGTTGTGTAATGTATTTTACACATGTTGTTTTACACAATTTTCTACTTTATTTCTGCACAATTGTGAGCGGTCTTTATATTCTTTGCCCAGATCATTTCGGTTGCAGCACCCTAGAAATCTGAATATTGGGCATCAAAATGAATCGCATGCCATCTAAACTTAAGTATTGGTAGGGGCTTAACATTGCGAAACCACGACATGATTGAGGGAACCTGCAGCCGAGGGTTCCAGAAATACCACCCACCTAGTGTTTTGGACCATCCACCTACATGTGCACGACATCACAGCTGATGCAATGATTAGCTGCGCAGAGAGTTATGTACACTGTTTCTTGAAGGTAAGCATGTCTGCCAAGCTATTGTAACAAAGAGGCTGTTTATGCTGTCGGCAATTGAAGTTCACTGGTAAAAAGTCTATTTCATGAACCAGCACATGATGTCTTTATCACCTTCACAGTGAAGCTTTTTAAGCATTACTGCACTGTGTAAAACTCCACAGGTGAGTATATGCCATTGGTATCGGCCAAGCACCACTGTCATGTACAGCGGGAGAGATTGTTGTCAAACAAAAGCAAACATGTTAAATAACTTGAAAAGAAGGTTGAAACTAACTAGAGCAAGATGACAATTTTTGAGAGAAAGAAATGCAACAAACATAGTATATGACTCAAAGTGTAACATAAAGAGAGCAAGAGGAAGGAAAATATAAGAAGAAAATAAAGGGGCCAAAACAAGAAAACATACCAACACATAGAAGCAGACATGAAAAATTGACTTTAAAATATAGGAACAAAGGAAACAAACAAAAATGAGGCACAGTTGGAAGCGGAGAGATATAACCTCTGGGAAGAAAGGAATAATCGAGATATAAAGGCACCAATAGACAAACACAGGAGAGGAAAGGAACAGTTGTGAAGAAATTTGGACTAGATATGGGCCACATTACAGGGGAATAAATTCCCCCATCTGTGCTTTCCTTCAGTGTTCGCCCAGCCACTAGAACACTACCATATCTTTTTTTTTTTTACAATTGCATGTCATTTGGCATCAACAGCATGTCTGACTCCCGAATCTGGACATTAGAGAGTGCTGCTAAACATGTTTTGTATGTCTTAATTACACGCTCTTCTATGGAGCGCACAAAATGCGCTCAAAGCAAAAGCTACTTTGCATTCTTTTTTAAAATGGCACAACTGCAATACATAGGCAGAATTAAAGTGTAGCACCCCCCCCCCCCCTCACCGCGCACTAGATATTATGCATTGCAAAGGCCGCACATTCACAAAAGCACACATTCCCTTGGCCAGAAGATGATGTACAAACACAGCAAGAAGCATGCGCTAGGTGAGTTGGGAACCGCGAGCAGTATTTCGAACGTCTGAGCTTTATTATCAGCTATACAATGTTCTGTCACGTCGATTTCGATGTTAAACTCGGAAAGTCGCGAGAATAAACGTAGACACAACTGCCCTCGCATACATCACAGTCAATACATCTAATGCAAACTAACCATGTCACTTTGCAGTACAAATACCAATATTTTCATTGTTCATTCATTGGCAACGCCAGCCATGCAGTACACAACTGTTCTTGCTTATATAGCTATTCAAACAAAAAATCTCGGTACTTACTCGACATGCTGAACATGCTTCCGATCTCTGCCCAAGCCCGATCCTTCTTCGTCCGATCTTTAAAAGAAGGGTGCCGCTTTTCATACAGATATGGGTACATTTTTATCGCGACGATGAGGAGCTCGGCCGAGTACTCAAAGCTGGCCATGGTGGCATTCACCTGACGCGAGGAAAAATCCATGGAGGAACGCACGCGTCGTTCGTACCTCACGGCAGTAGGCAAGCGCACTGAGAAAAAAAAAAAAACATACGAGGAGCCCGGATGTAAACAAAGGCTGACGTCACTTCTGATCTTCGCTGATTGGTTAAACTGTTTTGCGACTGCAGTCGGTCAGGTAGCGACAAGCCAAAGCAGTCGCTTTGCGACCGTTCGCGACTGCTTGCAACCAGTCGCAAATGGTCGTGCGACCGCGGCTAGTCGCCAGTGTGCACCAGCCCTATGATTGTTTTGGTTTCAATGTGACAAAAAGTTCCATGATACACCACCAAATCCCGACCAAGCATGTCCCTAATGAAATGTTTCATTGAAAACGCATGCATTTTCAGTTTCCACTGACGCCGAGGAAATACTTGTGCAAAATTTCATGTGTCACGACAAAGGGGCAATGACATGTCTCAATTGTCTTGATGATTTACGTTAAAAGGGCACTGACACAAAATTTCGTGGCCGAGATAGCTTGTAGGGTTGATTCCCAGGAACATTCGTATATCATCTGCAAAACATCAACAGCGAATATAGCTGGGAAGGTATTTTAAAAAGATTTTGAAGTCTGTGCGAGCCCTCAACTCTATTGTGCCATTGACACCATTGAAGGGGACCCCTATGTGACCCCCTACTTCTCTCATGTCACCACGCTGCAGTCAACAAAAGTTATGATGACATCATAACTGCCATTTTTCTTTTGCCGCATTTGTTACCGCAGTCTATATTTCACGGCGGCTAGTTGCGAGTGCGTGGCCGTGGCCCAGGCTTAGAAATTTTTGTGTTTGGCAATATTGCAGTCCTGTTTCCTATTCAAATGTAATTCTTTATGCGGACCATGCGCAACTGTGTCACAGTTCTGTGTGCTGACGTGGTCAAAAGCTCCGCACGCTAGGTGGCGACAGTTGCACCCGGTTTTTGAAGCTCTCTCAAACCGAAACTGATCCATAATAAAGGGCCTGTAAATAATTATTTGTTGCGTGCTGCAGCAAATGATGTGTCGTGTCGTGGCTAACAGGCCCCCAGCAACAAATTGCAGCAGAAAAACGTGAGGCCAAAGTTCTTGTGTCAGTAACCCTTTAACTCTGAAAGCACCTGCAAGGCACAACACTGTAACAGTATCAAGAAATTGTGCACATATCCAAAGACCCTCAGAACTTGGGTTCCTAGGAACCACTGCTGCGGGAGTCGGTAAGCAGAGAGCAGAATCGAGCAGGACTGGGCGTGACCGAGTGACAGGAGAAGGGGGGGGGGGGGGGCATTTTCTCTGTGGTCAGCGCATATTTCAAACCTCCCAAAAGAGGAAGAAGGTGCTTTGCTTGGGATATTATGGTAAATCTACTCAAAGGTACAAACATGTCTCTTAATTCTGTTTATAAAATTTAATCACTTATTTATGCATTGTAATGCATTGTCCACATCTCTTCTTGTGTTTTTGCACCTTATTGCTTCCGTAGAATTTGCCACCGTTTCTCTACTGGACAGCTTAGAAACGAAGCATTCATCCATGTCTCTTCTGGGGTTCGTCTCGTTTGCGCCTTGTTCCTGCCGTATGACATGCACCAACTAGCCTAAAAAAAGTTCTACCTGGAAACAGTGGACAAGTTTAAACCACTCAATGCGGCTACACATACTCTATAGACAACACGTGCACATCGCTCTGAGTAGTTTGAAAATTTCAGGAGGTAAATATACCTTATTAAATAACCTATATCACTCCCAGATACTATTTTTAAACCACAATTGTTTGAGTACATTCACTCTAACTGTTAGTCAAGCACACTGTGTACGAGATGGCTCGTTTTCGCTGTCTCTGCTTCCACTGCTCAATGACCATCGAGACTCTGGCAGAGTGATCAGCTGCTGCATTGACTCAACAGATTGCCGACTCGGTGGCCTTCGAAGCGCCCATGTAGCAGCTCTATTTTGACCACTAAGTCAATAGACTATCAACTTTCTAGACGCCCCTATGACACGGGTATAAGTGACTGTGATGACGGGGATAAAGGGAAGAAGGGTAAACACAAGGGCTCGTTTCCTTTGTTAGAAACAACGTTAATGAGAACTGACAGACAATTCTGCCAAGGAAAGTATGTGAAATATTATTATAAGTAATTGTAATGTAAAGATAACTTGCCGTGAGCAGGGTCCAAACCTGCGACCTTCGAATAACGCATCCGATGCTCTACCAACTGAGCTACCCTGGCGGCTATCCCCCCTTCACTTTATTGGGTATGCATGTGCATTAAATACGGGAGTGTTAGTCAGCATTGCCTGCTGTGTCATTGCGGCGAGTGTAGGGCACTCATTTTTGCCTATTGACGTCACGTAGCACGGGGATGACACTGAAATACGTGGCGGTGTACCTCTGTTTTGCAGTGACACACTCGGGGTTGAAGAAAACTCCTGAAGGCCTCTCAACTTGTTGGTTTGGGTCCCTCTCGAGATGCTAGGAGTGGGTAGCTCGGCCTGTATTGATTTGGACAGGCCCACCTCACACGACGTAGACTGGTCACGACACGAAGCAGCATTGCGTTGCATGGCTGCGGGAGGAACTGCAACCTAAAGTAGGGGAGCACGACAAAGCATGCAGAAATGCATTAAACCGCAAAGGCATGTAAAGCATACTTCCACAGGTTCCACAGAAAATAAATAATCATCCACCCTTGTTTGTTACATATCTGAAAGGGGTTGGTTTCCATATCTATTCGCAGATGCTCCTCTGCTTCACTGTGTAAATGGAGGAACACACCAAGAACAACAAAGGAACAGCCATAAAGAAAGAATGTGCACATGAACAGATTTCTGCGGGTCATTCTCATGTTTCAACGCGAGCTACAAATGCACAATCCCATTCAAAAGCAAGAACATTTAACTTCAGTGCAGTCGGCACAACTCTTTTGCACTGAAGTAGTCAGATCTTAGCACTGGCTATTTCTTCAGGTGTAGGTTTCATTGCGTGGGTTGATTGCTCTTCCTTCGCCACTCCAGCACTGGTTGAAAGAATGGCTGTGTCTAAAGACGCCTTTGATCCAGTGTGAAGCAGTTTTTTTCTTCTGCAAGATTGTCTCACAAGAGCAAAGCCTGCTCTACAGGAAACCACACAATCAGCAGAGGCAACCTGTAGCATGACCTCTGATTGGAGGCAGCTGTTGAGGCGGTAGTACTAAAAGAACGATTTCTCTCACATTGGAAAATTACAGTTTCACAATGGCAAAAGCACCACCACCCCTCTTACATTGCAATAGAGTCTCATCCTTTCGTGCCCATGAATCCGTCACAATTTTGTGCTAATGCAGTTCTTGGTGTCCAGGAGTGATGGGTTGTTGTGCCGGATTCTTACACGTTTTCATGCGTACCAAAGGTATCCTTCCAAAAAATTAATTCCAGCTACTGTGCCCTTTTACCCCAGCAAGTTTCCAGAAACACCAAGAAATTTCTTACCGATTTCACCAGCATCGTTTACACTTTATAACGTTTAATTCACATGCACAAGTTGCCAGCGCCTTCCAATGCTAGCTAGATGATTCTGACAAGGCACACAATCATTGAACTATGATATTTACTTTCTCTCACCCATGTAAATGAGGCATTGTTTTAACAGTGGGGCTGTTTAAGAAGACCATGATCCGAAGGCATTCATCTATTCAGGCGGGCCAGCAGAGCATACAAGCAAGCGAGAAAATGGAAGCGAGGTTGAGGAGAAAAGGCTGCACCTTTTTGAATGCGGTGCCGTGCACTTTTTTTTAATCGACTAGACCTATAATGACACAGAATTAAAGAAAAAGGAGACTACAGAAGCATTATGGGGAGAAAGAAAGAAAAGGCATAACGCCAGAGAGAGAGAGAGAGAGAAGAGGGAGAAACACAAAAAAGTTTGGAAAGAAGGTTAGCCGCATCGTTTGCTTCATCAGGCCAGCTGCCCAGGTCTAAAACAGCTCAAAAACGTAAAACCTGCGGAGGGGCAAAGCACGCAGTAGCGGTGGACCGGTGTTTCCTTCTGGAACCCTACCTCGTGCAAAAACGGCGTTGACGGCGTTCCTCGCGACGAGCCTGTGCCTCTGCAGCTCGAAGTTCCGAATTCTCTACGCTGCGCTGGCGTTTGCTGCTGCTTCTCTCTTTTGAAGCTCCGGATTGGCTTTTCGGTTCTGGCGCGTGTACTGAGCTTTCCAGGCCTTCAGTTGTTGTTGTTGTTTCCCTGTGCAAGCTTTGCGCAGAGGCAGTGTCGCATCCAATGAAGTGCCTTCAGTTCTGGGTTGGCCAGCCTGCGCCGGCGCGCGGTCGCTGCTTGCCGAGCTTTCAGTTCTGGGTTGCGCGCGGCTGCCGCTTGCCGGGTCCGCAGTAGCGAATTCGCTGGCCTGCGCTACAGTGTACTATCACAGAACACCTACTATTCTAGTACACAGCACTGTACCTGCCACGGAGGATTTCCTTCCTTCGTGGTACCTGCGCTGGCCAGCGGCTGCGCTACTGGCAGCGCTCGGAGCTTTGACGAGGCTAGAGTCGGCCAGTGCTGCCAACCTGCGGAGCCATTTTACTCTCTCTGGAGTGAAAAAATTCTCTAGATTTCGCTAGATTTTCATGGAAAGCAGTTTTTGAAGATTAATATGTGTTTGTGCTGTGGAAAACAATTTCCAAGTCCACTTTTATAATATATTAGCGCATTCTTTTGAAAATATTCTCTGAAATCACCGTGCTGAAGGTGAAAATGTCGCAGTACAAACTGAAAAGCTTTAAACATTTATCCCATGAAATTACAAAGGTAAGCGGTCATCACATTTAGGGTGGGGGGGGGGGGAGATGTAGTATTGCAGTATTTTATACACATCACCAAGAAAAAGGCATCGCATAAAGGTTGAAGAAGGAATAGTTTTCAAAATAATACTTAGGAACACTGCTAGCTGTTCAATGCAAAACACGGAAATCTTACACTACAATACAGTGCGCTTAAGCATGCAAGTTACAAAGAAATAATAATAATAATAATAATATATAATCAGATGTAGTGCGTGAAATATTCCAGTGGGCAAGCTTTCAAAAATAATCATCAATTCTGTTGTTTTGCAACTCTTCCGCAGAAAATGCTTGGTGGTGTTCATATAAAACATGAAGTGATGCATGCTTACTTAAATTATAAACAATGTCTTGAAAAACGTGACTCTCAATCTTTGTCAAGATATCTGATGCAGGACATTGTTACGAAAAATAGTTTAACCATGAATTAAAGCATACTATACCGTGTGGCAGTTCATTCGTCGCAACCTGCTGAATGGTAACGAAAAGATATGTTTATTAGAAATGTTGACTGCTATATATTCGTTCCAAATATATCCTTGCATTCTTCCACCAGGCACTTTTTTTTCAACTTTTTTTTTTTTGAGCTGTGCAAATAACCACATACATGCAGCCTACTATTTCGGCTGCGCTTTTCACAGAAACCTTGGTGACCTTGGCGGAATCACAGCGTTCACAAAAAAGAGAAACCGATAAAAAACAACAACAAACAAAAATAACGCCGCCGGTGAAAGGCGAGAAAATGGGAGGTTGGTGTAAAGGAAAACACATATATACTTGGCGGGCTCGAGTGAGATCACCTTTTCTTTAGTTCGAACCGGGATTCAGGCAATCGACGTCGAACACGGACTTCACAAGATTGAACAGCAGTAAAGTGGGGGTAGTGGTTAGAAGATGAGAAAAGGCACCTATTTCTGCAACCCGGTCGGGAGCACGGCGCAGTGCCTGCGGGGAAGGGAAAAGGGAGAAAAGTGGAAAGAAGAGGAAAGATTAATTGAGCAGTGGAACGGTCGTCATCAACAGAAGCAGCAGTCCAGAAGCAAGGGTAGGGGTGGCTAAAGTGGGGGAGAGGAGAGCGCTGACACAGCGTTGAGGAGGTTGACTGGCCCCGTCCCCCCTTGCACGAAGATAGTTATAGCGCAAGAACAAAACGATGACACAAAGACAAGAAGGACACGAGCGCTTCTTGTCCTTCTTGTCTCTGTGTCGTCGTTTTGTTCTTGCGCTATAACTGTATCGTCATGCCATACCAACTAGCCCAAGATGCCATACCCCTTGCACCCCTCGGCACCACTGCTGGGCATGACACAGCGCTTTTGGGGGAGTGTAGACGGGGGTGTAAAAGAGAAAAGTTAGAAGAAATTAAGGAACAAAAAAGAGGTTGTGAGCGGGGGAGGGGGGGGGTGATTTCAAATGAAAAGAAGAGAAAAGTGAGCCCTGTAACTGTCTCTCAGGGGGAGGGCACCTCAACAGTAGCTCACGAGGGATGGGGTGAGAGAAAGGATTAAAAGGATAGGATTAAAAGGTAACTAGAGATAAAGAGCGAGGCGCAGGGACAGCGAGCGATGGAAGTAAAGAGAAGACAGGAAAGATAGACACGGCTGCAGGAGTCGGAGGACGGGGCACCACTGGCGAAAGCTCTTGCCCCTCCATACATAGAGGTACATACAAGTATTATTGTATGAAACTCTGTGCCTCCGTCGATCTGCTTGCTTCACGTGGAAACAGAAAATTTCTCTAGATGTTGACAAATTTCCTTTTTCCCCTAAATACTAACGAAATTCTCTAGATCTATCAAAATTTCTCTGAGTTGGCAGCACAAGAGTCGGCTTGCCTGCGCCTACGCGCGGCTGCGATAGTAATATAGATTACACTATACTGCGGTCTTGGCTTTGACGAGGCTAGGGTCAGCTTGTCTGCGCTGCCGAGTGGCCGCTGCTTGCCACGCGCGAACAGCTTCATTGACCATGTATCGACGTTGCCTCTCGCGTGCTAGGGCACGTTCTCATTCTTTGCAAGCTGGCAGTTCAGCTGGTTTAGCGTCCATCGCAGAAACAGCGTTTTCAGGGCCAAGGCGCGCCGATCGCCCTCTCAGCACACGGCGATGATTATCATCCTGTGGCCATAACATTTGCAACATGCTGCGGGCCAAAGGTAGTGATGTAAAAAATTTATAGAAAGGAACAACAAAAAGAGAATGGGCATGCCAGTGCCTTTCCTAGGCTCATTTCACTTCAGTCCGCCAGTGCAGAAGAATGAGAGGTTGAGGAAAGGAAGAGACGCAACTTTGCAGCCCTCGTTGGGATTACCGCATAGGCGTAAACTTTCAGTTGATAGTAGTGCTTGTCCGCGTCTTTCCTGTCCCTGTCTACGTATCGCGCTCGTATTTCAATCCATGATGAATCACCAACTCGCCCCATCGACCATTTTGCTAAGTGGTGTCTGCATCTTCAGGAGAGCGTGCACCTCATTATGGCTTTTCCATCAAGCTGTCTCAGAAACCTGAGACGAACTTGACTAGCAAACAGGGATTCAAGCAAACAAGGCGAATGGCGTGCAACACTTCTGCCGATCAGTGATCTCTTTGCAGAGCGATACAAAACCTGCCCCAGATTACTGCAAGATCCATAGGGAAGCGGTAGCGGCGATTGCCCCCGCCCCCATAAAGCCTTTGCCAGCCCAGTCCTCATTCAGTGCCTCTCGTACGCCTTCTTTGTCAGGTTGCCTCGGGTATACCACTGCCCAAAACTGAGTGGTAGCCGAGTAGTTAGAGCATCTGCATCCAATACAGGATACACCCAGTGTTGTCGGTCACCCACCGTTTCTTCTAATGGGTAAAGAAGTTACACCAGCCAAGCACTTTGTGCTGTGGGAATAGCATTCTTCAGAAGGCAGCCTTTTCTTTCCTTCAACTTATTCACTGTCCCTTTCCCAATTATGTAGGGCCTCTCTCGCTATAGTTCTCTCTTTTTTTATATGTGCAAGACCTGGCTACTTTAACGAAACGTAACCATACATAACGAGTTGCTATATTTGTACTTATTGTACGGAACTACCGTTACTGCCAAAACTTGCTAAAACACTCTAATCTCACACATGGTTTGACCTTTCACTCCTTTCCGACTTTATTCTTCACTGGAGAGCTTTTGCGGTGCACAAATGAACAGCAGATGCAGCTTTTGCAAACTGCAGTTCTAATGCTGTAGGTTTGATGTTGCGCTGCATGTAAAAAACAATGCTTCTACAGCATAGGAGTGAAAAGAAATGTACTGCACAGTGTTTAGTTAGGCTAAGAATTTCCCTTCTCAAATTTGGTGGGAATCCCTGGTGCGTATTGACCAACAGCTAGCGACTGTCCGACAGTCCTGTGAGTGTTGCATCAACGTGCGAGGCGCTACCCGGGCCTTATGAATCTGGAGACTGGTACTGTGGTCACCAATGTACCCGTCCCAGTGAAACTAGGCAAGTGTAGGCTCCTCACAAATATTTAGCTGGCGTTTAGAACTTTACACGTGATATCACCACCATGCTTTTTTTTTTTTTTTTTCAGTTCAAGAACACTTGAAAGAGGTAATGAACATGCCAGTAAGCAGCCAAATATATCCAGCGATTTGCTGTCATTGACTTGTCGAGGGAAGTGATATACAATATACTGCCCTTTTAATGCAGTTACGAGGATTGTACCAATATTCTTTTCAAACACTATAACATTATGCACCAGTGCTTGAATTGAAGGACCTTGGACATAAACTTAGGAAACTCAAAATGCTTGAGAGTCCTACATGTAGGCACACTTCTGATCGATTGTTAGTGATGAGCATTGCTTATAAGATATTTTAATTTGACATTAAAGTAAGGGTGACTGCTTATTCATGTATTCAGGACCAATCGACATTTTCCGTGGTTTGCAATAGACAGAGACCGCATGTGATGTTGCAGAGGTCAAGCAAGTATTGTCGACGTCAGAGAACATTTGTGGGGTGCACACAATACCCCAGCTGGCACACGGCGAGGACTATTATTTGCCACCTCTCAAGTGATGCAATGCTTGCTGTTCATTCATTTCCTATTATTGTGAGAATTTTTTTTACATGAGCAGGCTTCCCAGTTAGTGATTTCTATAATTGACAATATAGATACTCTCTAAAATAATTTGTTTAGAAACTAGCACACATGCAGCTCCCAAACTCCACCCCACACACACGTGTGCTGCCCCTACTTCCGTACTTAGAGATACAATTTCTTTTATCGGTTAGAGCAGCAGCAATTTGTGTCCTTCTTTTTTATTAAATAGGTTTGTCACAGCTTCTCCTCGTGCCTTGTCCGTTTAACTTGTTTATTACCACACCTATCCAAATTGATCAGCGGTGATCGATGCTTTTGGATAATCAATTTCGACATGTTAAACTTGTTTCGCGTGCAGCCAGCACTTTCTAGTATTTAGTCCAGCCACTCAAATTTCAGAATCAATTTGAGTTTGCCCATTTCGGCAACATAGCGATTTTCGACAGGCCTTTGCGCGAACTAATGTGCGTGTATTGTTGGAAAAGTGCACTAGGCTGGCGAACCTGACAGAAGTGTGTGCCCCTAGTGATTATGGTACAGTAACATCGAAGTTCTGTATTGAAAAGAACCTTTGCAAGCCAAGTATCGAATTAAAGTCTCAGCTTCGCAATTTGACTATATTGAGCAGTAATGATAGCCAGAAATTTATGCCATATATTCAATAGAAAGCTGTAGAAGCGCTTGTCTCCGTCTTTCTGTCCGCTTTCAAGTAATGCACTCTCATTTCAAAACAATAATGTATCACCAACTCACCCAATCAACCATATTGACAAATTATGTTCCTAGGAGTCACTAAAAATTTGTTCTACAAAAAAATATTTGCGAAGGTCCGCCGTGTGTTTAAAGTGTTGAGAGGTGGCCTTCCATAACAGTTTCCAGCAGCATTGGTTTTGCTTGCATCTTTATATCAGACACAGGGTCGCATCTACTGTCACTAGTCACTCCTATGACGTCATCACGTGCGCATCAGCACTGAAAAACACTTGCCCTGCTCAAAACTACCTTGCAACCCCACCTGAATTGAGTGACGACAAGCTTAGCGTTCAAGGATGACAGCACTTCCGCTTCAAGTTTTATGCCGACAATGTTTTGCGTCAGCCTGACACATCCACAGCCGTTCATGTGTTTGTTTTGTTTGCATCCTCAAGTTGTTTCCTTCGCCGCAAGTGCGTATAGCTTCAGACCTTTGCGCACAATCTTATAGCTACTCTGGTTACGTGCGTGGTCCACACTTCGCTGGAGCGCAGTATGCTGGCGCTGGCTGCAGAGTTTCTCCTAACAAGGCCCCCAAAGCACGTCTTGGCCTCGACTAAGGAGCAGTGTGAAACGTTCTTTAGAACTGCGCGCGATATTGGCCTTTTTTTAATACGATATGCATGAAAATGCAAAGAAATAAGCTTGCATGCATATATTGGGATGCCAACCTATGCGGTGTAAGGTGGCTCATGAAAAGAGGTGACGCTAAATGAAATAACAAAGTTCATTGGACATCTCATTTATACAGAGATTATTCACATCACGGGTATCCATCTACCTCTATTGGAACACCAGGAGACTCTTGCAACAAAGATTTACTGAGAAAAATTGTACAAGTACACATGTGTCTCACAAAAAACTATGCAATGATTCACCACATTGCACGTGCAACTAAGCAGCACCTCGGTTCAGATTTTTTTTGTCTATGTAAAGAGAAACATTTTGTACAACATTTAATATTTTTTATACTGTTCCTGGGTCATTTATCTATAAAATGTATATTCTGAACTTTCTTTGTTTTGAATATTTTTGCATATATAGTGTTTTGTAACCAAAAATTTTACACTTCTCACTTTTTTATTCCTTCTAAAGTACTTTTGTTTCTCTACAACACACATTTTTTTTTTTTTTTGTTAAGAGCATTTCGTTGTGCAATGTTTGGAATGCTGTAATGCGTGCTGAAGTACTTTTCCAACTGGCAAAAATGATCTTCTCGAGACATATGAAAAACAACCATTTTTGCGCGGTAATGAAAGAGTTAAAAGGTATAAAAAGCTAGAAAGGTTGATACCACAGTGTTAGCAATCCAACACTTCGGGATCGATTCAGTCCCTTTCTAAGGAGGTGACTGTACTGGTCATGGAAGCGACTACGACTACGCCTTTACCTTTCCGTCATGCTTCGGAGGCTGTGAATGTAATCGGTGGCACTGTTTTCAGCGAGAGATGTTTACAGGTGCGTTCTGATAGTGCCGAAATTCAGGTGAGAGCCTCCTTCACGGATTCCTTCGGTTCCGTTCTCTGGCTTTTACCATTTCTGTCACAAAAGTGCCATCAAAGTCTTTCTTGTGGTTATGCCTCTCCCAATTAACACCTTGATAATTGCAGCCTAGCTTCTCCGACATTCAAAACGACCTAGAGAAAGTACAAAGGGAGCATGTCACACCTGCAATTTCATTCCTTCGGCACCATACCAACAATCTTTAGCCAAACGTGTATCCTCGCACATAAACTGACAACACGGGGTCGAGCCTCTAAATCCCCAAAGCGATGGTTAGAGATTCAGTATTCAACCCGTGAAGTCCTACACGGCTAATGGGACCAACTTTTGAAGTGGGGCTGTGTGCTCATCATTTTGACGCTGCACCATGTTCCACAATTGGCAGAAACCAGGTTAGGAGAGGGTAAAGGGGGGTGAACCGCAACTTTCTTATTTACAGAGACCGACAACTGTCCGCTACATGAAATGAGACCACTCCACTGTCGGAAAGATAGTTTGTCGCATTGACCCACACCAATCTTTTTTTTTTTCGTAAGAGGAATATTTATGTTTTTATTTATTCATTGCAAGTCATGCAAAAATGACATTTGGCAGCTCTGGCAGCAAAAACGTGAACAATCCGATGCACCCGGCCACATGACGACTAATTGCTGTATGCAGTCGACAATTTTCTCAGTATTTAATATTGTTTTTTTATATCAAAAAACATTAATCCATAAATATGTACATAAAGGCCTGTAATAGTAGTTTGCATTAAAGCGGTGCTGCCTTTGTATAATGTAGCGATCTCATGCTCGTCAGCATGTCTTGAGCAATCTTGAGCAACTTTTCCTACTGCTCATGCAACTGAGCCCGTGGTTGCTAGGCCACCAAAGTTTTTAGCGACATAGCTTTGCTTCCAACACTTCGTCTCGCAAATGATGGTGCTGCTACTCGGCATGGTCGTGCATATGTGTAGTGACATTTTCGATGACATGGCTTGGCTTCCGTATCAAGGGAGTAACGATGCCGGGGCAAGCCACCCGTGACACAGGCAGGCAACCTAAGATACAGGTGCACGCAATGCAGTACAAATATAAGGAAAGCATAGGCCACACCATCCCATAGTGAGAGCATGTTATTTTGAAAAAAATGTTGTAAAGCTCAAAATAAAGGTGGTTAAGTTACACGAAACTTTATGAAAGCAGGAAACCAGCTTTCACAAATTAAGAAAAGGACTGGCGTCGTCACTATCTTGCTAGATGAAATGTACATCTATTCTCGCAGCATTTAAGATTGAAAAATACAGCTTGTAAATTAGCTACGTGCTTATTGGATTAACTGCTGTTGATACAAACACCTAGAAAGGTGAGCTTTCTGTCGCACCGCAAGAAAAAAATGGGTCGAGAAAAATCGGTTGTTGGTTCTTTAAATTCATCGCACAGGCAAGTGCTGCGCTTCTTCAACGAGGTATGAACAAGGGAAGCACTTGTATAAAGTTTTATTTCTTACGCCAGCTTGTCCTGACGATCTCCCCAGCATGACAGCGACCCATGTTCACACTGGCCACGCAGCCCCATTATTTACAAAGGCTTAGAGCAGCAAAGCTTGCCTACATCTGAAGAGTGATAACCCATAATTTGCTTTAATTCTTATTTGCTAAAATTATGAAAACAATCAGCACAAATGAATATTACCATTGTGAACACATTTTAACAGTATTTATGCTGTGAAGGGGTTCTTGTGATATTGGTAACTACTAACAATAAAAGAGGCAGGATTTGCCCTCCTCCTATACTTTGAGAGACCCCCCCTTCCCCAGAATTGAGTGGCTGGATGCGTACCTGTCCCAGACTGGACTACTACGCACTAGAGTTACGACTACGCATTATAAGTTTTGCCCCTGTAACTTTCCATTTATTTCTAAGAAAAGTAGTCCACATGCATCGTAGTAGTACATGCACAGAGGTGCCATGCACCTTGTGGTGCTGGCTTGCCCCTGTAACTTTCCATTTATTTCTAAGAAAAGTAGTCCACATGCATTGTAGTAGTACATGCACAGAGGTGCCATGCACCTTGTGGTGCTGGCTTGCACAAGTCACTGTTAAGGCACTGTCAGCATCGAGAGGCTGTCACACAAGGTAATACAATGCGAAATGTGGGAAAGCATACTAAGGCACTACGAAAGTGAAAATGACAGCGGACTCTGCTGCACCACTCAAAACAATGTTCCTGCTAAGGATAAGAGACAAATCTTCCTGCTGAAGATAAGCCTGCACATATAGGACAGTCACGTTATCTCCAGCGTATGCTTGCCACATTAGAGTGCGAAAGTAAAGCAGTGCGTGTAAACCTTCAATTTGGTTCCATACTGAGCTCAGCGTTATTCGTTTAACTCAGCGTTTCCACAAACTGTACAGCGCTCGCTCAGGGCTGGGTAGGACTGAAGTCCCTCCATGTGTCTACTGCCGGCTAGGTGAAGTTGCCCCCCTCTCGCTTTACACCAGTCTGTTGGCCAACTTAAAATGCACTGCCGGCACTATGTTTCTGCTGCTTCTCCGGTACATGCACCTGCGCCACGGAGGACAGAAAGCTCACACCGCCTCATTCATGCTGTCCCACCGCTCAGCTGTCGCCCGCATCGGGCTGCAGCGAGGTGGCATTCCTCGCGAGGCAGAAACACCGAGCGAAAATTCCCTCTGCGGCAGTTTAGAACGAAACTTAAGGCGACACTTGTGGAATGAAGAAAATACACTTACACCTCATCATAACAAAGTTGCATCTCGGACAAAAATAAGTTCGTTATATCTGTATATTCGTTATAAAGGTATATTTCTAGCAATATATCTAGTGCAAGACTTACTGAATTCGTTTGTTATAACCGATATTTCACTATATCCAGGTTCGTTATATCAAGGCTTGAGTGTATTTGCATTCTCGCATGTGCACATGCATTTGTAGAAACAAAGCAGAGGAAAAAAATAGGAAGGTGGTGGCTCAATAACTTCCTTCCGGAAGCTCCGGAACTAGGGGGTGGCGGAACAACAGCTGGTGCTACTCAAAGGGGCCCCTGAAACACTTTCTTGAGTAATCATCGATTTCACTGAAAAAAAGAGTATAGCTTCGCAAATTCAATGCCGCAAAAAATTTAAGAATCTGTCCAGTACGAAGCCAGTTACAAGTATTTGACACGCGCTGCAATCGCATTCTCTCTTCTCTCGTCCCGACGAAAGCGCTGGCAGCTAAGCAGGGAGGAATGGGAGGGTCAAACAAAAAAACGTCATGCGTGCCTTGTGACCTTGAGCATTTTTTTTTTCTTTGAATACGTGGCCTTTTTCAGTGCTATCACACACGCACGCGTGGACAAGTGACGGCCTCTCGCGGCGATCTCTGTAACAACCGAGCGCATCATGTTCAAATCAGCGAATGACTGATAGATGGACTTACTACGAGTGATTTTTGGGCTTATTACGTGACTTGTCGGGAGAAAAGAAAGCAATTTTTAGCTGACTTTGATCATTTATTGTGAATTCCAGGCCGCATGCTGCGCTATAATATTTGACTCGTGTGTTGTCGGGAGCCTCTACAACCGATCGGCAGCATTTTCATTTTCCCACTATGCTCATAAAGTGTTTCAGGGCCTTTTTAGGAAAGCGGCAGCAGACGTGATGGAGGGGCTTTGTGCAGCACCTGCGTCTTGGCTCTGAGACCCAAAAGGGTAACTGTGGATGAGAAGAGTGAGGTCCGAAAGTTCGTTGAGTTTTTGATTTCTTTTCTATGCAATGTATGATTACATTAAATTAATGAAATGCTATGATACATTGCCTGATACTGATACATTGATACTGATACATTGAACTAGCAAATGGTATGCCAGGTGTGACCGGTACATCCCCTTTCCTTTTTTTATGGAGCTCAGTCTTCCATTTGTGATAGGCCTCACATTCGCAGATGGAAAGTTGAACTTCGTTATAATGATTAGCATGCAACACTTGAGTTAACCTGTTATGTCCGATTATTCGCTGTACCATTCCGACAAGTTGAAAGGTCTTGCTCCAGCGAGAATCCTAGGTACGAAAATCAGTTACTAAATGCCTCAAACCAAGTATTAACAGGTGATTTTTTTACTGTCTCCTTACGACATTTAAAACTAAATAGGCTGAAATACAATAAGGCAGTACCAAAACAGGCCTGCGATCACTTATGTAAAAAAGGGTGTGACCACACATTTAACCAATGCTTATTGTCACAATAATAATTCTAAAAAATTGTGGTCGCGAATAGTTGGTCAGTATTTATTTTGCTTTGTATGCTAGTTCTCAACTTTAGAACTTGTGCAAACCAAATATTTTTTCATTGCAACCAATATTGTGATGGCATTTGTGTTTTTGTTTTTCTTATATACAAATAATAAATGCCACTAAAGTGAAGTGTAGTCAACCAAAGTTCATGCCGGGTTTGCTATAAATAACATATTTACTATATCGGTGTTTGCTACAACGAAGTTCAATTGTATTTCACACGTGTATTAGCTTGCTCGTGCAATGTATTTGGCACTCCTCTTTATAAAAATGCTAATTCAACCTTTTTCAGTCTGTTTTTAGGCACTACCAATAACACAGCACGGCCACAGCAGTTTGTGGTTGAGTACTGCTCGAAAAGTTTTTTTTTTGCAGCTGATTCATGTGCCCTCACTGCATTATGTGCCATCTCTAAATAAGCAAACCTCTTTTACTTCATCTTTGATTTCTTTGGTTTCGGACCGCAACGGATGGAAGGTGCGTAAAGGTTTTGAACCGCAAAGAGTTAATAACTCGTTGGCAGAAGTGATACATGATCACACAAAAATGCGTGGGGGTGCAACAACATTTCGCAGCAAATTTTCACAAAGTGTCTTCGAAGTCCTCCAGATCATCACACTGAGTCCACCTGGACACCGTGGAAGAGCTCAACTCTGCTTGTGTGACTTTAGAGATGGCCTCACAGCATGTGGTCTTGTCAGCAACGTCTATACTGATGAAGCGCTCCGCAGATGCCTCAGCCTCTAATCCTTGCCTGACTGTCGGAGGTCTTGCATCGCATGACCTGTCATTGCTGCAATCAAAGGAATGCTTCTTCTGCACCTAGGCACAGGGAGAGGATAAGCGTTAGAGAACATGTATCACAAGAATCTCAACACAAGTTGTCAGCAAGGATAAAATACACCCATTTAAAGGTTCATAAAGCATGTTTGATATAGTGCGGATATGACGAAGTAAAACAGAATAGACATTAGAGAGTTTTCGAATAGGGGCCCTAAAAAGTTGGGGCCCTAAAGCCCTTTGCGTATGGACGCTTTGGGTCAAGCAGGAGCAATGAGTTTTTGAATGGGGTCTGCGGCACTTTATACACTCACCCTATTCTATGTCACTCTAGTCTTGGCCGAGAGCCGTCACTTCAGTGGGTGCCGTCACGTTTGTCTGACCCAAACACGGTTTGGGTTTGGCGCATGCGCAGTGGCCTTGACGCTATTTGTTTGGGACCCCAAACTTTTAAAACCCCTATTCGAAAACTTCCTGTTAATAAGCACTGACTCGCAACTGAAAACATTTGTCTGAAGAATGTGTGAAGGTGCATTGACATTGCAGAGAAGTGTTAGAATGGTTAAGAAAAAAAAACTGCCATCACCTAACAACGTACATGCTGAGCAGGAAAACCAACATACATAACTCCTCGTCTGTGACAAGTAGTTATGTATGTACATAACTACATAACTCCTTGTCTGTGAGAGACAAAGATGTTTGATCTTTCACCCAATCCGTTAAGTGAGAAGAAAATAAATATTTTTGCATTGTTGCTCTAAGTAAAAACCCTGCTGTCAAGAACTCGACAAAGAGTATATAGTGGCACCAGCAAATTCATTAATTATGCCTTTAATGCCACCGCCTTCAAAAAAACACATTCATTTTCGATATTGGCCTTAAGGACATGGTGTGGCGCCACCTACGTTGTGACGTCACTCATAGGATGCCGAGTTGTGGGCCGGAGTGCTGGGAACACTCGTCAACTGTTAAAGAAGCTGACGATTTCAATCCTTCCTAATATTCTCAAAACCAGCTGTCTTCTTTCAGTGAGATTGGCACTTTTGCTATTGTGAAATCAAAATTTTGCAATATGGGAACAATCATATTCCTCTTTAGTTTCCCTTAAGGTAAATGCAATGAAATCGAATGTACTTACTTCACCTCCTACACTTTGTTGCACCTGGTTCAAGTGAACGCGCATGTGCCGCGCTATCATTGAACTGTCCAAAAACGCACTCGGGCAAATGGAGCACCTGTACACCGCAGTGGCCAGGTGGCTGCGAGCCTGTGAGTCGCATTTCTCGCTCGAGCCCAGGTATTTGTCAACCAAGTGCGTCCTGGCGCGACACTGACGGCTGTGGTTGCTAATCTCCGACTTCATCATGAACGTGCTGTCACAGCAGTTGCACACAAACGGCCGGAAGGGCACGTGGTAGTGCTGAATGTGACGCCGTATGCTCCAGTACTTGCCAAATGCATTTCCACACAGCGGGCACTTTACCGCATCAATCTTGACGTGAGCGGCGAGGTGGTCCCGCACCACACCCCAATTCGCGCACAGCTTCGAACACAGGCCGCACCGGGAGGGCTTGGGCCAGGGACACGCCATAACATGCGAGAACAGGGCATCCACCTCCCCGAAACTGCGCGAGCAAACGCCGCAGCCGTATGGACCAACCACGAAACACACGTTTTCAGAGGGAGGGATGTCTTTCTTTACGTTGCCCGATTTGTTGGCGTCCATCTTGATTCGGCGGCCACCTTCCGTGCCATCATTGACTTTTGCATGTTCCTGTACTGCACAGCTGGCTCCTGTTGAACTTCTCGGCACTAAAAACACACCTGAAACAAAACGGAAAGTTCAGTGCACTATACTGTGACAATGGTTAGAAACTTGAAGCCTCAGCTACAACACTCATAGAAGCAGCATAGTTATGTACATTTAATACCTGGATGCAACACTATTACGGAATAAACATTCACTCATTCAAATTAAGTCTAGAACTAGATGTAATTATACTTAGCACACCAAGCCTAGTTTGCCACAAGAATGGATAATTGTCATGAGTAAGAGCCTTGCAGAAGAATGAAGACAAAGAGGTGCAGGCTGCTTTTGAAACAGTGCGAGCCCGAGCACTATCACGTGAAGCATGAGGTGCGTGATCCGAGCTGTGATCGGGCTGCGAGCAACAGCGGGCTGGTGTTGTCGACGTGGGCTTGCGAAGAGAAGGTCGTCCCACCAGCTACTGCACTGGCGACGGGAGCGGCGGGAAATTGACTCAGCAGCCTGTGATGCGGCGGTCAAGAGAGGACGGAGACAACGACCGGGTTCGTGTGCAGCCTCGGAATGCAGCAACGGCGCACAGCCGTCGCTGCATTCCTGGCACAAGTCCCCTTCGAAGCAAGCCACGAAAGACAGTCCCCGGTGGGCCAAATCAGTTCTTAACACTGGGCACCCGCAAACGCCACTAGGCCTCACCTCAGAGGCTTCTGCCACTTAGCAAAGACGTCAAGTGAGACGAAGGACAATTTTGGCATCAGCAGGAACGGCAACGTTTGTCATGAACGTCGAGAACGCCGACAGGTACCGAACACGACCAATCAGGACATTGTCAGGAAGATTATCAGCGGTGTCAAGTGAGATCGGCCCAAATCATGAGTGGAACTACCAAGCTAGAGATGCCAGACATTGACAAGGACGGCTTAGTTCGTAGTACGGTTGGTGTGTAAGCTTAGTGGAGCTTAGTTTGAATTTCAAAGTTATTCATATTGGCTTTGTATACTTGTATATTGAGGGTGTGTCGTGCGTGTGTTCAGTAAATACGCTGTGTTGTCAACAGAGACTTGTCTTCGTTCATCATCTGCGGTCATGCGAATTTGAGACAATTATGTAAACTAAAAAACAGGATATCCCCACATCTGCAATTTTTATGAGATGTATACAGGCTATGCTGACAGCAACTGCCGGACTGACTGCGCAGGCTCTTTCGTAGAGTTCTTGCATTGTGACGTAAGTTAAAAAACGCCTTTGGAAAAAATATAATTCTCTATGCTCAATGCCTATGCATCTGAGATATCTGAAAACATCCTGAAAAGTGCATTACATGCATAACTCTTTCTGAACAATCTACAGTTCTATAAAGCTCCCTCTTTTAAGATTCAAACCCCGGTAATGCCATCGTTAAAATCAATAGTGTACTATTTAAAAAAAAATTCTTCAATAAAATGGCAAGAGCTGTTCTATCTGTACTCAAACTTCTCTATATTTACTAGCTCATAGATGCGAGGAGCTGGTTGTGAGAGCTTGAAATTTCAGATCATACCACATTCAAGATTCATTGACTCAGTGGCCTTCAAAACACCTGCGTAGCAGTATCGAACACTAAGTCAATGAACTATCAACCTTCCACATGCCCGTGTGACCAGAGTTACGACTCTTTGACGATAGTGACAATACCGAAACGCATAAGCATGTACCTTTGCTTAGAATTGGGACTTCTGGGGTCGAGGAGGGCTCGTGGTGGCCTTCCAACTCGTCGGTTCCCATCCTTCTACAGATATTTGGAGTGGTTATCTTGACCTGTGTGGACTTGGACAGGCCCATCTCACTCAATGTAGACCGCCCACGGTACGTAGCAGCATTGTGTTGCATAACTGCGGCTGGAACTGCAACCTAGAGTCAGAGAGCATGACAAAGCGTGCAGCAATGTATTAAACTGTAAAGGCTAGTTCCACAGGTTCAACAAAAAAGAAATATTCATGTACCCATTTTTGTGAAACGAAAGACGGCAGCTTCCATATCTCCAGTCAAAATAGGCCGATTGGGCAAGTTCGTGATTCATGATTGCTTGAAATACGAGTGCCTAACGTAGACAAGGACACTGTTAGTATCTTAGCTGTCCTTGCCTACATTACACACTCTTATTCCATATATCCACACAGATATTCCTCTGATTCACTGTGTTAAACGGAAAACACACAAAAAAAGCAAAGCCGCAGCTGTAAAGAAAAAGAAAGTGCTCAGCAACAAGTTTCTACGAGCCACTCTCTTGGTTTGACACCAGCTACAAATGCCCAATTGTAATTAACAAGCCGGGATATTTATCTCTAATGCAGTCAACACAAGCGTTTTACACTGAGGTAGTCCAATCTTTGCAACGGCTACCATTTCGAACAAGATTCTCCTTTGACAGATGGATTGCTGTCCTTTCTGATTGATTTGTGGGGTTTAACGTCCCAAAACCCCCATATGATTATGAGAGACGCCGTAGTGGAGGGCTCCGGAAATTTCGACCACCTGGGGTTCTTTAACAAGCACCCAAATCTGAGCACATGGGCCTACAACATTTCCGCCTCCGTCGGAAATGCAGCCGCCGCAGCCAGGATTTGAACCCACGACCTGCGGGTCAGCAGCCGAGTACCTTAGCCACTAGACCACCACGGCGGGGCTCGCTGTCCTTTCTCTGCTCCAGCACAAATTGAGTGAATGTGCCCATCGCTTCAATCCAGTGAAAAGCCTTTTCATTTTTCTGCAAAATTGTCTCACAAGAGCAAAGCCTGCTTTGGGGGAACCTAAGCAACCAGCAGAGGCAACCTGTAGCGTGACCTCCAATCAGAGACAGATGTTGTGACCCTAATATTAAAGACACCAAAGAGAACAATTTTTGTCGCGTTAGTAAATCACAATTTCACAATATGAAAAGTGCCAATCTTCTGGCAAGAGGATGATTGGTAAGCGAGAAAATGGGCAGAAAAAAAATACAGGTGGCAGCAGTATATCGATGTTCTCGCACCAGTTCACTGTGACATCACAGAACGTGACGGCGTTTGCTTGAGCCTACATTATTGCTCATGGATAAAACCGCTTCAGATTCAAAGGGACATGCAGTCTTAGCAAAGCAGGTTTAAAAACATCTCATAAATCCAATGAGGCCGAAATTCGCAAGATGTCTTTGAAACTCATGACATCAGGCCGATGTTGGCGTGCTGAAGCACAATATTCCATAATGAAAGTTTGACCTTAATTCCCTCTTTTAATGATTTATAGCTGGCACTGTCAGACAAAGAATTAGTATATGTACACATGCCTTGAAATATGAATGCGTTTTTCACTTTGTTCATCACATGGCTGTGATTTGCAACAGGAGTGCATAAATTAAATGCATTCTAGTTTTTGAAAATAAACTGTGTTGGAAGTTAGCACTCTCTTTGTCCTGTTTTATATGTGCATTACTAAGAAACCTACTAAAGGTGTGCTACCAACATGGGCATCTGGAGTAAGGTGCAAGGGATGGGGAAAGATGCTGCCCTTCCCCCCTCCCCTTGATTTTTTTATATTTATCTAGCAATAAACAACACAGCTTCATTAGCACACTCATGACACTTATATCCATGTAAAATGTCCTTCGGGATTGCTGGCTGGCGAACTTTGCACGTAGTACGGTCATACGCGAAAATGTATGCCTCATTCTGTTTGCTGAAGCACCCCCCGGGAAAAAATTCTGCTACAAACAAGCCCGCATCGCTTGTGAAAGAAAGGCCAAATGGTCTAACTAAATTACCCCAGCTCCACCTAGGGTGAAATCCGCCGAATGAGAGGAGGAGGAGCTGCACTTTAACTCTTGCGTTTTCAATCTTTGGCGCTCGCGGTTTCGCTCCGCTTCTCGCCGGAACAAGTCCAGGTTCGCAGCCATCCAAGCCAGCTTCGCTTGCGCTGATTTCTCGCAAAGGTCGGGGTTTTCTTTCCGACAAATCCGTTGAGCTTCGACTTCCTTCTTCCGAACAACCGGGTTAGCTTGCCTTCGCCATCGTTTTGTATCGCTTTCCCTGCATCTCGGCTCGAGATCGGTTCGCTTGCGCTGCCGCTCGGCCTCCGTAACTTTCTTCCTTAGCTCGGGAATCGCTTGCCTTCGCCGTCGCTGAGCTTCCGCTGCTTTCTTCCGCAGGTCGGCCTTAGCTCGCCTCCGCTGTCGCTCGACCTCGGCTGCTTTCGCCCGTAGCTCCGGGTGAGCCTCCCGTCGACGACGCTGCCGTTCCCGTGCGAGCGCGCGTTTGCGCTCTTGTCGAGCGTCGTCAATCACGGGTAGTATTCGCGTAACCCGACCAATACGAACTCGAAGTGCTTCCATTTTCAAGGACGTGTCCCTTATTTATAGTAGAGACTTTTCGAATTTGCGGCCAGTTACGACGTATGGGCCCCCAAAGCGCTCACGTGTGCTGCCCCTACCTTTGGATCACCGTGCTCCGTGCTTTATGGACCAATAACCAAGGTTGCAACAACATTGCTTTGGATCACACCTCCATGCGCCTGAGGCTGTCAGATGATGATGATAATACAGCGCCTGGCCCATGCCACACCCTTCGGATGATGGATGGATTGCATGCTATGAGCGTTCCTTTTATAACAGGACTGCTAAAAAAAGAAAAAAAAGCTCTTTTTTTTTTGCTTCAATACTACCTGATGCAACTTCTTGCACCTTGCTTTCATTTTCTTTTTATGTTCATTTTTGCTTTTTTTCTTTACTTCTAGAGGTCAGTGCTTGTAGGTGTTCGGTAAAAGATAAAATTTGAGAAGCGATTGAGAGAAATGGGGGAAGAGCGTTGGGCTAGGAAGGTTTTCAGCTACTTGTACATGAAGAATGTCGATACAAAATGGAGGAAGCGAACCAGGAAGTTGACTGGTAAATACTTAGAAAACAGCAGGTGGCCAAACCAAAAAGAACTATCGGTTAAGAAAAAAGTGAAGGAAACGGAGACTGACATGTGGAGAATGGGCATGATTAAGAAGTCCGCACTAGAGATCTATCGAACTTTTAAGCAGGAAATTGCCAAGGAAAGGATCTATGATAATACTCGGGGTAGTTCTCTATTGTTTGAGGCCAGGACGGGAGTACTGCGAACCAAGACATATCGGGCCAAATACGAAGGGGGTCGACACAATATGCAGTGCGTGTGGAGAGGAAGGAGAAACTGCCGAACACTTGATAATGTTCTGTAAAGGGCTTCACCCTATAGTTCAGGATGATGGCGCAGAGTTTTTCTAAGCACTGGGATTTAGGGACAGCGAGGGCAAAATAGACTTTAAGCGGGTAGACTTAACTAGAAGGAGGTTATCTGATTGGTGGCTAAAGTCAAGGCACGAGTGAAAATTAAACCCTTCACTGCGAAGTACGAATCCTCAACTTCATTATTTAAAGGTAAAAAAAGATAAATGTAATGGTTAGTTCACTAAGTATTACGGCTAGGTGGCGTTAGCCGCCGCCCGATCTAAAGGGTACAGCCACATCCATCCATCCATCCATCCGGTGGCCCGCCTCAATAGAACAGTGGCTACGAGCTCGGCTGCTGACTCGATGGACGCGGGTTCGATTCCGGCCGCGGTAGTCGCATTTTGTAATTGTCGCATTTGGCACCTTAGGGCCAACGTTACTAGATTATTTTCAGTTGTAAAACTGGCCGGCGCTGCCCGGAACCACCACCAATCTTTCTGTGGCGCTGCAGTCGCAACCGGCTCGGTTGCCGGGGCGCTCGCAGGCGGTTTCGCTTATGCGCCGCAGTAGCCGGCGCATTCGGTGCCCCGGTCTCCGGCGTTTCTTGTTCGCGCGGTCGTTTTCAGAAGTGCTGAATGAGCGATGCCGTTCGAGTGGCACATTTAGTGATTTTCCAGCGACTGTATTTCATTGCTGTGAGCCTCTGCATGTGAGGCTGAGGCCGACAATGCCGACCAGCTTCGTTCCCGGGTGTACCAGTGGCTACAGCAGCAACAAGAACAACACGGAAAGGCACTACTTCTCGGCTCCCAAAGATGCGACGCTTCGCTATCCGCACGCGGGATGGCCTTATTGGAATAAGGCCATCCCGCGTGCGGATAAGGAGCTTTCACCGGATAAGGAGCTTTTTTTTTTTTTTTTTTTTGGTGACGCGCATGCATTTCTATTCCAGATTCCTTCAGCAAGAGCGTGCCTTGAATGTGCAGGTCAAGTCGGCGCGCAAACGCGCTAAGCTGCTGCAAGCACGCTGGCAAAGTTGTAGAGTTTGTTGTAAATGAAAAAAAAAAAACCTTGCATACATGTATCTATTCATTACTTTTTTTCTGTCAACATGATTTCGTATTTTGTAGCCATATTCACCGTAAGCAAAAAAGATGTGGAGTTGATTTGTAAATAAAAATGCTTGCATGTATCTATTCATTACTTACTTTGTTTCTCTTAACATGCTTTGGTATATTGTAGCAATATTCACCTCAAGCAAAAAAGGTGTGGAGTTGATTGTAAATTAAAAAAAAAAAACGTTGCATATATTTTTCTACTTTGTGTCTGCCGT
This sequence comes from Rhipicephalus microplus, assembly GCF_043290135.1. NCBI lineage: Eukaryota > Metazoa > Arthropoda > Arachnida > Ixodida > Ixodidae > Rhipicephalus > Rhipicephalus microplus. Next base: position 62,343,747 of record NC_134707.1, on the reverse strand, counting down.
AAAGTGTGCACTGTGAAAACCAATAAATTGCTGAAAAGAACATTATGCTTATTGACATGTAAGCTGGTTTAACTTCGTCAGTTAATTGACTCAATAATTCTTTCAATTAAAACTATTTCGCCTTTTGCAGAAATGCCGCTTCTTGGTGGCGTTTGGTAAAGCTAACTGTTGTCAGGGCAAGACATGGAAAAGGTACTATTCCAAAAAGGACGTCGAGACAATTGGGAAGTTTCGTCTTCGAGTGGCCATAATTACTAGAGCCACTAAATGACGTAGCTCCAATGGTGACCTTGCTTCTTTGGCTGGAAACAAAATGAGCGGTTTCGTGATTTTTTATAAAATTCGGAAGAGACAATCAAAATAAGTTTTAACCGAGGCTTATTCCATGCTACCAGCTTGCGGCAGACCGTTCACGCTCGTGGTTGACTGCCGGCGAGCAGCCGACGCAAGCGCGCGCAAACTACGATGCGCTTCGGCTGACCTGTTGTAGAAAGCAATGCAATGAGCCGTAACGGACGGCTTTTCTGTCCCACATTAAGCGATCCTGAGCAGCTACTGGAAAGTACTCTGGCCTAGATGTAGTCTGGACGCGGACAACTTGACGGGTAGCGGGTAATCTTTGATGTTATCGTGCGCTAACGTCATGAGAAGGCCGAATCGGCGTTGGGAGAAGCGCCGTTGCACGCGATGAAGCAGCGGCCGGGTAGAGCAAAATGCGGCGGTCCCGCCCTCTCACGGCACGCCGAGAAACGGAGACGCCGGCGGCGCACGGCGCATGGGGAGAGTTTTACAACTGAAGCTATCTAGTAACGTTGCTTAGGGCTTGCCCCAGTGTTGTCGGTATGCTTGACCTCCATCTGTAGCTGTACACCACCATGTAACCACTGTGTATTTGTACATGTCTAATCGTGCATTTGAGCAATGTACTCAAAATACCTCGATCCATATGGTAGGTGTTCTGTGGTGGCGCCCTCTACACTTTGTAATGCATCATCTTGTCTAGATCACCAGCAACTGGCATTTTTTGCACAATCTTCGTTGGTGTACATACGCCATTCCCAGCGTCATTGGCATTTCCATGGCTGTTTTGCCCTTTGTCCTTCCTCGTAGGTGTGCTGCTTTCAGGGAGTCCCAACTGTATGTGGACCACAGCAACTGCGGAACACAAATTGAATCTACTACTTGGCAGCTGCTTCAGTGTGTACACCCTATGCCACCTCAGGGACCTGGAGGAATTTAGTCATACACGATTTGAACATAAGACTTTTCTCTTGATAGACACAAAAAATGTGGGGAACGCTACTTGCAATAAGTTTCACCGTGAAACGTTGCTGTGAACAGCTGAGTTAGCGTTACACCCAATGTTCATTATAAACATGCAACTCTCATGCTGTCACACTGGTAGGTCAATTCCACTACGCTTTGCAGTACGGAATAACTTATTACATCTGATAATTATTCATAACGAGGTTTGATTCACACTTATTCGAGCAGCCCACTCTGTGCTACAGCAGGTTCGCCTGTGCCAGTCTGAGACAGTTCAAGGCGGGGCATGAGCGGTACAGAAATTGGTAAAAAATACAGATAGTGGTAAAATAAGAATGGACAAAAAACTACAAAAAAAAGGAGTACGAGAAGGGGCAGGCCAGTGTCTTTTCTACGCTCGTCCCACTTCAGTCCACCACTGGAGGAGGAGGAGAGGTTGAGAAAAGGAAAAGGCACAGTTTCTACAGCCCTTGTTGGCAGTACGGCCAGGTATTCTCTGGTACGACTCAGCCATGGGCTCACCATTCCTTCATCCATGCGGCTCAGCGCCCTTGTCCTTACCACTCTCCACCACGGTGTTCGTCGGGCGAGGAGAAACCGCTCCACGGGTGTTCTGGGGCAATTGCGCACCATTAAGGACACCAATAAAACATTCTTCGTGCCTGTGTAAAATCAAGGACACCAACAAAGCACCCTTGATTGATTGATCGATATGCAGGGTTCAACGTCCCGAAACCACCATATGATTATGAGAGACGCCGTAGTGGAGGGCTCCGCAAGTTTTGATCACCTGACAGTGCACCCAAATCTATAACGTGTACCCAAATCTGAGCACACGGGTCTACAGCATTTCCGCTTAACAAAGCATCCTCTGTGGTTGCTCCCTCTTTTATACCCCAACGCACTGTTGGATGTCCCGAGCTGCGAGGAAGAGGCTGCAGTGTCTGAATTGGTCAATAAAATTTTGCCAAGGACTAGAGGAGAGAAAAGGTGTGTGGCATATGTTGCGACAGCCTTATCTGCACATAGCAAGATGTGGTGGGTGTGGCTGCCCTGGAGCTACTCTAGGCCAAGCCTGTAAAGATGCAGTAGCTTCCCACGAAATGGCCCCATACTATTAGTACTTCAATTAAAAAATCATTCTTCATAGTAATGCCATTCGATTAGCTTTATTATTTAGTGCTTCATACAAAAGCTTAGCCATCCTAACTTGCTGAGGTGACGAGAGACACTACACCATGTTTTTCCTATTCCTTTCTAAGAATCGCATCTCCCCAACCTCCTAGCTTCCCCAGCAATAGGGAATGGCAGCTTAATGACTTTGCACGACTTAAGGGCAAGACACTGGATCGCACACATCACCGACATCTTTGAGCCAAAGAAAGGTTGTGGCAACAGAAAACACTTTTTTAGGAACCTGTGGGATTGTTGCCATCTACGGCACCTCAGCTCTCCGTTTATGAGACAGTGTTCTTCATATATGTCACCATTTTTCCCGGTGCTCCCACTGCAGCTTGTCACTGGGCACGAAGTTTCTCCTGTAAGAATTCAAAAGTCAGATTTCTTGACAAGATGCAGAGATTAGGCTGCCACAATCACTAGAATGAAGTACCATGTCGTTGCCACTTTTTTGTGTGTGTGCGAGACCTCTAGTAGCCACTTTTATCATACCATACGCAACAAGCAGATGTTTTTATATTTACCGTACGAAATTGCCGTTGCCGCCGAAACTTGCTAAAACATTCTAGTTTTACGCATGTTCTCACCTTTCACTCCTTTTTTACTTTGTTATTTTGCTGAAGAGCTTCCACGGTACACAAATAAGTAGCAAATGCAGTTTTATTGAACTAAAGTGCTAATTAATGCTGTAGGTTTGATGTTGCGCTGCATGTAAAAAACAGTGCCTCTACAGTGTAGGAGTGGAAAAAAAGGTGTTGTACAATGTTTAGTTAGGACAAAGACTTCCCTTCTCAAATTGGGCGGGAAACACTGGTGTGCATTGGCAAAGTACAGGTGGCTGGCAACTGTTTGACAGTCCTGGGAGCAATGTTCCAATAAGCGAGGTGCTACTCGAGTCATATGAATCTGGAGAGTAGTACTGTGGTTGCCAATGTACCTGTTCCAACTACGCTAGGCGAGCGTAGACCACGTACAAATATTTAGCTGGCATTTAGAACTTTACATGTAGTATCATATTTATGGAATTTTTTTTAAGCTAACAAAGACTTGAAAGAGGTAGCAGATGTATGTAATCAGCCAAGTATATCCTGCGATTCGTCGTCATCAACCGGCTGAGAGCATTGACGACAGTACCTCCACCACCATTTTAAGTGCAGATTTGTGCTCGCCATTATCACCCTGCCCATGTCCTATCATTTGTGGAAACCTAGTGACCGCGTGAAGAGAGAGAAAAAGGGGTGTACCCCAACTCGCTTATTTAAAGGGACCGTCAACTGCCCGAAACATAAACCCATATGACTCCACTGATGGAAATATTGCTTGTCGCTTTGACTATAACCAACCCTTTTCTTTTTTTGCAAGGTAGATTTATATTTTTATTTATTCATTCAGGGTCACCGAAAATGACCTTTTCGCCTTCGGCAGCAACAACATGAAAAATCCGATGAACCCAGTCTGTGACCGTTGATTGCTGTATGCGGTCAACAATTTTTTTTGTCAGTACGTATTAAATATTGTTTGCTTTATATTAAAAGACATTACTCCATAAACATGTACATATAGGCTTATGATAATAGTATAAAATATAGTGATGCTGACATTGCATGACATAATTCCATATTAATCAGTGTGCCTTGAGCACCTTTTCACTGGGCTCATGCAACCGTGCACACAGTTTCCAGGCCGCGAAGTGTAGGTAGCAAAACATAGTTTTTGCTACCTACACTTCATCTCAGAAATGATGCGTGCTGCTACTCGAAGCAGCCGTGCATATGTGTAGTGACGTTTTCGATGACTTGGCTAGGCTCGTGAATAGAGAGAGAACCAACGCCGGGACAAGCCACACACGACACAGGCACCCTCAAATGCAGGCGCACACAATGCGGTACAAATATAAGGAAGCCGCAGGCCACATTATCTCATTGTAACAGCTTGTTATTTTGAAAAATAGTTGAAAAGCTCAGAATAAAGGTGGTTAAGCATAGTTACAGGAAGAAAGATGAATGATGACAACTTTCACAAACTGCAAGAAGAGATGGTGCCTGCTGTGTTGGGGGCTGGCTGGTCCCGACAAAGCAGAAGACGGCCGACGGAGACGTACGCGGCCGCCGGGGACGCCGACCAGCCCGAACACGCGGGTTGGCGCGAAGCGCCGAAAGAAAGAACAACAACCGCACTCCTCGGTCACCCAACACACACTGATTTTATTTTACAGTCGCCTTGAAACCCTGGATGCCAGAGCGGCGCCCCCTGGCATCCTCACATGTCATTACGAAACCGAAACCCAGAACACAACAACTATCCCCTCCTCGAAAAAAGTTCACCTATACACTGTTTATATTTATACATGATCGATACAAAAGTATATACAAGGTATGTACGTTAGAACACATAAAATTTCGGAGCACGGCACACCGAACTCACACACTACGAGTCCTGAAAATGCACTGACAACAAAAAAATGTGCACAACTGTTCGGAACAAGAGTTCTACATCACATAGTCTTCGAACCGACGCGGCTTCTGCCGCTTCCGCTTAGGGCGGGCCCTATTGGGTGTAGAATCAGGTGTCTCTGCACCTTGGTCACTTGTGCTCTGATGTGACACATCAAGAGCAGTGGAAGATTGTGAAGGCTCTGAACGAGCATTAAAATTCGCGGTCTCATCAGAGCTCGCAGCATGAGCTTCGGAAGAATTTTGCGGACCTGAGTCCGGTTCAACGGTCTCAGCCGAATTTGAAGGTTCGAAGTGAACCGTAAGACTTGGTGTACATGAACCAGTGACACCGACTGGTACCTCCCCCCCTTGAAGAAATGCCTGTACATGGAGGCCACATGTAATAATCTGATGGATAGTTGAAAGGCGCGGACGGAACATGATGGGGAAGACTTTTAGGTGTTGAAGGCGAATCCGTATGAAAAATAACAAGGCGCGAAGCATTCCAGATATTACAGTAAAACTCAACCTTCTACCCACTCCCTCTGTTCCCTTGAGCAGAGCTCTCCCAGCTGCGTAGCGGCTGTTGCTACAGAAGGGAGTGGAAGGTTGGTTGCTTCTCGGTGTCCGTCTTGTGTTGTCGTGGCTGCTGCTGCTTGTTCGGGGATGGAAGCCAGCACATTTCGAACGTTACACCAACTCGACTTTATATACTGAAACTTATGTACATATTTACAAGACTTCACCGTCGGAACCGTCGCATGTTGCCTCGGCAGAGCCGATAGTGCAGAGCACTCTTTGCTGCGACCAGACTCCCCCGCGAGGACTCGGAAGCCAGGTTTTAATACTTCGGTTGCCCCTCCCGATTCTCCTCACGGCCAACCAAAGCAATTTAGTACGTTTATTGGACAGACAACACATTTGTTGCCGTCCCCTCCTCTCGCTCTCTTCTTCCCGCACTCGACTGCTCGGTCGGAAAGAGAGACACGAAAGGACCGGCCTGCCCCCAACGTTCCGCGAACTGTGCAAACACACAATGGTGGCGCCGTTCGGCTGCGGCCTCCTACATCACCGCGAGATGACTACACTGTCCAGCATGACAGCCGTCCCGTGGACTCTACTCCTGACGGATGGGTGGCTATGCACTGTCCTCCCGTCACCCGCTGGCAATCCGCAGTCCGGGGACCATTTAGCTGGTTGCTAGAAGCGGCGATTGACCGCGGTATTTTTGCCAGAAGGGGTGCGCTTACGCCGAGATTATCGTCTCCCGAGAATAGGCTTTTTGGAAAGCGCGCCCTTTTGAGACCGAGAAGACTCGCTCCCGTGGCCTGCGACGCCAGACCTTACAATTACCATCACTTAAGCAAAACAAAGAGGGGCTAACCTGGCCCAAGACTTTGTAAGGACCCCGATACTTGGGGCGCTTGCCTGGCACACGAACCTTGACTAGATCGCCGGTGCGAACTTTGGACTGCTTTGCACTTCGACGGGTGTCGACATACTTTTTCATTGCTTGTTGATGAGAAAAAACCCTGGTACGGATTTGATCAGGAGAAGACACTGCTATGTTACGAGGCAAAGAGACTATGTCGAGAGAAACTCGCGGTTGCCTACCGTGGAGAAGTTGAGCAGGAGACACTCCAGTGGTGCCTTGTGGTGTGAACCTGTACGAAGCTAAACATTCAGTTAAGACTTGCTTGAGGGGACGGTGCTCTAATTGGGCGATCTGGATATGTTCCTTCAGAACGCGATTAAAGCGCTCGATTTGCCCATTTGATTGGGGATAGAAAACTGATGACCTCAAGTGCTGAATTCCTCGTTGTGAGAGAAAAGCCTCGAATTGTTGAGACTGAAACTGTGGACCATTGTCCGTAACTATGGCATCAGAAAAACCTTGCCGGCTGAAGATTGAAGACAGAAATTTAATGATGACCTCAGAAGTAACCGTATGTGTGAAACAAAGCTCTGGCCATTTGGAATGGTAGTCAATGAGAGAAACAATGAACCGGGCATTTTGCGGAACATTATGAAAAGGACCGATGATGTCCATGCCGAGTTTCTGCCAAGGCCGATCAGGCCACTGGACTGGCTGCAACGGAGAAAATGCAGGTTTGGCAGACTTGTCAGCTGCCTGACATATATGGCAGTTGTAAACTGCATGCTCCACCTGCTTGTCTAAGGCTGGCCACCAGTACCTGTCTCGGAGATTCTGTTTGGTGCGGACAATGCCTGGATGGGCCTCATGGGCAAGCTGTATTAGCTTGTTACGGAAAGAAGCAGGGGGAATCACGCGTTCATCGCGGAAAAGCAAGTCCTCGACACAAGACAGTTCCTGTCGGACTGCGAAGTAAGGAAAGAATTCATAAGCAAGAGCACATTTGGAAGGCCATCCTTCACGTAAATATTTCAGAACTTGAGACAAAGTGGAATCTGCAGCTGTAGCTGCCTGAAGCTCAGCTTTAGTAATGCAGGAAGTAACTAATCAAACAACTTCCTCATCCCGCTCTTCAGTAACCGGTATCTGAAGAGGAAGGCGCGACAGTGCGTCAGCAACCACGTTATTAGAACCCTTACAATATTGAACACTGAAATTATAATACATGAGTTTGGCACACCAACGGGAAATGGGAATGGGACGGCGGCCTTCGGATCCTGCAGAAAGAAGAGCAACTAGTGCCAGCCTTCAAGATTGAGAAATAGAGCTTGTAAAATAACTACGTGCTTATGGCATTAACTACTGGAGCTACAAATGCCAAGAAAAATGACCTTCCTGTAGCGCCGCAAGAAAAAAAGGGTCCATAAATATAGGTAGCCGGTCCCTTAAGTACATTGCACAGGCGAGTGCTGCGCTTCTTTACTGATATATGAACAATGTAAGCACTCGTAAAAAGTTTTGTTTCTCATATCAACTTGTCCTGAAGACCGCCACGGTATTATAACTACCCGTGTTCGCGTAGGCTACACATCCACATTCTTGAAAAGGCTTAGAGCAGCAAAACTTGCCTATATCTGAAGAGTGATGACCCATAACTTGCCTTAGTTCTTCTAATGTATTACAATTAGAAAACCAATTAGCACAAATGAATTGGACCATAACGAACATATTTTAACAGTATTGATGCTGCAATTGAGTTCTTGTAATAATGCTAACTACTAAGAACAAAAGAAGCGGCACTCGCCCGCCTTTTGACTGTACTTCCAAAGCAGGATAATCGCTGGTCATTAAGGGTAACTGACTGGATTCCCAGTGAAGGCAAACGCACGAGGGGGAGACAGAAAGTTAGGTGGGCCGATGAGATTTAAAAGTTTGCGGGTATAACATGGCAACGAAAAGCACAAGACCGGGTTGATTGGCGGATCATAGGAGAGGCCTTTGCCCTGCTGTGGGTGTAGTCAGGCCGATGATGATGAAGTAGACTTCTTTTACGTGAACTTTGATTCCTTTAGTTTTGGACCGGAATGAACAGAAGGTGTGTAAATGTTTTGGACCACAAAGAGAATAACCTGTTGACAGCAGTGATATATTATCACACAAAAATGCATGAGTGTGCACCGACATTTCGCAGCCGATGTTCAAGAAATGTCTTCAGAGTCTTTCAGATCATCGCACTGAGTCCAGCTGGACACCA